>NC_083777.1:23250759-23483259 GCF_963514075.1 Conger conger | reverse complement strand
CGGCTCCAACAAAGTAACAGTACCTGTTTTACCACTAGATGGCGGAAGAGCAGGGATGTGCTGGCTGCAGCCCTGGAGAGCTGCATTGCCTGCTGGGAAATGTAGTCTCACCTGTAAAAGTGCTCGAAGGTGTTGGCCAGCTCCAGACCGGAGAGGAAGAGCATTGGCTCCAGGAACTGCTGCAGCTGGTTGAGCGTCTCCACGTTCCCAGAGTCGACACCGCTCTCCTGGATCATCAGGTCGATGTACTGGGCGAACCTCTCACTCACCTGTACGGAGAGAGGGGGGGGGGGGTATCAGAGCTCTGATACATGAAAATCAATCAACTCAAAACACACAATATATTCAAACTCTCAGGGCCAGTTTCTTGGACACAGATTAAGCCTCGTCCGAGACTAAATCTAATTTTGAACGGAGACTCTCCATACGAAACTCAATTAGGTCCAGGACTAAGCGTGTCCCCGTGTCGGTGAAACCGACCCTTAATGCCCTAAGCGGCGTGGTGGTAAAGGAGACCCCAGAGTAAGGTGCAGTGTGAGTGACCCACGTGCATGGCGGTGAGGATGGACAGCTGCAGCAGGGCAGCAGAGAAGCCCTGCCGCAGGGCCAGGACGAAGGCCGTCTGCTGGCCGAACAGCTCCTCCATGGCGTTCTTCAGACGCAGGTACATGTTCCTGTACCGCTCCACGAAGTCCGGCTGGCTGCAGGCTGAGTCCAGAAACTTCTTCACCTGGAAGAAGAACGATTTTCACACCCCTGTCTGGCAGGCTTTTATTTGACTTTGAAATTCACAGATTTTTTTTCTTTTTTCTGCTGTGACCTAATTAAAGGTGATGAAAGCTTTACGTTTGAATGATTAAGTGACTGTACAGTTCAGGGCAGACGTCTGTGTTCCCGTGTGGAACAAAACAATAAAGCTGTACACAATAACGCAGACAATAAAAGATGCATTAATGTATGTGCAATGTGACCACAGGCCATTTTACTCACGTCACTTAATCGCAAAGTGGTTTATTGAATGGTAAAGGTCTTAAGTGGCATTCAATGAAATAGAAATGTAAAATTAGCCGTTTAATTATGCACGATGCATGCATAGTTCTGAGCTCATTAGAATGCAGGCTGAGCTATGAGGCAGCTGGCTGATTTTCAGGCTTTTGTTCTGCCTGCTACGAGACCGCAGGGAATCAGGAAGCAAAGACGCAAAGCAGCCGCAATGTAAAGTGTTTTACCGCTTTCTGACATGGCAGTAAACAAGGGTTAGCACAAACAACGGCTTAGAAAATAAAAGCAGAGTAACTGGTTATAAGAAAACCCAGAATGCAACACCATCCCTCCGAGAGGTGTGCACCCCCAGGTGCAGGCAGAGAGGAGGATTACCCAGAGCGCCCGTGCAGGTGTGCATCCCCCAGGTGCAGGGAGAGAGGAGGATTACCCAGAGTGCCCGTGCAGGTGTGCGGAGCGGTGCGGTTTACCTGTCTCTGGACCACGCCCTGCCAGCACTGCGCGATCCCCGCGATGCTGCTGGCGTTCTTCACTTTGGGCCGGACGCTGGAGGAGGAGGACGAGGACGCCCCTGCGTCTTTGTTCTTTCCCTCTTTGCCATCTGAAAAACAGCACTTCATGAGCCAAAATGGCGGACGCTCTCAAGACCCTGCTGATTTTTACAGAAACAAAATGGCAGACCAAAGAAACCAAAAAAAAAAAAAAAAAGACAAACTATTTTAAAGAGTATCCTGAGAGAAATGTGATCACGCTGCGTCAAAACACAGTATGCTGCCATTTCACAGTAGTTACAGTTACTGCAAACGTGGGTCAGTGAGTTAAATAATAGTTTTTAAAAATTAAAAGATTTAAAAAATGAAAACAAATGCATTACATGGGCTTCTATGCTGTTACTTACTCTTTAAATCTTTGCTTCGGTTGATACCTTCTGAAAATAAGAAAGATATCTTCAATATAGAAGCTGCCAGAGGCTTGCCAGCTGATCAACAGCTGATCTTGCAATAAGTGGTTTTCATTGAAAGCAACTAGTCTGAGCGGATGAATTTTTGCATTGCTGAAAGAAAAGGTGATGAATTGCCAAAACATGTACAGTACCAATGTTGATCTATTATGTTCAGCTACAGCCAGGTTGCCTCTAAAGCAGGACAGGGCCATTGGAGTCAGATTCAGTTCCCATTCACATTGAGTGTCTTAGTTAATTCCTTAATTTTAATTGATTGTTTTTGACAGTTAAAGCTGGATTGGACTGGACGCCCTGGATGTTCCCGGGCTGAGAACCCATCCCTGTTCTAGAGGCTGAAAGCGCATTGAAGGGTAATTACACTCACCATCACATATTCTTTTTAGCTGCGAAAGTGTTTGTATACTTACATTATAATGACACATTTTAAAGCCACGCTGTCATTTCAACATTTCTAAAATAATATCATTAGGCAGAAAAAAAAAAAAACTGAACAGTGCTGATTGGTAAAATACTTCTTGCTAATGAGATCCTAACTCCACCCACCCCAGGATGCATTTTTCAAAATGGCGTAGCGGGTGGAGCCAGGCTGAAATGGGGAGTGCAAGTACTCGTTAAAACAAGCTTGTTGGGATGGGTGTTGGGGGGGTCTGGGGGATGGGATGGGTGTTGGGGGGTCTGGGGGATGGGATGGGTGTTGGGGGGTCTGGGGGATGGGATGGGTGTTGGGGGGTCTGGGGGATGGGATGGGTGTTGGGGGGGTCTGGGGGATGGGATGGGTGTTGGGGGGTCTGGGGGATGGGATGGGTGTTGGGGGGTCTGGGGGATGGGATGGGTGTTGGGGGGTCTGGGGGATGGGATGGGTGTTGGGGGGTCTGGGGGATGGGATGGGTGTTGGGGGGGGGTCTGGGGGATGGGATGGGTGTTGGGGGGTCTGGGGGATGGGATGGGTGTTGGGGGGTCTGGGGGATGGGATGGGTGTTGGGGGGGGGTCTGGGGGATGGGATGGGTGTTGGGGGGTCTGGGGGATGGGATGGGTGTTGGGGGGTCTGGGGGATGGGATGGGTGTTGGGGGGTCTGGGGGATGGGATGGGTGTTGGGGGGGTCTGGGGGATGGGATGGGTGTTGGGGGGGTCTGGAGGATGGGATGGGTGTTGGAGGGGTCTGGGGGATGGGATGGGTGTTGGGGGGTCTGGGGGATGGGATGGGTGTTGGGGGCCCTGGGGGCCCTGGGGACACAGCAGCAGCAGCAGCAGAAGCACACTCACTGGACTTGACCGGGGGTTTGAGCTCCTCGGTGTCCACGCGGCTGGTGTCCACGTGCACCAGCAGGTGGGTGAGCCGGCGCACGCGCGAGTTGAAGATGGCCGCCCGGCTCTTGCAGCGCTTGGCCATCTCGGCGTTGTCCAGGTACTCGCTCAGCAGCCAGGAGAGCGGGCTGAGCACCGGCGTGTCTGCGGCAGAGAGGAGAACGACTTACAGCACAGAACAAGCCTGGTCTGGTCCTAGGTCCAGGTGGAAAAGGACAAATAGACACTGGAGGGTAATGCAAGGCCTGCCATTATATGGATGGGTCTTCTGGGTGAACGGTTGGATTAATTGAGTCTGGATAATTTGAGGATTGGGTGACAGTTTGGATGGTCGGGTTGATCAGGTGAGTGAGTTGTACGAGCGGGTCATAAAGAGGCACCGAAGGACCTTTGACCTCCCCCAGGCCAGCCCCCCTCTCCCAGCACTGTACCCCAGAGCTCAGGACAGCCCCCACATACCCGAGAGCGTGACGCTCTGCACGATGGGGGTGATCAGCGCCTCCCAGCAGGTCCGGCCCAGAGCCTCCGCCGCCTCGGCGTCCGGCAGGAAGCGGTCAGCGAACATCTGCTCGTGCCGCAGAGCGCTGTTCAGCCTGCCACAGGGAACGGTCAGCCATTTTACACCAGGCGGGAGGCAGGCAGGGGGCATTCAGTGACACAGGCAGGTTAAAACGATGTGCACAACATCTGTAAGAGGTGTGTAAGAGGCGTGTAAATTGAGGAGTTACTTGTTGAAGAGCTGCAGCAGCTGCCCCTTGTCCTCCAGGATCTCTTGGCACCAGGTGTGAGCCTTGGTGGTGTAGAAGAGGTAGGTCCGGCAGCACAGCTGCTCCTTGAACACGGGCCAGAAGGTGGGCTTGGGCCCCAGAACCTCGAAGCCGTGGACCCTGGTGTCGATCCCGCCCTGGAGGAGGGAGGACCGCCGCAGTGAGTTAACGGCGCACGAGAGGGCCAGCCTCCCCCTAGCCACTGCCTACAACTGCAGCCTCCTTCACCTCTTAGCAGCACAGGCTACATACAGACTGTGTGCTGCGGGCCCCCAGTGTATGAGGCATTGTCCTGGCTGTGCTTTCATCAGACAGTGGGGACCCATTTCAGCTCAAATTTCAGTACAAGCTCAAAGTTACTCACAGGGTTCACAACGCGGGTCACTGCAAAACAAAACAAACAAAGAAGACAAATGCAGCACGTACCTGTTGACACCTCTTGATCCTGATCTGCACTATAGACCAGAAGCGGGTCATGTTCTCCAGGAGAACAATGCGACTGGCTGAAGGCGGTACGTTCACCTGTCAATACAACACGCAGGGTTGGGAAATCGCCTCTTGGGTGTTAAAGGGATTCAAAAAGATTTACAGCAGCACACAGTATCACTGGCATGGAGTGAAATGCACAGAAGTGAACCATGGAGAAAGAACCCCAGCAGTTTTAGAAAGTAAACCTGTAAACTTTGAGACAATGGATCATGCAATGGTTCAAGTAGAGAAATCAAGCCTCTGGAAATGGGAGTCAATGCATGTACTTGGATTGAATAAATCTAAATAAAACCACTATCGACAATCACAGTTTCAAAATAAGAACACAAGCTCCGCCACCTTCTGCATAGCACACCTGGGCATCAAACGCTTCAAATATGCATACAGAAACCAAAATTGGGATTAAAATGAAACTACGCCAACCTGTAGTATTGATATGTGCAACTCTCAGTCGCGCGCAACGCATGCCAATGCTGCACTCACCGTGTTCAGCTCGGTGTTGATGTTGGTGGGGTCGTCTCCGCCCAGCACGACGATGCGGGCTGGCATGTAGCTGGAGTCCTCACTGGCCACCAGCACCGCCAGCTGCCTGGATCGGGGAAACGGGATGTTTTCATTCAGCGGAGTTCTTTCTCAAAGCCTGCTGTTCGTACTTCTCAAAGGGGGTGGGGGGGTGGGGGGGGGGGGGCAGAGAATGTACTCTCCACTGCAGTGCTGGAGGGACACGCGTTCATTCTACCTCAGGCTACTCTGCCATATGCTAATGTAAACAGGCAGTAATACAAGCCAGCACAGAGTATTTATATGTATAAAAAAAGAATACAAAAAAAACAGCTGCGATTTAGGTCACTAAGGGCTATTTGAGTAAGCAGAGGCAGATGCGAAAGCAAATCACATCCACCTCTCCACTTACTGATGAAAGCATCCCGGGGCACTGACTGTCCAGGGCCGAGGAAGACATTTATTTTCAGAGTTTGCCCTCCTTTCGCATTTTGATGTTGTCATATTATTCAGACAGGGGGAAGGCAGAGAGGGATGGCATTACCAGAGTATAAAGGGCCAGGGCAGGGATCAAACCTATCAAACCTATAGTATATAGACTGTGCCACACACCTCGCCTCATTGAAACAATATTTCAATATAGAGAAATACACATAGCTTCTGTACGATGCAAAATTCATACAATAGCGTTTTGGTTTTTGTGTGTTTTCCGATACATTTATTAGAATATCCCCAATAACAAATGAACCTATTCCACATTTAAACATGCTCCTTGGACACATTTACAGGCTCAAATCACACGCAACACATGAAGGAGAAGTGAAGGATGAGACGCACCTAATCACCACCCCCTTGTGCATGTAGATGTTGATAAAGTGGGAGCCCGTGCAGCCGTTCGACTCCCAGAAGGTTTTGGGGTTCTTGTCGGTGAGCTTGTTGGCCCTGTGGTGGTTGGAGGAGACCTCCACCTTCTCCCAGCACTTGTCCTCCTTCAGCTCCACGCTGGACCCTACAGGACCCAATCAGCAGACAGATCAGTTTCAGCAGGACCCAATCAGCAGACGGCTCGGGTTCAGCACGACCCAATCAGCAGAGAGCTCAAACTGCCAGTCACACGACCCAAATGACATCCAGATCTTTAGATTTGCACTGAAGCCAAAGTAGCAGTCACATGACCCATTGGAGAACAGTCACATGACAGAGACGCAGTCACGTGACTGATACAGGACACCTATGGTTTTTCATTTATGCAGAAGCTGAAAGGTCAAGGAAAAGTGTAACATGACCCACTGGACACCTGTCACGTTACCAAACAGACATCAGTCACATGACCAACTTGCCTATCCAGACATTTGCACTCGAGTAAGAGGAGGCTTCCAGACCTTGGCACAGGTTGCGGAGAAAGACGTCGAAGAAGGGGATGTTGATGGGCTGGTGGCTGCGCCGATGCTCCTCGATCTGGCCCAGAACCATCTGCAGAGACAGGAAGGGGAAGGAACCGTGGCGGTTAAAACATGAAACGATTACGCAACATATGCAGTGCAAACCAGGGCGACGAACTGATCATAATGCACGTACGCTGCATTCAAATGCAATTAAAAAAAAATACACCAACAAACTGGCTTTCATTGTTTTTGGCCGGCTTTAAAGGGCGCAGAGGGCTGTTCCCGAGGAGGAAAACAGCCCAAAAAAACTTGACAATTTCAAAATTGTAAAACATTAAAACATACAATTATCATACCATTACTGTCTATGTAATATGAGCAATCGATAACGAAGTGCAGGCAAACTATTGGAAACGACACACGCGAACACACCCCCGGATCACCATCCCCCCAGAAGCCCCCCAGAAGCCCCCCCAGCACGCGCGTGAAGTGGAGCGGACCCCCGGACAGCGGTAAAGGAAAAAACGGAGCTCGTACTAAACCTGAATGCATCCAGCCAGTATGCTGGTGGTCATTTTCTTGTAGAGGCTGGCGTACTTCTCGCAGTCTCCGATGAGGTCGCGCAGCTCGGTCACCAGCAGCAGGTTGGTGCTGTGCTTGTCCAGCGCCTTGATCAGCGCGTCCTTGGTGCCCAGCCGGCACATCACCACCGCGTAGTCCTTGTTCAGCGTGGCCAGCCGGTACAGGAAGCGGATGAAGAGCTGCACCACCTGGTGGAGGGGAGGAGCACGGGGAGCGTGAGCGAGAACGCGTGCCTTTGGTTTGGCTTCAAACCCGCGGCGCTCGAATCGAATGTCCGCGACGAATCTAACGGAAATATGTCTAACGATATTCAATTGAAAATAATTTTATTTTCATCACTGAATCCTCCCCATTCCCTCTAACACAGTGGCTCCCAACCCAACCCCGTTCCTGGAGACCTACCATCCTGTAGGTTTTCATTTCAACCCTACTTGGGCCAACCTGATCCTACTATTAAGCATTTCAATGTGCCCTGTAGCGCTGAGGTTTGCTTTGTCTGGGTTGGCGTGAAAAGGTTACAGGACAGTCGATTCTCCAGGAACAGGGTTGGGAACCACCACTCTCGCCTATCACAAACGTGCAGGCAGATGCTAATACTAGCAGCCGTATATCGCTGGCTAGTGCTACTCACAGCACTGCCCCAGTGAGTGGAGGGACGGGTTCCCTACCTCTCGGTCGTTGATGAAGGCGGTCATGGAGGACAGGCAGGGCTCGATGCTCTCGTGCCAGGGCAGCAGATCCTCCTCATAGTTATCAAGGAACTTATTCAGAATCCTGAGAGGAGGAGATGAACACATAGCCGGTTAGTTACTGTCATTATCACCGTCACCACCTGGCCATGTGCCCCACTGTTATGGACACTGATTCACTTATGGCTGAAGGGTACACATGGCTGACAACACAGCAAAATCCAATTCACCCAGCTCTTCATAAATAAAGGAAAGAAACAATGATTTATTACAAATATCATGATGTGGCACAATGAAGCAGAGGGCATCAGAAAAGCCAATAATCCATTAAGGATGACCAAAGGGGAAGAACAACAACAAACAACCTCCCCCCACCCCAGATAAATCCAGACTGAAGTCCACACATGACTGCTAGGCTGATTATCATACTCACACAAACTATGTGCTGACCACTGATTAAACTCAACAGTCATTGACTATAAGAAAGAAGTGGCTAAGGTACATGCCTAGGACCCAGGTGTAGCCACAAAAAGACTTGTGCAACTGTAGCGCTGCTCTAGGGGGGATTGTGGTCTGCTTTGTCTAATGAACTGTCAAAGTCGTTCTGGATAAAAGTGTCAGCTAAATAACCATAATGTAATGCAGAGGCCCACAGCCCGCAGACTCTGGGGCACCGTGACGCTGGCATAGCACAAGAATAAATGATTCTGAACTGATGCCGGCCTTGTGTTTTACATCCATCCATCAGTCTTGATTCCTGGGTCATTTCTACTCCAATCATCATTAGAGTACAACTGCGCTATTACACGGCTACCAAACTAATGTTAACAAAGACATTAACCTAGACTACATTTATTATTATTACATTATTGGCATTTGGCAGACGTACAGTTGATTGGACTAAGCAGGAGACAGTCCTCCCCTGGAGCAATGCAGGGTTAAGGGCCTTGCTCAAGGGCCCAACGGCTGTGCGGATCTTATTGTGGCTACACCGGGATTAGAACCACCGACCCTGCGTGTCCCAGTCATTTACCTTAACCACTACGCTACAGGCCGCCCAGTATTATACTACAACAGCAGTTCCTAAAGCTGTGACCCACAAGCAAATCCTCAGGCACTCGGACCTTCAGCACTGCTGCTAACCGCGGCCCCTCAGGACTGACCTCAGGATGGAGAGCTGGGAGGTGCGGTCCACACGGTGCTGGTCCATCAGCAGCCGCACCAGGTCCTGGAAGGTGTCCTTGTTGCGGGTGACCTGGTTGCGCTCCTCCTCCAGCTGGGAGGTGTCGTCGCAGAGGAGCTGCTCCAGCGTCAGGATCACCTCCTTGGTGGCCGTCATCTCCTTCAGGCTCACCACCAGCATCTTCAGCCCCGTGTCCTTGAAGTCCAGCTCCTCCTTCGACTCTGCGGGACGGAGGGGCACGGCTACTGAACAGTGTCGCAACCGGTCCAGTCAGACCTTCTCAATTTCACATTTTCAGGGTGGGGGTTTCCAGGTTGAGGGTGGGGGTTATACGGGGCTCAAAGTTGGAGTTACAGGGTTCGGGTCCTGAAGATACGGTTCGGGGGTTATGGGGTGCAGGTTTGGGGGGTCACGGGGTTCATGCGTACCCTTCTTCTCCAGCTTGTGCACCATGGAGATGTGGTTGAGGGCGATGATGGCCAGCATGGTCTCGGCCCGCGGGGCGGTGAGGCACTTCTTCAGCACAGCGCTGATGCCGCAGGCCACCAGCTGCTCCGCCAGGCTCTTATGGCTGGCGATGAGCATGATGACCACCAGCAGGCCGTCCCGCACCGACACCGTGCATCTGCACAGGGCGTACGCAGGGGACAGATTAACACACGGCCCACGCAGGGAGGAGACTAAAACACAGCCCACAGAGGGGAGAGATTAACACACAGCCCAAGGAGGGAGGAGACTAAAACACGGTCCACAGAGGGGAGAGATTAACACACAGCCCACGCAGGGAGGAGACTAAAACACAGCCCACAGAGGGGAGAGATTAACACACAGCCCACGCAGGGAGGAGACTAAAACACAGCCCACAGAGGGGAGAGATTAACACACAGCCCACGGAGGGAGGAGACTAAAACACAGCCCACTGAGGGGAGAGATTAACACACAGCCCACGGAGGGAGGAGACTAAAACACAGCCCACTGAGGGGAGAGATTAACACACAGCCCACGCAGGGAGGAGACTAAAACACAGCCCACAGAGGGGAGAGATTAACACACAGCCCACAGAGGGGAGAGATTAACACACAGCCCACAGAGGGGAGAGATTAACACACAGCCCACGGAGGGAGGAGACTAAAACAAAGCCCACAGGGGGGAAAGACTAACACACAGCCTTAGTCTAATTGATAAATAATCACCCACCCTCCATTATTACAGCATATGCTAGTTTTGCAGACACAGGTCCGGGGCTAATAAGAGTTTTGTATGGAGAATCTCCCTTCAAAATAGAATTTAGGGCAGGACAAGGCTTGATCTGTGTCTGCACAATTCCTACAGATAGAAACATTTACATTTGATTACGTTGCATTTGCATTGCCATTTAGTAGACACTCTTATCCAGAGCGACACACGCAAATTCTGGGCATTTTTTAAAATGACTATTCATTTACCCAGCCGGATATACTGAAGCAATTCCATTTGCTCAAAGGGCACAATGGAACCATACCATTATGGTATACAAATGAGTTGCAAGCCCAGCAAAAGGCAGAGCAAGGCCCTTAACCCCACATTGCTCCAGGAGGGATGGTCCCCCTGCTTAGCCTAATCAACAGTACGTCGCTTTGGATAAAAGTGTCAGCCAAATAACATGCAATGTAATGTAAAAACCATTCAGGGGTGGGGGGGGGGGGCAAACACGATTTGAAGACACGGCCAGAGAGGGCGCGGGTTAGGCACAGTGACCCCAGTGATGGTGGGCCTACCCCGAGGTGTTGAGCATGAGCTCGATGGCGGTGGGGATGGCTCCCAACAGGCCCTTGGAGCCCTCGGGCGTGGCGGAGCCGATGCTGGCGAAGATCTCCAGCATCATCTGCGTGCCCGACTCGGACAGGGGCAGGCAGCGGCCCATGCTGCGGATGTCGTGCTTGCTGGCCCCCGTGATCACCTTCAGGGCCTGCGGGGGCCACAGGGCCACAAACACAGAGTTACAGACTCGTTGCTGAACCGAGGTCCCAGAGCACCGTCCTGCCTGTGCTTCCCTTTCCCCACATTAGTGCCTGTGCGCTTTCCCTTTCCTCACATTAGTGCCTTTGCACCGTTTATCTACTCCAGTGATAAATCAGTGCTAGTCAACAATATTTTCCCGAAGTCACCAAAAATATGAATAAAACCGTGAAACCACGTCACCTACTGTTTATTTACTTCAGTGATAAATTATTGCTAGTCAACAACATCTTCCGAAATGGCCAAAAACATGAATAAAACCATGAAACCACACGTCACCAAGCTATTTAATGACGAACTGAATGCTCCTTTAATCACGAATATTCACCCCCCCCCCAAACCATTCAAGCATCTCCTCTCAGTCTCTCAGATTTATTTTAGAAAATCACTTTCAGGCTTGTGCTTCAGGGAGCAGGCAGAGAGGCACACACAGCCCAGACGGGGCGGTCTTCGGCGTGGGACTCACCGCCAGCGCGATCTTCTGCACCTGGGTGCAGCCGGGGTGGTCCTGCATGAAGGACAGGATGGACTTCACGCCGCCCTCGGTGGCGAAGGACACCCTCCACTCGTAGCGCAGCATGAGGATGCAGATGAGGCGCAGGGCGCTGACCACCACCTCCTTCGGCTGCCCGCTCAGCATCTCCACCAGCATCTTCAGGATCTTATCCCTGCGGGGGAGGGAGGGAGGGAGGGAGGTCCTCACTCAACTTCCCCAGAAATATCCCCCGAAGCTAGCGCTGCTCGAACTTCTAACCCAGGGGTGCACAACATTTCAAGCTTTTAGGCTGACCCATTTCAAGCTTTTAGGCCACCTTCTGCTCTTAATGACTTAATTAGCGCAACCATATCTTGGATCTGACACCTGTACGAACAGCAGCTGCAGACACAACGAGGTTCCTAACGATGTCACTGCGCTCCAGTATAGGAGCGAACCAGCAAAGTTTATAGAACTGTCAAAAACTCAGGTAATTGGCTGGAATGAAAACCTGCATGCAGACCGGCCCCTCCAGGACCGGAGTTTATGCACCCCTGTTCTAACCTATTTCAGCTGGTCCATCCAAGCCACCCTGATTGATCCACAGGAGGGCGGAGTTAGGGGGTGGGGGGGCGCTCACCGGACGGTCTGTGCGGAGTCCGTTCTCAGGGAGCTCCTCTCCTGGGGGCCCTCCTCCATCAGGATCTTGGCGATGAACTTCATGCCGGCGAGCTGCTGCCCTGGGTCCGAGCCACTCTTCTTCATGATGTCCACCACCTCGCCCATCTTCTCCAGGGAGTTCTTCTTGCCCTGGATCTTCGGGTTGTTGAAGACTGAGAGAGAGACCAGAAGAAATGTCCAAACGCTGCCCGTAGGCATAATATTTCATCGCTGGAGCACGTACACCACACAGTTTCAAAAGTGCTATATTAAGAAAGAGTATTATTATCATTAATCAATACCTCTTAACTTATATTTGTATTTTGCCACAAGCCTGTGTCATGACAGGTGATGCCTTAAATGATGTTTTGTTCCAGACACAGGGTGCACTGGGGGTATTCTTTTTCCATTAGGGAGAGACTGTAATATTAAACAGCTCAATGCCTTCATCTGTCCCCAGGGAACCGGTGCAAATCACCGCCCGAGAGCACTCATTTACGAGAATGCATTAACTTTACAAGAACCTGTTCAGCAATCCACAAATACTCACCAGGGGTAAACATTAGCCCAGTCTTCCCTGAATGACAATGAATGAACCGAGGACGGTCGACGTAGCACTACGACGCCACTAACGGCCTTCTGCGGCTAGCCGCTAACCTTTCATCTTGAATGAACCGCGAACGGTCGATAGAGCGCTAGGAAGCCATTAACGCCCGTCTGTGGCGAACCGCTAACCTTTCATCTTCTCCTCCAGGTCCTCGGGGTACTTGGACTCGTCCTCCTTGGGCAGTTCACTCTCGGCGTCCGAGCTGCTACAGTTGCCCGAGTCGGAGGGCGCCTCCTTCTTGGGCTTCTTGGAGACGCAGCCCAGGCCGGCCAGGGAGGAGGAGGTGGAGGCGCAGGGGCCCTGCTCCACCAGCTCCATGGGGCTGAGGGAGGTGTGCAGCAGCTCCTCCTCCAGGCCGCCCCGCTGCAGGTAGTGCTTGCTGAAGATGTGGGAGCACTGCAGGTCGCGCAGGCAGGACGCGGGCAGGGCCTGCTTCAGGTAGTGCAGCACCTTCTGGGCCACGTCGCCCGGCACCGACAGCTCCACCAGCGTCACCTCGTCCAGATCCTCCATCTTAATGTGACAGGGGCGAGACGGTGATGACACCCACCTTACTCGCAGGAAACAGAGGAGTTCCACCAATCATAAGGAGAATGCCTGTAACATCCAATAGAATTACGCTGACAGTGGATATACGCTGGCTATAATTACATTGCATTTCGGAAGAACAGGAAGTGTTCTTCACCAAACACAATCAGCGCTGTTCTATTGGCTGTTATAAACCCTCTGTTTCCCCCCCCCCCACCAGTGTGCTGATATCATTCCAGCACATACTTATCCACGAGCAAACCCTTTACAGCTTTAGAGCGGAAAGATTGACCGTTTGGATGAATGTTCTCTCAGACAACAGGAGGAGGCGTCAAGCTCGTGTGAACACAGTGTGTGCACGTGTGAGTGTGTGTGTGTGCGCTATCGAGGGAGTGAGTGTGTGAGCATGTGTGTGAGTCAGAGGGAGTGAGTGAGTCAGAGGGAGTGTGTGAAGCGTGAGTGTGTGTGTGTGTGTGTGTGTGTGTGTGAGTCACAGGGAAAGAATGAGTGTGTGTGTGTGTGTGCGTGTGTGCGTGTGTGTGTGTGTGTGTGTGTGTGTGTGTGTGAGTCAGAGAGAGAGAGAGATTAGTCGAAAGCGTTCAAATACAGCAAAACGGAGGCAGCAGGAGAAAGAGTAAATATGAAAGTGCAAACACAGATAGAGAAAGAGAAAGTAAAGGGGAGCGTGAGGGCGCACACAGACCTGGTCGTCCAGGCTCTGCCTCAGGATGGCGTTGACCTCCTGCTGCTGCTTGGGCTCCAGCTTCTTGATGAAGAAGAGCACCTCCCACCAGCCCGCCCGGCTCAGCGCCCCGCCGTCCTCCTGCAGCCCCTCCGCCAGGTAGGGCAGCGAGTACAGGCCCCCGGGCGGCTTGGAGAAGAACGTCTGGCTCACTGAGACGCACACACACGCACAGACACACACAAACCATCCATACACGCACAGACGCACACGCACGTACACGCACAGACACACACAAACCATCCATACACACACAGACGCACACACCGACGCACACACACACACACAAATGTACACACACACACACACACACACACACACACACACACACAAAAAAACAGAGTGAGTTGGTCACAGAGGCCAAAAATGTAGGGCACACTGGAAGAAAAAATAAGATAACTCATTAATTCATCATGCTAAATGTTTTCCAATTTCCTCGCCTTATCTTACTGTACCTCCTCCAAGAGTTGCGTACCACTATTACAATTGCACTCAGTCATCTTACCAGCAGTGAGGGAGGGTCTTAGCAGCAGTGAGTTTGAATGTCTCGGTGAGAGAGGGTCTTACCAGCGGTGAGTTTGAGTGTCTCGGTGAGAGAGGGTCTTACCAGCGGTGAGTTTGAGTGTTTCGGTGAGGGAGGTCGCCTTCTCCTGAGTCTCCTTCTCAGCCTGACCGCTGGTGCCACTACCCAGGATCTCAATCATGTGCCAGTGAACCCAGTACGTCCGCGAGAGCGAGTTCCAGTACACCTGGGACACACAGGAGAGCGTGGTGTCACCAGAAATACCAATTAAAAACACACCCCCCAAAACTGAGTTCCAGTACACCTGAGACACACATCACCAAAAGAAGAAGCACGCAGCATTGGCTGATGCACCCGCAGACGGCTGGAGGAGGCAAAACTGCTTGAGCTGAGTAATTCTATTCTGTCTATTTTTTCATTTCCTTGGGCTGGATCAGTCATAATAAAGAGTACTTTAACACACATTGTCCTACATTGGTGCCATTAGGCTAAATTGAATTGCTTCCCAGAAAAACATACAACACACAGATACAGATGGTTTCCCATGAATGGAGAAGAGGGGGACCTCAAGGAGGTATTTACCAGTCCTTTCTCACACCTCATTAGTTCTGTTTTTTTTTTTGTTGTTGTTGTATTATTCCCCCCTGGGAAATGTAGTCCTTCAGGGCCTGTATCCCAATGTAACTGCACACACACAGAAACTACGACTCCGAGCTGAACGCGACAGGCCGGCTGATTTACTGGCAGAAGGAAGGAGGGGCTCATCGTGCCACAGAGCTGGGTGCGCACTGTGACAAAATAGGTTAAGTGTTAAAAAAAGGAGCTTCCTATTTGGGAGCTGGCACCGTTACCGATCGACAGCGAGAAAAGCGACCGCCTCAGAATCTAGAGCAGCGGAGAAACGGACTGCCTGCGAGGCTACGAAATTAAGAGTGTGATTTAACGGTCTGAAACAACCATAGAAGAAAGCAAATCAAATTAAATCCAAGATTAATTGCCAATGAGTCTAAATCAGCAGAATGGCGCCATGGAAACAACGCAATGAGCTGACCCCACCTCGCCTTATGAATGATGACCTGCAGCCTGGGCCTGCTGCTCCATTCCATCAAGGCGGCCATTTTATCAATTTGTTGGAGATGGACACAAAATGAGATTACAAATTGACAGGCAAAGTTATAGGCAAAATATGTCAGCTGGGTTTTTCCACAGCAGTGGTGTGCGTTACATAAAACACAATACAAGAGAAATAATCTGAACACCAGCTCATCCAGTTTTCACGGTTTGACTCTAAAAATAAAAATTTGCCCATGAAACTGCACTTCCATGGAAAACCAAAGCGCAGAGGTTAGCTGAATAAAAATAGAGCTCTTGCATACCCGAAATCAATCCGCTACTGTTTGAAATCAATCCACTCAGTGGAAATCAATAAAAAAATCTTTACCATTAAGGAAGACGTGTACAAATAAAAAAATCAGTAACACACAGAGCAAATCCCCTTTAAATAAAACAAGGTAAATTTGTAATTCAGAAATGCAGGAACAGATATTTTCTGTGTAACTAAATGAGACCTAATTGGAAGGCCACTGTAGAGATTAAGTGCACATGTTGTCGGGCTACAGGAAAGCAGTGCCAGGGACTTCCTGTGATGTGACAGTTTACATAAACCGGGCGTGAGCTGTGCAGCAGGCTATGAAGCCAGCAACTGAGCAGCACAGAAAGTGAAACTCAACCTCACCCCCAAGTCAGGATAAAGGCAATACAGTGCAAACGCGTGCCCTGAAGCAGATCACTATCTCCAAACTGACGGTTCGCACACATCCAGCAGAGAAAGCCAACCCAGTACATATAAATATTCTGCATCCTTTCAGTGGGCCAATGGAAAAACAGGCCTTATGTCTCTCTCTGACCCAGTTGCAGCCATTATCTTTTGTTCCTAAAAAGGTTGAATTCTATGCTCTGAATTCGGCAGTACCTTTTCTTTGGTTCACTTCCCCCCAGCCATTTTCCTTTTTTTTTTTTTTTTACCATTAATGTAACTGCCAAACGCAGACAAATTTACATTTAACAGATTTCTTTGCCCTTCATGCAGCTTTTCCCCATTTTTCTGGAGAAAGTCCAGGCATATTTAACAGAGCCCACTGCTGCAACCTCCACTTTCAAACTGGGACAGGCAGCGGCACTGACACCAGCACCACGTCTTCAGAGGATTCAGTTAGCTGGCCAAACATCCAGCACAGAGACAACTATACAGCCTGCACTCAGCGTCAGCCCTTCATTACATAATACACTGTAAATGAATATGCTGCACATTTGTGCTGAATATAGCATAGCACTAGCGGGCAGACTCTGTCTCTTAAACGGTAAACGGTTGGAATATATACAGCACCTTTATCCAAAGTGTTGTACAAATGATGACTCACACACTCACACACTCACAGGCCAATTGTAATAGAAAGATCTATTTTGTTGCTTCTCATTCACCCATTTATACACACACTCACACACCAACGGGGATTGGCTGCCATGCAAGGAATCAACCAGGTACGGTGCGTGAGGGAGAGAGGGGCAGTAGGATGCGTGAGAGAGAGGGGCGTGAGAGAGAGGGGCAGTACGATGCGTGAGGGAGAGAGGGGCAGTAGGATGCGTGAGAGAGAGGGGCGTGAGAGAGAGGGGCAGTACGATGCGTGAGGGAGAGAGGGGCAGTACGGTGCATGAGGGAGAGAGGGGCAGTACGGTGCGTGAGGGAGAGAGGGGCAGTACGGTGCGTGAGGGAGAGAGGGGCAGTACGGTGCGTGAGGGAGAGAGGGGCAGTACGGTGCGTGAGGGAGAGAGGGGCAGTACGGTGCGTGAGGGAGAGAGGGGCAGTACGGTGCGTGAGGGAGAGAGGGGCAGTACGGTGCGTGAGGGAGAGAGGGGCAGTACGGTGCGTGAGGGAGAGAGGGGCAGTACGGTGCGTGAGGGGGAGGGGCAGTACCTGCACGGGCGGCGACCCGTCGTTGCTGTACCGGAAGTCCCCCTCGTCGCCGGCGCTGACCTCCTCGTAGTCCTCCAGCATGCGGACCAGCATGCCGCTCTTCAGGTTGTCCTGCACGTACTCCACGTAGGCGGTGCGGCTGGCGAAGTCGGTGCGCGTCTTGAAGGTGCTGGCCGTCTTCTTCTTGGCCGGCGCGGCGGCCATGACGGCGGGCGAGGCGGAGAAGCGCGGCTGGAAGATGGAGCGCACGGCGCGGGGGCCCTCGTCCTTGCCGGGCGCCAGCAGGGAGGCGGCGTGCGGGGGCTGCCGGTTGCGGTCCCAGCCCATCACGCGCACCAGCTCGGAGATGAGGTTGGCCATCGCCATGGTGAACTCGAACTCCCGCTGCACCCGCGACTGCTCCGTCTGGTGCCCCGCCCCCATGGCCGAGGAGGAGGAGCCTGAGGAGGAGGGCCCGCCTTCCTGCCGCTCCGAGCTGGACTCCACGCCCGCCGTGTTCAGCTTGTCCATGAGCGACGTCACGCACAGGTAGCGCTTCACCAGCGAGAACAGCAGCTTGCCCGGGATCTGCCAATCACATTGGGCCACGTAGAGTTACTAAAACGCACGTGGAAACTATCGCTGTTATCAGCTCAGTTACATTCTCGCTTAATTATTATTGCGGTATCAGAGATATTTTACAGGTGATGAAAGCACAGCGAGATTGGTACACAAAATGGGGCCCATATTAGCTTTTCAAGGGAGCAGTGTAATAGGGGCTTCAAATTGGCGTTAGAAATATCTACGCGCACACACACCTAACATGTTTAATGAATAACAGTAATCTTAAAAGTTTAGCGCACACAGAACAGAAGAACGGACAGTACACTGCAAGGTCTCACCTGGGGCAGGTGGATCCCCTCGAAGGAGATGCCGTGCTCCTCGGACGACGTGGTTTCGGCGAACAGCTCCAGCAGGGTGTAGCGATTGTCGAAGTCCATGTGCTGCTCGATGCCGTCCTGCTGGCTGAGCGACAGCAGCACGTAGGCCCGACTCCCTGAGGCGGGAGGAACAAGCAGAGCTCAGGGTTACGGCCGCGGTGCCGCGCGTCCCCACAAAACATGTAAATCCAGGCCTGAATACACTCATTTCATAGGGCAGCACTGGTGTGGCTCAGAAACACCGGATACAGTACCAACTGACGCTTCAACGTCGAGAACCACGCCAATCATTTCACTGTGTCACACCGACATTGTATGGTAGGGGCGCCCAAGGAGGGTCTCAGGAGGGATCAGTTTCTGTATTTCATGCCAAATTCTGCTCTTAATTAATGAATTCGCCCATTTGTTTCGCAATTGCCGTTTTAGCTACACTTTTCGATAACTTAATGAATAGCAGCCGATGAGTGTCTTTACTGCGGTCTAATCTATGGCTGAATCAGCATAATATAATCGGTCCTAAGGGAGACTTATGCAACGTTAAGGCGACTTCATTATTCAAGCTGACAGGTCTGAAGGGTATTGGGGAAACACGCGGGAATGCTGAGGTGGCAGTACCCGTCTGCCCAGACCCAACGTCAGGACTTACACGGCAACACTGTACGCCGTTAAAATAAATACAAATAATAAACAAACAAAGAGGACTGGAGGGGGATAAAGCCATCAACACCGATTTGGATCAGAAGTAGGCCGATTCATGTCCGCTGGAAAGAGTGAAGTAGCATGCTTGTGCATTGGTGTGCAGCAGCGTTGCTAAGACTACTGCTAAATACTAGCAATATGACTCCGGGCAGGCGTATTGACAATGACAAAGAAAAAAAAAACAGCTTTCACTTGATCCAAGTCCAGGGACACAGGCTGAATTTCCTCCAAATGCCACTGCCAGCGTTTCCCTCGCCTTCAGGAAACGGACAGTCCAAGTCTCAAGTCAGGGCTTGCTCGATTTATTCGGTTTGTTTGTTTCAGTTTGCCTAGCACAACCAATGACAACAGCCTTTGTTTTTTTTTTTTTGTTTTTTTTTTTAACCAGTCAGGTTTGTGGAGGTTGGAATTCCAAAGCCTGCCGTCAAAATATCCGATTTTGCTCCCGTCCGACCAGTCTGGTTAGCCACGCCCCACAGAGGCCGGGTCCGCTCCAGCCTCGCATACAAATGAGGGAGCGCGACGGGGGGGGGGGGGGGGGGCGTGTGTACCTGCCACAGCCTCGGCCAATCGGATCGGCTGGCTGCGGCCATGGCAACGGGGGCCGCTGTGCGCTGGACATTGTCCCCCTGAGCGGAGAGAATGCGGCGCCTCAGACTAACGTCGCGATGTCACACCACCGCCGCAGACGCGCGGGGACCGTTAGGAAGTTAAGAGTCACAGCGTACGCCACACAGAGACTCCCCCAGTGACTCAGCTCTCACCGATTTTGGCAGCTCTTCTTGTTTTTAAGCAAGGAACGGTTAAATTGCAGCAACTTCTCTCTACGACTGATTGGCTACTCCGGAAGGGGGTGGGACGGACGGACGGGCCGACGCACCGACCGACTCCCGCTTCGCTCTACGGCCACCTGATTAACTTACACAAAGCTCCAGTGCAATACTCGGTGCACTTTAAAATCCAGCACTTAACTAAATTGAAATTTCACTTGAAGCATATTTCCTTAAAGTTCCTATCAATCATATCAATTCTGACAAGGCAGCACATTCTAACCTATATACACACGGCAAAATTATTTTGCGTTACCGAAAGGACTATACTTGTGGAATATCCCTTTCGCTTGTGTTTGTGTGCATTGCCCCGGCCTTGCACGTCAGCAGTGGAGCAGACGGTCTGCTCTGAAACAGACCAGGCTGCTGCTGTGTTACACCTGGCAGCCCCCCAGAGAAGCTCACACAGACCGTATGGGAGGAGAGCGCTGTGGGTGCAGCTGCTGCAGGTAGATTGCGGACCCCTGCAATGACCTGAAGCGGCAGCAGATTTCACACAATCCCGCCAGCTAATTCCCCGCTCCTTGGAAGACGATACAGCCTCTATGCTGGGTCGTTTCCCACAATTCAATAAATTAGTTTTGATACTTACAAACTTCTTCCAATTTTGCAAACAATTTTGCTTTGTTTGATTACACCCATATTTTATGATGCGGCTCTACTGAGGCTGCAGCAAAAATGATATTAATAATAATAATAATGTGTGGGGCAGCCGATAGCCTACTAGCTAAGGTGCTTGACTGGGACCTGGTAGGTTGGTGCTACGTTGCAGCTGTTGGGCTCTTGAGCAAGGGCCCTTAACCACACATTGCTCCAGCATCTGCCCCTGCCCAGTCCAATCAACTGTACGTCGCTTTGGATAAGAATGAGGTAAATTGTAATGCCATGTAATAATACATTAACAAAACGACAATAAATTACATGTAATGTAGGCAAATATTTTGAGAGCAGAATCAAGTCTAAGCCAATCTACAATAACTAGCCTGCAGGAAATAGCCATGTCACTGCATGGCTGAGAAAATCATTATTAAAACCTGCAGTATTCCAGTACACTGCATTGCATTTCAAACACTTGGCAGACAATATTACCCAGAATGAAGTACACTGGAATACGCCCTGGAAAACAAGCGCGCAAATTCACCTAACCCAAAAAAAAAAGACGATGAGACATTAAATTTCACAATTATTTCTAAAAACTCACTATAACTACACTGCATAAATGCCAAACCGAACGCCGAGATGAAATGCTGGAAACATTTATGAACACACAACCCAGGTCCTCAGTTCTGCCGTTATGCCAACTGCTGAAAAGCTGGTCTGGCTCATAATGACATAACGGCATAATATCAGACATGTGGTGTAAGTACATAAAACACTGCCCAGAGCTGGTCAGCAGCCCATCAGAGGGGGAGGGAGAGCCTACGGAATAAGGACGTGCATATGGACAGCATGTGAGCCCACCACACGCAATATAAAGGGACAGATCTGGCTATAAACAGAGGAAAGATGGTGGTTAATAGACCAATAGGTGCCTGCCAGGACCACACTAGAGAAGAAAAAAAAAAAAGAAACCACCCTTGTTCGCCCCCCCGGTGAAAGAGTTTGGTGAGTGTGCGAGACCAGGAAATGACTCAGCGGAAATGGGATGCAGGAGAAACGAAAGCGTGGAAAAACCTCTGCAGATCGCGGCAGTCTCCGCCATTCTGGCTCTGTGGAGAACGTTTGCAAAGGGCCTGATTTAGTACCCGCCATCTTCACACAAAATATACCCATATAATATGACCAAAGGGTGGTTCTCTATTGCCCTTATATGCGGCTAGGACCCCTGTCGACTCAGCCTGCGAGAGTTACTAGTGAAGACAGACTGCAGACAGAGTCAGCAAAGCTGCACAACTCCTCACAGTGAGTGCAGTGAACAGTTGTACACATTACCTGAACGGCTCTGGCATCTATCCAACTTTGGAAAAACGGAGAGCACTTTAAACGTAAGCTGTGCAAATTTCTCTGGATAAGAGCGCTTTGCCGAATGCCTAAATGCAAATGACGCACTCGCCTTGACTGTAACAGGTAATGCTGTTTCTGGCCCGAGAGCAGGATGAACGTGCTGCTAACCTGCAGGTTAAAAGGAGCAGGGCCCAATTAAAGTACTGAAAGCCTTATCCTAGCTTGTGTGACTGAAGGCATTTTGTATGCAGTCTCTCTCATCTTTCTTTGAATGCTGAGAGCGATATTTCACTCAAGTTTGACTTGTTGTGTGAGAAACCTGAAACAGACACGACACACCACGTTGATCCAAGAGCCTGCAGCACTCGAGCCCTCTGTCTACTATGCATAGTCCAAGTTTATCTGGCTTGTAAAAACGGCTGTTAACTGCACACACAATAGTCTACAGGGGAAAGTGAGCGGGAGAAAAAGAGGAACAACTAATCAGCAATTTAGACTGCCTTCTTTCCTTGACCCTGTTGTATAAATATAGCTCTATAATACTGCAATTCCAGGACAGAATGATGAAACTACTAGGATTAAAAAAAGCTCTACGTTTACCGTTTACCATTTACCACAAGAAATACAAGACTTGCGCTGACTTCAGTGACAATATGCAAGTTCTGTCAGCCATTGGACATTCCCACTGACTCAGAATGACTAATGAAGTACACGCAATAAGAATCAACACAGCCGTAACAGAAAGCGAAGGTTTCCAGAGGCAAGAGGAAATCATTAAGCCAACAGCCACAGTATGCGCAAAGGCAAGACGGACCAGTCCAGAGCACCGCGCTACCGCGTTGAACGGAACCACAGCACAGCGGAAAACTTCAGTAACAATCAGTGAGAGATGTCAAGGAAAAGGGCTATAAAACATTACCTGTTTTGGACTGCATTTTTCCTATTCCTAACAATTCCCACCGGGCTGATCAATAATGATAATTTTGTCACATCTTTCTTCGTGGCGCTTCGGTCAACCCGAGACCCACTCCACTCTGCTTTGTACAGCGGTCTAAGGGGACCACACAAACAAGCCATGAAATGCCTTCTAAATGTGGTTTCCCACCAAATAAAAGCTTGCTTAGCAAATACGCATGTATTTAATAAGTAACAAGTAATAAGTGAGTGGTTATTGGTTTAATAAATGTCCATTACTGATACTTTTTTGCACTGCAGAAACGCTTTTCTTGCTTTACTGCAGCAGGCTATAGTCATGAGCACAGGGAGTTGAATTGGTAGAGCGGTTAACTACACTAACTTTCTTGGCTGCACAATGCTTGCCATCGTTCTCACAGAGAACAATGAATCTTCTGCTAAAGTACTCTTACAACTGAAACACCAAAAGCCTGGTAACGACTGGAGAATTTCAGTTATTCTGAGGGAGGTTATTTTATGAATATATTCGCATGGCCCCATTTGACTGCATTTGAGCTGTTCTCAGGGTGACCAAAACTAGACGAAGACAGATGTGACGAAATTATCATCATTACTAAAGAATCAAAGTTGAAGAAAAGGTTTATCTTCTAAAGAGGATGAAGAAGGGAGGGAGGGAGAGATAAAGAAGTTACCGTTTACCTGGCTAACATTGCGCCGCAGAACCAAAGAGAGAAACAAAGATCCAAAGTTCGAACTGCTCTTTCATATGAAGCAAGAGGGTGCAAGAGATGTGAAGCAAGGAGAGAAGAGTATCCTGTGCAGGATCCTCTAGCCAGATAAGACCAGCTACAGAGAGCAAGAGCCTTTATCTGTGTCCTGAGAGGTCAGCGACAGAAACAGAGCCTTTATCTGTGTCCTGAGAGGTCAGCGACAGAAACAGAGCCTTTATCTGTGTCCTGAGAGGTCAGCAATAGAAACAGAGCCTTTATCTGTGTCCTGAGAGGTCAGCGACAGAAACAGAGCCTTTATCCGTGTCCTGAGAGGTCAGCGACAGAAACAGAGCCTTTAACTGCGTCATATCATGACAGACCAGCGATAGAAAGAGAGCCATTACCTGTATCATGACAGGCCAGCGATAGAAACAGAGCAGTTACCTGTGTCGTGACAGGTCAGTGATAGAAACAGAGCTTTTACCTACGTCGTGACAGGCCAGCGATATAAACAGAGCAGTTACCTATGTCGTGACAGGCCAGTGATAAAAAAAATAGCGGTTACCCGTGTCATGACAGGTCAGCTATATAAACAGAGCGGTTACCTGCGTTGTGACAGGCCAGCGATAGAAACAGAGCGGGGTACCTGCGTCGTGAGAGGCCAGCGATAGGGACAGAGCGGTTACCTGCGTCGTGACAGGCCAACAATAGGGACAGAGCGGTTACCTGCATCGTGACAGGCCAGCGATAGGGACAGAGCGGGTACCTGCGTCGTGACAGGCCAGCGACAGGGACAGAGCGATTACCTGCGTCGTGAGAGGCCAGCGACAGGGACAGAGCGATTACCTGCGTCGTGAGAGGCCAGCGACAGAAACAGAGCGGGTACCTGCGTCGTGAGAGGCCAGCGATAGGGACAGAGCGGTTACCTGCGTCGTGACAGGCCAACGATAGGGACAGAGCGGTTACCTGCGTCGTGACAGGCCAGCGATAGGGACAGAGTGGTTACCTGCGTCGTGACAGGCCAGCGATAGGGACAGAGCGGGTACCTGCGTCGTGAGAGGCCAGCGATAGGGACAGAGCGGTTACCTGCGTCGTGAGAGGCCAGCGATAGGGACAGAGCGGTTACCTGCGTCGTGAGAGGCCAGCGATAGGGACAGAGCGGGTACCTGCGTCGTGACAGGCCAGCGATAGGGACAGAGCGGTTACCTGCGTCGTGACAGGCCAGCGACAGGGACAGAGCGGTTACCTGCGTCGTGACAGGCCAGCGATAGGGACAGAGCGGGTACCTGCGTCGTGACAGGCCAGCGACAGGGACAGAGCGGTTACCTGCGTCGTGAGAGGCCAGGGCGCGGAGCATCTTCCCGGCGCTGCGGCGGGTCTGCCGCTCCTTGTTGCAGAGCAGCTCCATGAGCAGGTCCAGGGCGCCCGTCTCCTTGAAGACGCCCACCAGCGAGCCGATGCTGGCGTAGGCGCTCAGCACGTGGATGGTGTGCGTGATGCTGATGGCGAAGTCGCTCTGCTTGGCCATCTGCTTGCGCGCGCGCCGCACCAGGTTCTTCACGTCGTCCTTCATGTCGGAGAGCTCCACCTCGTCGAAGGTGACGTCGGACGGGAACTCGCTGCTGGGCCGCTCCTCCTTCAGCGGCCGCTGCACGTCCGTCTTGCGCTTGCCCAGCAGCGTGGGGCAGTTGGCGTAGACGTCCTCCGTGGACATCCACATCAGGATGTTCTCCGTCTTGTTGTCGCTGGAGGAGGAGCCGCCGCTGCCCGAGCCCACGCCCCCTCCGCCGCTCGCCTCGCTGGACCCGCCCCCGGACCCGCCCCCTTCATCCACCGCCAGCAGGCTCCAGCGAATCAGGTACTCCGTCTGGCCGTCGTGCGTGCGGCGCTGCCGGATCAGCTCCTCCGGGTAGGCCTGCAGCTTGGGGCCCAGCTGCACCAGCAGGTTGCCGTTACGGCGTTCTCCCACCATGGTCGCTGCAACACAGGGGCACAACGTCAAAAAAAATAAAACCCTCACCCTCCCGCATCCTTCATCTACAGCCACGCAAAAGGGGCTTCACACCCAAAACCAAACCCAGCTAAGAGTGACTGCAATTAGGTCACCAACGGAGCTGAAGAATGTGAGACTGACCTGGATTCAGCAAGCGAGATCAGTCACTGACAGGAATATTAAAGATATCAAAGAGTCGGCTAGAACAACAATAAATAGCCTATATTTAGATTCCCCATGTACATCCTTAATCAAACCAGCCTGTTAATGTTGAAAACGTGCATCTGAAATTTGTACCAACTTCTGGTCTTAATTATTTAATTAGCTCCATCATACTGCATCTTGGTCATTTGTATAAGCGCCAGCTACAGTGACAGACTGCAGGTGTATCCTAAAGATTTCACTGTGATCCAGTACAGGAGTGAACCAGTGTAATCTACAGAGCTGTCAGAAAACTAAAATGAAAGTAACAGAACAGCCCTCCAGGACCAGAGTTGTGTACCCCTAACATGAGATAGTCCTGCTCATTACAATTTGCTTTAAATCTTAACTGGGCATTTTGGTGCAGTGACAATTCTTGGAGAAATTAATCAATTAATCAGCCCCATCATCCTTTTTATTCCTTGTCAAAGGAACTACCACAGAGCATACTGCAGGGAATGTATGCACCAATTTCCAGAGGACTGATTAGTAAGTCAAAGGTCCTAAATTCTTCCTTTGTGGCACACAAATGTATTTCTGGCGCAAGGTGCAAACAGGCAAAATCATTGCCATTTGGGACAAAAGAGAATCAATACATCATTGCAGGCACACAGATGCCATTTTTGATTTGAATGAACTAGCATGCAACATCCGGGAGAGAAACGAGAGAGAATTTTGGAGCCAGGGCTTCACTAAAACTTTATAGAGACCCAGAGCAGAGCTGTTCAATATGAAGCCCCAGCTCAGTGTGCTCTGTCCATTGGGGGGGAAAGAACTAGGTTTATGAGACAGACGGTTGATGAGGTGCAGTTAAGTTAAGAGTTATATGTCCCTCTATGCAAATCAAAACATATGCCAGAGATATGACCAGCAACCGGTTATGACCAGTCTGTGGAGGAGACAATTTCAGAAATCGATCAATGGAAGTTGTTTGTGTGAGGGAAATGGATGAAATAATGGGTCAAACTGAAGGACAAAACAAGACTAAGACAGTACCCTACCTTCATACAGTTAACATTAACACCTACAATCTTAGTTTGGCAATACCGTTTGATCAATAATCAGTCAATACTTCAGGGGTTTTTCTGTAACCCAGAATCTCAGCAAGTCTACTGAGTGACAGTGCCGTGAAAAAGTATTTGCCCCCTTCCCGATCTCCACTCTTACTGTACATCTGTCAAATGAATGGTTTCAAATTTTCAGACAAAATGCCAGGGAAACTGAATAAACAATATCATTGTAATTTGTTTAATCACAAAAAAAGTTATGAAACACCCACATCACCCAGGTGAAAAAGTAATTCATATAATATTACATCAGTCACATTGCTTTCAAAGAATTTTAGCCCACTCTTATTTGCAGAACCACTTTAATCCAGACAGGTCAGGACTTTGTCTAGGCCATTCCGAAACTAATTTGGTCTTTTCAGCCATTTGGATCACGGTCTTGCGGTATAACCCAATGAGGCCGATGACCAGGCATTCTGCTTAAGAGTTTTCTGGTACTGAGCAGAATTCATGGTTCCTTCAATAATGGCAAGTCATCCAGCTCAGGAAGCAGCAAAGCATCCCCACACCACACTACCACCACCACTGGGAAATGCTGTAAGGAACCTGTCATGTCATCCAAAAAGTTCCACTTTTAACTCATCTGTCCACGGAACATTATGCCAAAAGCTACGCTCAGAGACAGTAAATCAGCACTCGGGGGGGGGGGGGGGGTGTAACTGTAATCTTAGCGGTCAGGAAGAAAAGAAAATGAAACTCAAAGAAGTCAAACCTCAAGTCACAGATATGCCTGCCGTTAAGCGCAGAAACGTATTAGGAACCCAGATACATACCGTACACTGGCCTTTATGATGAGCAGTCATACAGAATGATAAAAGATTAAGATTACTGAACATTACTGTACACCGTGAGAAACAATAAACGGAACCTCCGATTTTTCTAGAAAATCAGCTTCAACTGACAGTCTGCGCAAGCCAAGATATTTCGGGGGGAACGTTTGTTGCTCGGGAAATAATTCAAATAATGCAATGACTCGTAGTCTTCTTGAACTTCCGTTTCGAAGAAAATGAGTTCGTACCGATCAAAGCTGAGATATTTCTGACAGCTCTACAGAGTACACTGGTTCACTCCTGTACTGGATCACAGTGAAATCTTTAGGATACACCTGCAGTCTGTAGCAGGTGCTTATACAAATGTTACCACAAAATCCTGAAATGGTTCGCCCTTGCTGTGCACCCCTGATCTAGGGTTATAAAACAAACGGGCGCGCTGTCAAATATAACGTTAGCTAGGTAGTCTGTTGATACGTTAGCCAGTCGAACCGTAACAAGTGTCAAGTGGTATCTTACCTAGCGATTAGCTAAACGTTAACCTTATTAGCTAACTGCCGCTTTCCAAGTTGTCATTTGATTTAAGAGACGCTTGTCAGATTTGAAATCAGACAGATAAGGTTAGCCCATACAAATTAGTAATATCGCCTGTGCCTCGCTAGCAACTCAGTCAGTTATAAGTTCTTAAAGTAATAAATAATAAGTCACACACCTTACAAATTGAACGTAGCCTACCGAAGTTAGGCAAGTTAACGTTAGTGTGTTTATTGTCACTGCTTTTGTAGCTAGCTATCGATAGCCAGCGTAATTACGAGAGGTGAACTGTCGCTACTGAACTTATAAGCTACCTAGCTAGCTATCTTGCAACAAAACTAAACCCGTTCGCAGACTTGGCTAACATTGGTGCTCGCTTACTTTAGCTCGTAATGTTACACACGTGTTGACGCAATGCAATATTAAACATCATGCCTATTAGCTAGCTAGCTGGGTAATGTAGCAGGCAAATATACAACCAGAATTCTAGCTAACTTGCGCCGCTTCTTGGCTAGACAGATTTGGCTAATTAGCTTCAGCTGCTAAGTCTGACATAATAATATTGGCTAGCCAGCCAGCTAACGTCGCTACAGCTAACTAGCTAGATGGCTAGTACAGCTTGCCCCTATTGCATCTCTTATTGCATCAGATGAGTAGTGAGTCAGCTCAAGTTCTCTAAACCTGGCTAGTAGATAAACATGTCATATTTGATTAAGTTTATAAACTTGTAACGTTAGTGACATTACGGTTAGATGTGACGATACTCACGGCCTTGTTCGTACCTGAACCCTTATAGAAGTAACTGTCGCCAGCGCTTTTCTGTAGCTAGCTAGTTAGCTTAACTAGAGACGCCGGAGAGTCGGCGCGGCCTGGCAACACCCCTAGAATTACAGAAGCAACGTTTCACCCACCTCCAGTGTTACAGAGTCTCCTCCTTTTCTGTTCTTTCCCCTTCAACCGATGGAGTTTCCGTTTTCGTGTTAAAGTATCGTTTCCCAGCCTGGAAATATTTTCGCTGCCTCAGAGTAGTACAAGTTGAACCTTCCCTGACAAGCAGGCAGGTTGGCAGGTTTCCGTTTTCTTCTTCTGAGGTTAAAGGTTTATCATAGGATATATTGCTTAAGTAGCACGTGGCTGCCACCTACAGAGTTGGAGGCCAAATGTTTATTTTACACAGGCTATCTTGTTCCTAACGTTTTATATTAGTACATTTGTATATATTTTTTTATTAGGAATATATTTGGAATAAGTATTTTATTACAGTATGTTTTGGAATGGAGTTTATCTGCAGGGGTCTAATATTTTGGGAGGGAGTCTATCAGTGGGACTCCATCCTGGCATGATATCAAGGAAAGCCTTATGAATGTTCAGACTATGCATTAGAATTTTAAAAAATCATATTGGAATTTATTTAGCATTCTGTTCTCGCACAATAGCACCTTCTTTGTGTAAGGACAGGAAGCGTTTAGAATCTCTATAGCATGCTTTATGGTTTTATATGAATGTTAGTGCCAGTACGTGACTGTGTGCTTTTTATTTGTATTATATTGAGGTTGACATGTACAAACTTGTAATATTTTACATGCACCCTCTGGTCTGCAAACAAAGAGCAGGGTACCCAGGGCATTGCGCCTGAGGAGCCATGTGCTTCTCAGATATAAAATTAACATATTCTTTTGAATTTGTTGTTTGTAATATTTAGTCAAAATGATTTCTGGTTGTACAATAAAATAGGGAACAGAATACACTTTGGCAATTCCCCTATCCCCATGTTCTTTGTTTCTTCCACAATTCACTTGCATCAAAGATAATAAAACCTCAATGGGAAGTGGAAGACGGTTGTACTTTGACCCGAAAATGTACATTAGGATGAGATAGAAATGAGTTGTAACAATATCTTAGTGGTGAGTATGATCAGTCAATGTTTGCAAATTAGTAATAAAAAAAATACCTTCAATTAATTTAGGAACCTGTCAAGTTTGGCGTTATATGTTAAATGACCAAATAAAAGTTACTCAAAACATTGTGTGAAATGCCCCACAGATTAGTGTTGTGAATTCACATGTGGCAGCAAGTTTTCTAGTTACATTTACATCAGTTGCTAGCTTATCAACTCTGCATTAATCAGCTAATGTTAATTTAGGTTGCTAGCTAGGTATTGTGACTGGACAGGGGTTTTTGGAGAGAATTGATGGGGCTGATCCCTGGTGGAAATTCCAGCTAAAAGCCTGGAATCTAGCTGGAACCACCTTCTACTCCAGATGGATACCATCTGGAATTTGACGATGGTCTGTTGTTTATACCAAGCCGGCCCACCAACAGGCATGGTTGCTATCTCAGCATCTTGTTGCTTGCTTGACCATCTCCAAACCAGCTTCAAACCAGGCTGGAACCAAGCTGTAATCCATCCATCCATCCATTATCTTAACCCGCTTATCCTGAACAGGGTTGCAGGGGGGCTGGAGCCTATCCCAGCGTACATTGGGCGAAAGGCAGGAATACACCCTGGACAGGTTGCCAGTCCATCGCAGGGCACACACACCATTCACTCACACCTAGGGCAATTTAGACTCTCCAAACAGCCTAACCTGCATGTCTTTGGACTGTGGGAGGAAACCCACGCAAACACGGGGAGAACATGCAAACTCCACACCGGCCACACCGGCCACACCGGCCACACCCGCCGACAGGGATTCGAACCCAGGACCTCCTTGCTGTGAGGCGGCAGTGCTCCCCACTGCACCATCCGTGCCGCCCCAAGCTGTAATGCTCAGCTTTTTCCCATTTTCTTTTTGAGATAATGGTTCCTGCAATTGAGGCAGAGAGGACTGAGAGTGCAGAGGCTAAGGTGGGCACACTATAACTGTCAATCCTTCTCATAAAATGATTGAAGATTTTTCTTTTTATTTCTTTTTAAATCAATTAAATGTAGTTTCTTGCATTTGTGCCCCCTTAAATATTTTGGGTGTACTATGCCCCTGACAACACTTAACCCACATCCATGGTCTAAAGAAACAGTTTATTTGTGAAATGATTTACATATTTAGGTAAGCTTGCAGAAGGGTGTCATGCTCTGTGGACAGTGTAGAATGTTCCAGCAGAATATTAAGTTTTTAGTGTACATTTCCTTTTTTGAGTCAGGTTTTTGTGCTTAATAAAGGATAATTAGGTACTTACAGACGTTTCTGACCAGCCAGCTTTACAATGGCAGGGATATGTGATTCAGGAGCTTGCGGTGAAAAGCTATGAAATACCCTGAATGTAACCGTAAAAGCAGCTTGCACCCCAACCATTGCAAAGTCATTTAAAGGCCAGGAGATCACCAGAAACTTTAGTAAATGTCCAAAATATCCTTCATGGCCCACACAAGCTGGGTCAATCAAAACTGAAATAATACATTCAAAAAACACTGAAAGTGAATTATCTGTTTAATAAGTTACCAGTTTCTGAGCACACCACTAGATGGCAGCAGTTCTTCATGTCAGTCCAGGCAGCCAACCGTCAGCCAGGCTGCTCTCTCTACACCTCGTTTTGTTTCATAAAATGGCAAATCATGTCAAATACCTGTATTGCAATATTTTAATAATAATATATATAGATGGACACACTGTTCTGGTATACAGAATATTTGTTCATTTTCACTATGCAAACTAAGAGAATGCCTGCGTCACCCCCGCATACAATACATGAGAAGCTAATCAATGTAGAATTTTCAATTTCTAAAAAAAAAGAAAAGAAAAAGTACACCCATTGTGGATGCCAAGGATTGTAAATTATGCCACTCATTCAGTGAATTTTGATGAAGGCTGTCAATGATTTACCTGGGCAAAATTTCCCATTGCCTGCAATACCTCCGGGCCGGCTTATATAAGTCATATAAAACACACGCAATAGACGAACAGGAAGGAATCAGCTCATGAATTCCAGCATGCCCGCTGGCTCCCTCCACCTCCCTGTTAATGAAACCCACTTGTCAGGAAGCAGGGAAAGAGAAAGCAACAGCCAGGGGTTTCATTATACAGCGAGCTGAATCCGCTACAGACTGCCGCGCAGTACTCTCCAGAAGAAAATCCAACATGGAAACAAGGTGAGGGAGAGCCGAACGGGCAGCTTTCATTTGGTTACTGTGACATGAAGTAACATTAGCACACGAACCTGCTGCATACAGTATGCGCTTATAAGGCATTACTGTGAACAGCAGCCTACATGACTGGGATAAGGGTTCAATCTGAAACAGGGAAGTCTTCCCACTAAGATTGGGAATTATATTGACATTGTCCTGCCAGGTTAGGGTGGCATTCTGTCACCCAGGGCTCCTTGGGCTATCAATGTATTTCCAATGACATGCCACATGAAGACTGGCGGATGTCCTCCAATCTCCTGCTGTACTGAATGGTCTGTTTTATGGAAACTGGCTCTCGGGGCAGCGCCACACTTTGACTACAGGCTCCTCTCATGGGCTCTGAAGGAATAACTGAGATTTCTCATTATTAATGGCAAATTATAATGATTCTTTCCCCCATTTGACACTTAACATGATGTTTTCGGTATTTTCCCAAGTACATCAATTAATTGAATGATTATCTTTACAACTACACAAGCACTGTATCTGTCCTTATGATATGTGGCAGATTATTAACATTAAAACCATTAAACTATTAAGATTAGATACCATATGCATGTATGCAGAATTATCCCTTTTTATAGTTCAAAGACCATGGCTTCTCCCCGTTAGAATATTTCTGTTACTGAAACAAACTGGAGGATTGCTTCCAAGTAAAAATGGGTTCTTAAGCTCTGAACCAGCTCCAAGAATTCAGTGTCTCAAAATGAACAAAAACTTCTCACATATCGCTATACTGGCAATAGTACAGATAAGGAATTGGCTACAGTGAAGATAAATATTGACCTGGAAGTAATGTGGTATTAAATTGTACATTAAAATTGAGGCAGTTTAGTCACAGGGCTGAAAGCAGAAGCATTATAGAGTGCTGCAGTACTGATCCCACAGATGGCTCTGGGTTTCCTGCATGATTTTCTAATCAAAATTATAGATAGTGACTGGAAAGCTGATTGTAGCAGTTTTTTTAGGCCCAGATCAGATGGGAAGCAGGGGGTGGCGGTACTTCGGTTTTAATTTAATAAGTTCTGCACTACGTTCTACATTCTAGTCTAGAAGTAATATTGTGTGGTGCTCTTCCTGTCCATCTGGCCCTAGAGCGCCGGTGTGTATGTAGATATTTTATTCCACAAATTACCCTGGTCGGATAAGCTAATTGACTGCAAACGCCAACACTTGTAGATAAGATTACAGTAAAACACTTTATAGAGGTATATAAGAACAGTCCCCATTTGGAGCAGACTGGACATAGCAGTTGCCATTCTTGCGCTTATCAAGAAATGTAGCTACAGTATCAGATGCTGTAAATGTTAGGGCTAATTAAGAAATTAAGCTGACAAGAAAACTAGAAACAGACACAGCCCTCATTTCCCAGCTGTGGTTAACTGTGACATTTTGAACATCTTGCCTTGTCATCACAAGACCCTTATGCACCCATGCTGTCCTCCCAGATATGCCTCTACCATAGCACAAGCCATTTCAGAATAACCTTCAAGCCTAATATTTATTTAGCAATGTTCAACAGAGTGTGGAATATCACTGCACATGAATTGTGGGTAGCTTATCACAAATGACATTGAGGAACCCCCGGTTACGCTAGAAAACACCAATAAAGGTCCAAAATACAGTAACTGTCAGATCGGCTTTTGTAAGACAAGAGACATTTTTATACAGTTCTTTGAAAAAGTCTTGCCATTTTTGTCTTCCACCCATGAACTCAGTAAATTTCTAATTAGTTCCAATAATTTCACAAATTAGTTCTACCTCCTGGCTAAATAATTGTATTAATCAGCAAATCCAGATGATAGGAACAAAATGACTTTTACTTTTGGAGCCTGGGTTTTCCAGCCCTGCCTATAAATGCGATTGTAGGAAAATAAAATAGGGAACACAATTTGTTAAATAAAAGTTTCCAAACAGATTCCAGTAAAATAGCTGAAATAGCAATACCACTCAACATGTCTAGACAGAATTCTGTGTACAATTTGAAAAATCTATTTTCTGTTCACAAATAAAATGTCTTCAATCTGCATGATGTGCGGAGACAGTTTGTCTTTGCTTGTGATTTTACTTGAGCATTGCCCCGTGTCCTTGAAGGCCATTGACAAACAGAGAGGTCAATCTCCGTTCACTCAACAGGAGGAACCCAGGGGGAAAAGGTGTCACACGGTCCAGTGAATGACTCACGCAGGAGTGCTGCATTTAGGGTCATGCACTAGCCATATACAGTACCAAGGCATCTTGTTTTTATTTATTGTTTATTTATTTCTTCTTTATTTATTTTCTTTCACTTGTCAGATTAGTATGTCCTCATCAACCAAACATCCTCTCAGAAAACACTTTATCCATGGACTGTAGCACCCAATATTAGTCAATTTTAGGTGAAATGATATTTTTACTGTAGCTTTTCAGCATAATTTGCGAGTACATTACATTACATTATTGGCATTTGGCAGACGCTCTTATCCAGAGCGACGTACAGTTGATTAGACTAAGCAGGAGACAATCCTCCCCTGGAGCAATGCGGGGTTAAGGGCCTTGCTCAAGGGCCCAACGGCTCTTCGGATCTTATTGTGGCTACACTGGGATTTGAACGACCAACCTTGCCTGCCCCAGTCATTTATCTTAACCACTACACTACAGGCCACTGTAATCTAACAGTTTACTTCAGCCAATACAAAATGATCAACTCAAACCAACGTATAAAATGCTAATCTTTCAGAAATGATTAATAACTGGATTATGTGGCATTAATGTGCCATGATATGCTTAGCCTGCCATTTACCAACTGTATTTATTGCAAGTGTCTATGTCAAACAGTATGGCTCATCATAATACTTACAGTAAAGTGTTCTCAATTATAGACTATGTTTTTTAGGCTGTGTGAAACTTAATTCTCTTTAAAGACCGGTTGACGAAAATGAAATGCCAAACCAAATTGCATTCCGGCAAGTCTAATGGCTTAAGCAATCAGTGTTCATCCACAATATGCAGTTGAGCATAACTCCATCCAATATTGAGCAATCAAATATGAATTAAGGCCCCAGCTTGTCTCCTTGTACCTCTAGTTATCATATTTGTCCATTAGGAGTTTACAGCCATATGTTAAACAATATGGCTTCCATTAGCAAAGCAAATGTATCCAAAAATAAATTCATCTGTCTGTATTATACACAAAAAAATATTTTATTCTTGGGATGCTACTGCGTCAGTTTGGTCCACAGGATCTCTGCTTGCAGATCTATCAAAGATGGTCATGCTCCACAGAGTCCTCTACATTTTACCCAGATATATTTTTTCTGGGGCATTCTGGGAGATGTAGTCCTCAGCCTTTTGGAGAGGCTCAGATGGGAAATCGACGGTGCGTGGCAGCGCTTTCGGTTAATTGGATGTTTTACACCAAGTCGTTGGCTTTTATTCGCGGCCTCCTTTTGAACTGATGGGAGATCAAAGGAGTGAACAAGAGGCCCCCGGATCCGCTCAGCCCCTGCGCTACCAGTGTCGCGGCCCTTTTCTTACACAACACAACACGGGGGTTCGGCTTTGATTACAGGTACAGCAGAGTCACCCCATAAAACGTTAGTCATAATCAAGGTACGAAATATGAAGAAAACCGCGTGGGGGTGGTTGTCAGAATAGATTGTCACCGTGGATGGGGGGACGACGACATCTAAAAGGCAAGATTGTAGTATAAACTATGGGGGGGGGTTTAATAGCATCAATGCCTGGGATTAAAATTGGCAGGGAATATGTTGGAGTCTTCTGTTGGGAGACATATTGTTTCTATGAACACTAAGAGAATAAAGAGAATAAATACATAAGACTAATGCTTACTAAACATGTCCATGATTTCCCAGCGGTCCCTGTTACATTATTCTGTTTAAAATCGAGCCAGTCCTAAATTTAAATGTAGATTTTAGCTGGGCAGTGGCATGGGTATTGATGTAAAACTATAGGCCTGCAAACCAAGGAAACACAGCTTCAATCAACAGAAGGGAATACTAAAAAGAAAGCAGTTACATTCTCCAGAATAGTGCAGCAAAATCTCTAAGAAATTGTTGACATTTTGTGGGGCAGCAAGTGAACCAAAGTCTAAGCAAGACTGACTGCATGAAAAACAACTTTGGCATGAACACAAAATGCAGTTCCCAAAATGCACTTTGTTGCCTTTCTGCAAGCTCAAAAGAAGTGTGTGATTGCAGAAAAGAACACTTTATATTTAACGTGCCAGGGACACGCCTGGTTGTGTTAACAGAAGATTTTCGGTGCCTGACTTCTTAATAGGGATTCTGGAGCTCCCATTTTGGCACAATGACCCGAACAAATTAATTAATTACAGTAAAATTGATAGATGCCAGAGATTTGATTGGGAAATAATATACAATGTCCAACACAAGTAGCAAAATGTTTTAACTTTCTGATCAATAAAAAATAAAAATAATAATAATAATGTTTTTAAATAGGCGGCACGGATGGTGCAGTGGGTAGCACTGCCGCCTCACAGCAAGGAGGTCCTGGGTTCGAATCCCCGTCGGCCAGGGCCTCTCTGTGCGGAGTTTGCATGTTCTCCCCGTGTCTGCGTGGGTTTCCTCCGGGTACTCCGGTTTCCTCCCACAGTCCAAAGACATGCACGTTAGGCTGATTGGAGAGTCTAAATTGCCCATAGGTATGAGTGTGTGAGTGTGTGAGTGTGTGAGTGAATGGTGTGTGTGCCCTGTGATGGACTGGCGACCTGTCCAGGGTGTATTCCTGCCTTTCGCCCAATGTATGCTGGGATAGGCTCCAGCCCCCCTGTGACCCTGATCAGGATAAGCGGGTTCAGATAATGGATGGATGGATGGATGTTTTTAAATAAAACTGACCTTTAATGATAACGTCATAGCCACAGTGGCAAAATGACAGAGCATTTGATGGAGCACAGTCACATTAATAGCATAGCATATAGACACGTAAAAAAGGCCATTGTGATGCAACCTTGACAAACAATTGCTGCATCAATTGTACAGTGCTTTGGATAAAGATGCTATATAAATGCCAACCACTTTACCATTTACATAAGGCTGTCAGTTAGCCCTGACAATTAGTTCAGGTTCCGCAGATACAGGATGTTATTTCTTTGAGGTACTGGAAAATGTTGGAAATGTTGGTGTTGGGAATAAAGAAGTACTCCAGCCTGTACTCAAATGTACTTATTTGTAGAAATTGTGCAATCTAAAATTTTGTTGTAAAGTTGTAAATTACACACTGTGCAATTAGCTGCAAATGCTGCTTGTCCTTATTTATTTCTCAAAAAGGTCTGCCGTTGTTGCAGAGGAAGGCATTTTCAGTGAATTATGTGAAAAAGTTTACTTTCCCAAAAAACCAATCATGGCACGAACAGCACTAATGACAATGCACCACAACTAATTCTACATCAAATTATCTGGGGACTTAATTTACTGTATGTGAAAGCACTTCTACAGTGCAATGAGAGAACATACACATTGCACAAAATAAATAATTGAAAATTGCAAATTGGTACTGTACATTATAATTGCAAATAGGAGCTTAAAAATAACAGTTTTGTTCATATTAAATGAATCCAAAATTCAACAAAGTAACAATGCAACAAAGTAACAGTGCCCTGATTTAGTCAATCCATTTAGAATACGGCTTTGCATCTATTGAAAGGAAGGGGGCATAGGAGATACCCATCGCCTGTGCGACCCTTATGACCCAAACATACTCCAGCAGGTTGTCCATTACAATTGATTACATCTATACACTCTTTGGCCCTTTGTCAATTGCAATGATGCTGTACCGGACACCAGTTTTATGGAGGGTTTGACTCAGAGTTTGACTGATACCGTCCTGTTACGCAGACTGGTAGACCGGTGAATTCTCCAACACATGTTAAGGATTATATGTGGGATTGAATTGAGTATACGTTGTATATGTTTGAAGAATACTCTATATATTACAACTGTCCAGCTGCCACGTTGGTCCCAGGTAATTTAAAGGAAATAGCCTACAATATAAGTGTTCATTAGGGGGCAGTATTGCATTGTATGAGAAAACCGAAGCTCGTCTGTAGAAGGAAAGCACTGTGCAGTTTGGGTACTGACGCTGGCATTGCTACGCGTGCCAGCATCACCTTGGCAGTTTGCCTTGAGGTTGGCAAGAGTTTAGTTTAGTCAGGTCTGAAGTATGACAAAGCGGAATGATACATATTTTAAAATCACAAAAATAGTTTGTCTTTTTCCTCTGAAGGTATTTTTTCTGGAAGAATTATTTTGCTTGACACGAAAATAATCTCCTTCATATAGACCACTAAAAATGGATGTGTGTTGTCTTTTTCCTAAAAAGCCGAATAGACTGCATCCACTGTGTAGCCTAGAGTTAAACTTTGAGTAGCCTATATAGCCAGACTAAAATACGTATTTACAAAACCAAAAGACGGATATATTTTAGGTATATTGAGGAATATCTCAGACAATGTTTTTAGCACTGTTAAAGTTCTGTCCTGTCGCAATAGCAGCTTGCGTTCTTTAGGACCGAGGGGACAACTGCCTGGCTCGTGTTGCTCAGTAAATCACTATCAAGAGAACATTCAATACGCTCGCATAGCCGCATCCATCCTCCACAACATGTAGGCTATACCCTGCCTCCGTAATCAAAAACGGCTGTCATTCATCAAACCAGCAATAAAGCTAGAATGTAATTAATATTTCCTCGGCACCGTGTGCGCATAAGAGAAAAAATCGGCAAGAGGAGGGTTTAATCGATTAGGGTTTTTGTTTTTCGCGATATACAAATTCGTGGACGTGCATCGGAACTGTAACAGGGGGTACAACAGAACGGACACTTGGGACTTTGGTGTAACTCTTGAAAAGAATACGCAGGGTCCTGGTCATAAACTGGATACTGCAGAGACATTCACGTGCTGTTAACTGGGAGAACTGTTACTTGCCGTTCCACTGAGGGCTAGCTAATGTTTGGCACACGGAATACTCTTAAGAACGCTCTTTCACCTTGGAAGGTAAGTGTACGAGCGTTACTAGTCAGATCACGAACTTGTACAGCAATTGAATGAATGCACCAAGATGACATCAGTGCCTCAGAATCCACTGTATGGCTTTACTAGGTGGACGGGTCGACAAGAAGAAACGCGACTGATTGTTCTCATATTACGAAAAGGCATAATGTGACATTGAACTGTTAATTGAAATGTTTGAGTTAGGACGCAGCGATAAAGGGTGCCACATACCATGCTATTGAAATAATCTTGACTAGACACACAAAATGAAAGCACGGATAGATGGCCGAAATGGCCAATCATTGTAAAGGATACATAGACTATACGACAAGATAATTGCTGTGCAATAAATTACTTCCTAATGTCAATCACATTAGTGAACAATATTGCTTTCGTGATACGATCTTTGCTTTTAGAGTGAAACATTTAAATGGACGGCGGAACTTGGGCCGCTATCACGCTGGCAGCACTCCTATTACCGAAATCGTCCAAGGACTACTTTAAAGTACCATGGACAGCTCCAACAATCCAGCCTATACTTAACAATAAGCACAGACTACTCCTTTTAACAACAAGATTTAGTGAGCGCATAGTCTACGCTGAGTAGTTTAGCCTACGGTTTCAATCAGTCAAAATTAGTTTATGTGTTTAGAAAACATCTTAAAGATGCTTATGGATTATGTATTTATTTGCATCATCCATATGATGTCTAGGCTATTTACTTCTGCGATAATGCGGGCTCTAATAAAATATACAATTAGGATGAATAAAGTAGCATAATTTCGCCATAACCTTGAACAATATCGAAAAATTACGGGATACTCCTATTTTTTAGCTGCGGGAAAAATATAACACAAAGAAGTAATCTAAATCAAAATAAGTAGGCCTAAATGACAGCTCTATGCACCACCACTACATTGACAAAACCAAAAATGGGGACGAATGCTGCCAATTCTGTACGAGACATGCAGCCTTTCCAAGTCAAACAGGCTATAAAAGAAATGAAGTAGGCCTACTGTCATAAAGGAAATGGACGGAGGCCACCATGTCCGACAAAAATGCCATAGGCACATTACACAGACCTTGTAATCAACACAATCGTCTACGTTTTAATGAATCAGAACTTTTGTTGTAGCGAACTTAATTCATTTTAATTTTAGTTCATAATCAGCTGCCATCGAGCAGCTGGCAAAGTGACAAACACTTTGTGAAACGTGATAGCCTAGAGGGAAATTCTTGTTTTGCCATTGGATTAAATCAGAAGCTATTGGTTACGTAACAGCCAATTAGCCTACGATTCTCGATTTAGTCCATGCAAATGTTAGAAACGACAAGTGTTAATCCCTTAATAGGTGTTTATGAATGTCCAATTAACATTTTGTTTCTATTTGCAGAAAGCGTATGTTGACATATTGTTGAGGCAGGCCTAACTGATCGGTAGCGAGCAAGAAATGATTATTTCAAACTCAATTTGAAACTAGAAATTCTGCTAAATGGAAGTGTCCTGCCCTTCCACTTGGTTTGTTTTTCTTCGCAGTGCACTGATATTCCAATTCCAATATAAGTCCCTTTTTGATATTGCAAACCATGACTCACCACAGGAGAACTATGCCTTGTAAATATAGAAATATGTTGGGACACTGAGATGGGTAAATTATGCTAGGCTGTTTAAATGAAATCCATCTTGTTCAGATTGGATATCTAGGCTACATGCATTTCACCCATTTATGCTACAGCATAGATTTAATGCAACTAATGCAACTAATTTTTGTTTGCACCTCCTTTTGGATGTATCCATCCACATGACCTTGACCACTGGTCTATAAAGTTGTCATTTCCATTTCCACTTGTCAAGTAGGTACTTGTGCGTGTCCCGATCGGACTTATAGTTCTCGAGTTATCAGCAAAAAGATGGCCGCCCTACCAGACGAAAAGTAGGTCAAGGTCAGAAAACAAATAGATGTTGCACAACCTCAGTAAATATACATATCTGATGTCCAAGGACTAGTTCCAGGGCCTTGCCGTTTCAGAGATTCCGCCTCCACAAAATATGAGGGGGAGGCAAAACCCTATGGGGGAGGCTTATTAAACTCTTATTTGTCTCTGAACGGGGGAAGTTCTGTGTAACAAGAACTGTCTCCACATGGTTCAAAAGTCAATTGCCCCTCCGAGGCTGAGAGAAATGGAACTTGAACAGCTGTGGCTGGCTCATTGAAGCACAACTAACTCAGCACGGGTCTTTTATACACCCTATCTTTAAAAGTGTTGAACCTCCGATTCAGATACCTTGACTACAGAACTTCACATGCACGTTGTTTATCCTACATTCTGACTGGGACAGAAGGCTAACAACTTTTCATTGTTACTGTACTGTAAATTCCCATCTCATTTACATACAGGGTTTTTCCACAAGTACTAAAATGTAAAATGACAAGCACATTAACAGTACAACCCAAACATAAGCCTATTCCTTTTTTGAAGGGTACAATCCATTAGTCAAGGGTATCTCAGTTCCTGCAGCAAAGTTCTATTGATCAGACAATCTGCAAATAATGTTTCAAAGCACCAGTACAGTCTAACTTTGTTGCTGCAATCTCTGCGGCACTTTTCTACCTATTAATGTTTTCCAACATGAGTCATTCTCCAAACCCTTCTTACTTTTCAAAAAGAACTGTGACTGATAGAAGCCAGTCATATGTGCCTCAACTCCAGTGGGTCAAAGGAACACATTAACATTGATACATTTTTGAGTCAATATCCACTTTAAAATGTATGCTTGTGTGAAGTGAAAATTGAAAATCTACTGTATGCAATTAGTTATTGACCCTTCGGATCTTCAGACTGCATTTCATTGCCCAATCCTGATAGGATTTTAAACATTTAAAAAAGTAATTCTTAAAGTTTTAGACACACAAAACCATCTGCACTTGGGTGACCTTTGACAGTAACAGTGATTTTAAGAGGCCTTTGTAAGGCCTTTGTAAGTATAACTGGGTGTGTCAAAGTGCCCCTGAACAAGACACCTAACCCCCAAATGCTCCTGATGAGCTGGTTGGTGCCTTGCATGCCATGCACCATTTCTGGTGTGTGAGTGTGTGTGTGAATGGGTGAACGAGAAGCATCAATTGTACAGCGCTTTGAATAAAGGCGCATAAATGCCAACCATTCACCATTTACAAAAATTGACCGAAGAAAGGAAATGTTTAAACGAGGCATTATGTCTCACCAGAAATGCCCTAACACATCCCAGTGAAGTGTCAAATTGGTTGCCGGGCCGCTGGGGCTCTTGGGCAATGGGGAACTTAGCAACACCCCAATGCCAATCTGGAGGGGCTGTCCCTCACGATCCTGAAACAGAACGCTCCCGACTAGGCACGGATGAACCTCCGTTCCGAATCCCAGCTTTCCGAAGTGAGGAGCTCTGCAGAGGGACGCGGGCGAAGTACGGAGGAGGATCAGCGGCTCTCGCATCCGTCGCGTACGCATAAGACTCATTTGCATGCGTGGAAATCAAGAGCTTGCAAATCTATCGAGCGCTGGAGAGAAGGGGGTTGTGGGATTGGGGGGGGGGGGGGGGTGTGGGCGGGAAGGGGATCAGAGGCGGCTCTGCCCTTGATGTTGTGGAAGAGCTCCCAGCCCAGTGGCATCGTGACTCAGTGCAACATCGCCTCGTTCCTCCTCCGTTCCGTCATTATTTACCTGCTCTCGTCTTTGAACGGGGGACTTTCAAACGCCATTTACTTTATGCCCCCTGAAACCTGCTCAAAATAGGCCTACATTTTGCACGTGATCGAGATAGTGTATCCCCCGTGACTATTCAGCGAAAATGATTAATTGACCTGACATTAGAAAGTAGATCAAAACCACAGCTATATGTTTGGTAGTCTGGGGCAGTTCAGATGCAGCTTACTTGGCTGAGTACCATGTGATTATGGTCTTTGGGTGCCAATGGTATTCACTGAGTGGATATTAGTAGAAAATGCTCTTGGTGGCATTTTGAAAGAGACTGAATCCATGCAATATGGAGAAATGATCGTAATATCTGTGCCATCTGCATAATGCTCCCACAGTGCATTTTTATCATATGTTTAGTGCAGAAACTGTCAAATTACAGGCAGGGATAACCGATTCATGAAAAATGAGAGGAATGAAATGTAAACCTCAAGCCAGAACAATCTACTCCAGTACATGCTATTTTTGAACCACCCAGTGTTGCTGAATTTTTCACATATTTTTCACATAAAATGTAGAGAGTAAAAAATTAAAGTGATTTTTCACCAATTTGCAGCAAAGTACGCAGTGTTAAATTAACTGTGATACACTTATTATGACTGCAACAATAATGTGGCCCCTATTGGACTTATATAAATGTGTAGAGCTGATTTAACACTGACAAGTTTGTTGCATATTCACGTTTCACCTTGGTACTTGCGGAGTCTCGCCCGTCTGACCTATTGATTTCCTCCTGACTGCTCGCAGGAAAGGCCACTCCTCCTCACGCATGCCTTCCCAAAGACCCCAGTGAGGAGGAGTGGGTCAAAGAGGGGGATCAACTGAAACAGCCCGCACCCGAGAGCCGGGATGGAGGGATCGGCGGAGGGGGAGAAGAGCGGAGGAGGCGGGGCGCCGGGGTCAGGCTGCAAGTGCAACGGGCTGATCAACACCCGCAACCTGGTGGAGACCAAGGAGGGGACGGTGTACTCGGCCCCCCAGTACCAGGGCCACGTGGTGGTCAGCCTGTCGCCCCAGCCGGAGAGGAACGGGAAGGGCGGGGGGCCCCCCCAGCTCCTCAACCCCAGCACCCTGCCGCAGGCCGTGGACCCCCGCTTCCGGCCCAACCTCATCCTGTACCCCGAGAACGTGTTCAAGGCCTGGGCTGAGGGGGACTGCTGCGAGACCACCTTCATCGAGGACCTGTCGCCCCCGCCCACCAAAGACGGGCTGGTGTTCGCCGACGGCAAGTTCCTGGACCTGACAGCCGAGGACGGCAAGATCCAGACGCTCTCGTACGACGTGGACGAGGAGGAGGAGTTCCAGGAGCTGGAGGTGCGTCCGCGGTGGGGGGGTCGGTGGGAGCGGGGAGGGGGGGGGGGGGCCTGCAAAAACAATCTCCAGTATTTGTTCAGCAGAGACTCGTGCTTGCTGACTACAGCAGCTCTGCAGCAAGTGCAACCAATGAGAGGAGACAAAATACAAAGCAGAGGATCGATTTGACATGGTCCAAGCGCCACAGTATCATATCACAAAAGCCACAGATTGCGAGATTGCTTATGTTTGCTTTAGTCATAGATAGTAGCAAAATGAAAACCCTTATTGTCCGCAGTTTCACATTCCGTGAGGTCAAGTCAATAAAACAGGAAATATATCCTGCAGTTGGAAGAAGATCACTATTTACATCAACACAACATTACATAATTTAATAGTGACATTGAAATAATTATTATTATGATTGTTATTATTACTACTACATCTCATTGCAGACAAGCAGCATCGCAGATTGAGATGGGAGACATCTGTAAGCAAACACAATTATTTCTCAATGCTGATGCCAACATTAATGCAGGCAGAGAATAAAGAAAGCCTGAGCTCGATACACTGTCAAATATTTGAATTAGAATTAGAGAACACATTGAAACAGAAATATACTGAAGTTCAGTTAGTCATAAAATTGCGCTTCCATTTTACATTTAATAGGGCACCATTTTAAATAAGTGAAGAGTTTGCAGGAACAAGAGACTGTAGTGAATAGGTTTTTCAAGCCAGCGCATGAGTCAGAAAAGCATTTGTTCCTTGGGGGTGGAGGGATGGGAGGAGAGAGGGAGGGAGGGGCAAGAGGTGGGAGGAGAGAGACCCCCCCCCCCCTCCCCCCTTAAAGCTTTCTCCCCCAATAGAAACCACAGGAAGAGACATGGCATAATCAAAGAGTCCTGGGTCCCGATAAACAAAAGTTCTCCAGGACTATGGGAAGTGGAAAGGAGCAGTTAGTGAGGGACACGGGCGAGGGAGTGGAAGGAGGGGGAGTTGGCGGTTTGAGCTGCGGGTTCCCGCTGCAGCCCGGCTGTTACCGCCATCTGTCGCGAGTCAGCAGCGTAACCCCCAGACAAGTGGCGCGGAACAAGATGCGGGAGGGGAAATGGGCTTGAACGCGTGCTGTAACTCAGAGTGGTCTGGTCCGATGGAGGGTGTGCTGTAACTCAGAGTGGTCTGGTCTGATGGAGGGTGTGCTGTAACTCAGAGTGGTCTGGTCTGATGGAGGGCGTGCTGTAACAGAGTGGTGGTCTGATGGAGGGCGTGTTGTAACTCAAGAGTGGTCTGGTCTGATGGAGGGTGTGCTGTAACTCAGAGTGGTCTAGTCTGATGGAGGGTGTGCTGTAACTCAGAGTGGTCTGGTCTGATGGAGGGTGTGCTGTAACAGAGTGGTGGTCTGATGGAGGGCGTGTTGTAACTCAAGAGTGGTCTGGTCTGATGGAGGGCGTGCTGTAACTCAGAGCAGCCTGTCTGATGGAGGGCGTGCTGTAACTCAGAGTGGTGGTCTGATGGAGGGTGCGCTGTAACTCAGAGCGGTCTGGTCTGATGGAGGGCGTGTTGTAACTCAGAGTGGTCTGGTCTGATGGAGGGTGTGCTGTAACTCAGAGTGGTCTGGTCTGATGGAGGGCGTGCTGTAACTCAGAGTGGTCTGGTCTGATGGAGGGCGTGCTGTAACTCAGAGTGGTCTGGTCTGATGGAGGGCGTGCTGTAACTCAGAGCAGTGGTCTGATGGAGGGCGTGCTGTAACTCAGAGTGGTCTGGACTGATGGAGGGTGTGCTGTAACTCAGAGCAGCTGGTCTGATGGAGGGTGTGCTGTAACTCGGAGCGGTCTGATGGAGGGGTGCTGTAACTCGGAGCAGTGGTCTGACGGGGCGTGTTGCTCTAATCGACAACGGGTGCAGTCGCAGGAAGCAGCGTATTATAGGTTTTTACGAGGGCGCACATTTTAAAGGGGCTCCATAACTCATTCGCTCGGAGGATGCCGTTAACCAGGGTGACGTTCGGTACACTGCCGGCGCGTGGCCGTTCAGACGGCCGGATGTTTTTGCCAAAGAAATCCAGCCTGTTTTACCACTGCTGCCGTCTCCCAGGATGCTAATCGGCAGCCTTCTGGCTAAAAGCGCAGGTCTGCGGGGCACTGCCATTCATCTCACACGCAGGATATGATTAACTTGCTTTGCTATTTTTTTTTACATTATTTTCCCTGTGGGTGCCTGCACAGTGAATTGTCGGCATCAATTCAACTCTAACAGAGTTTACATGAGTTCACACAAAATAAAAAACGTGCTCTATCGGTGTACGTTGTACTATATCGGGTTTATTTCATGCTGTGCATATTACAATTCGGTGCAATTTTAGAGGAACCAAAGCAGCGGTAACCGTGATGAAAATGTTGTTCTATTGGTGTGGAAATGGCAGTAAAATGACAAACTCTAGGCTTGAACATATGGCTACTGTGTCAAATCTTCACCAACTGAGCCACTTGGGAACTGTCATCTTGCTACAGATACTGTACTGGTCGCTAAGGATACCAACATTTCTGAATACCAGCTTTTAAATGTTATTTTCCGTTCATTACATTACAGTAACTGTTGAATGTTCCTACTTGCATAAAACAAGCTGCTTACGACAGTAAGTCTCACTCTGACTCTTCCGTTGCCAGCACTGCATACGGAGAACTATTAAGCTGGTCGCAATCAAACGTTCTAACAGCCTACTACTTAACAATGTGTGTACACGAGAGTTGCTTGAGCGACATTTCTGTCTTCATATGCAGAAACATTTTTCTCTTCTTTCACCGAATAAAATAACAGTCTTGATATCCCTAGTAATTCTATTTAACATCTTGCAAAAACTCTTTACGTAGGATTTACAGGGAGCTATTCAAAGCGTTCTTACCTATGAAGAAGGCCATTAACCTTCAATATCCTGAAAGGCCACTAAGTCATTTTAATTATAATACCGCTGACTGCGTTTTGACCTTCTGATAAAACACTTTTGAAGTCCATTTTCAAATCCAATTAGTATTACACTCATCCCTTTTATGAATTCGCATTTCGCTTGTCAGAGGCTCCTTGTGATTCATTTAAAAAAAAAAAAGAATTCCTCCTTTACGAATCCACATTTCTTCGACTGTTTGCTTCCCTCATAACTCAAGCACGCTGCAGAGTGAGATTAGGCGTCCATCCGTTTTGCTGTCACGTACGGTCTGTGATTGAGGCAGCTAGGCCGGGGGAAGTGCAGGGGCGTGTGGCCGGGGATCGCTGATTAGCTTAAAGTTCAGGATAGCCTCATTCCTCTACTCGCTTTATCCCCTCTGCTCCTCAGGAACCGCAGACTTCATTAACAGAGACAGAGAAAGAAATGTGAGAAGGAGCAATTTGTGAAAGAGAGAGACTTAAGAGAGCTTACAGAAGTACTAGCAGATACAGCACTAAGAGGCAAATTGCAACAATCACTGTCAGACCATCAATGACGCAGCTATACATTTTTCGGATATTGTATATATGGAACAGTCAACAGCAAACATTCATGGTGCAAAGGAGGGAAACATTTTTATTGGGAAAAGTCCTAGCAGGTGTATTAGGAGGAGCTAATTATACAATTAAATAATAATAAGCTCACAAATAAATAAGCCTGATTTTTTATTATTGATGGAATTAATTTTTTGTTAATTCGTTCATTCGGGACCGAACTGTTCGTGTTGCTTTCATCGGGTTTGAGGATTGAGTCAGTGTATCTCACTTTACTGCTCGTAAAACACACTGTCCAATTGATTTTAAAACACACTCGAATGATTTTAATCCAAAATCTCAAATCTGGAGTAAAGAGTACGAATGTGGCTGGAGTGAAGAGCGAGAGCAACTGAACCCGCATTCTTTCCGCTTCCTAATGAAATGACACGAGAGGCCATGGACTAGAATCACTTACAGTTAATGGATAGATGCTATCCATTCGTGTTCTTTCTGCTGACGGAAACTACAGTGTTTTCTGGACCTGCTCTGGGACTAGAGATCAACTGAGCGTTTAAGCTCACACTGACATTATATACTGCAGATAATACTACTTCAACAATTGCCGTGTATACTACAGGTACTGTAACAACATCCATTTTGAATCATGGAAATCATGGAAATCATGGAAACGTCATAGACGACGTTATTATTCTACCCACTACAGGACGATTCGCTATTGAACATTTCGAGGCCATGTTTATTGCATAACCAAGAAGGCATTTTACATTCTGACCCATCGCATTGAGTGGATTGCACAAAGTAGCCTACATAAAGGAGGCTGCAGGGGCTGAAGGAGCCCTTCTACAAATGCTTAGATCTCCAAGTTCCCTGCTCCGCCCCCAATCCTCTCCTCCTCAAACAAAAACCACTTGTAAGGAGTTATTATTTCATTTGCCTAATCAGTAGAGACTCCCACAGCATGACTCTGCACTTTATCCTCGAAACACACTCCCACGCATAAGCACACACAATGTCACACTGCACCACTTCACCATGAGACATCATGCGCTTTTTAACCACGGCCTTGCTCTTGTGAAAAATGTTATAAATTCCCGTGTCATTTTGGTATCGATGGCAGCACGGATGGTGCAGCACTGCCACCTCACAGCAAGGAGGTCCTGGGTTTGAATCCCCGTCGGCCAGGGCCTCCCTGTGCGGAGTTTGTATGGTCTCCCTGTGTCTGTGTGGGTTTCCTCCAGGTACTCCGGTTTCCTCCCACAGTCCAAAGACATGCAGGTTAGGCTGATTGGAGAGTCTAAATTGCCCGTAGGTATGAGTGTGTTAGTGAATGGTGTGTGTGCCCTGCGATGGACCTGTCCAGGGTGTATTCCTGCCTTTCGCCCAATGTACGCTGGGATAGGCTCCAGCCCCCCTGCGACCCTGTTCAGGATAAGCGGGTTCAGATAATGGATGGATGGATGGATTTTGGTGTCGGTGTGTTCTTTGCAGAGAGGGAACTGGAAGTAGTTTAAACTCAGTAATCCACCTCACAAATGACGCCAGGTCTCTGCTTGTTAATGGCTAAACCATTAACCGACTTGGAAAGTGTCTGAAATGTAGCGTGAACAGGTAGGCCATGATGATCCGCTTTAATCTGCCTCTCAGGAGGACATGTTTTAAAATAGCACAGTGCCAAGATATTCTAATTGCCTAACCCTGTATTCCAGAGTATGTACATCATACACTTTAATATTTTACACCCCCATATTATGGAAAGTAACCAAATATTAATACCAGTTGAAAACAGTGCCAGGCAGATGCACAGACAACACTATTGTATATGGTGAATTACGAGAGGCTGGTGAAAGTGAATGGGTCTGGTAATACAAAACTTTTTCCAGCAAAAGGCTGCAAAGATTTCAGGCAGTGGGTTTTTGCTACATCCATACTTCTGATGAATATCTCCACGGGGTTGAGAATCTCAGAACGCTTTGCTCCAAGCTCTTACGTAAGCGCTCCGCACATTAAGATTATTAATATAGTATCTTTCTCCCCGTGTAATGTTCTCATTTCTCCCCAGTGATCTGATGGGTTGCTCCAGTTTGTTTTAGTGTCTTAATGAGGTTCCACACAGTTATGTCCCAGTGCAGTTATCACTTGTCGGTCCCTCTTCCACAACCGCTACTGCACTGTTAATGCAAGACTCCGTAATACTTCTTGAACATTACTAAGATAAACCACAATATTATTGCGACCTACACTGCAGTAGGAGTTGAGGCTCTGTAAACACAAACAGCTCTGTAACGTGAACACTGATAATCCAATCAGAGTGCAGACAGGACAGCACACAACGAAAATCAGTTCCTGATTCTGTGGACACCTGCTCGCAGGAAAGGTAGGCTGTTCACCTACCATCTATATTGATTTACAGCGTGTGAATCGATCGGCAGACTACACTCCGAATAATGTGTCTGTACACCCGCAATTCAATGCTGTGTGGCTTTCTATCGTAACCACAAGAGGGTCCTCAGCTCAGGACTGACACTCATCCATTAGCATTTATCTGGGGGACTCGTGCCTCTTCCCCGTGTCAAAATGACCAATTATTCTGCATAATCTGTAATCTCCTAACAAACAGCCGCTATCTCCCGCCCCTCCTGGCAGGTTCCATTACAGGGCTGTCTCCCACTCCCTCGGTTGCTGGGTGTCAATATTAAATATGGGGCAGCCTGTAGCGTAGTGGTTAAGGTAATGACTGGAACCCGCAAGGTCGGTGGTTCTAATCCCGGTGTAGCCATAATAAGATCCGCACAGCCGTTAACCCTGCATTGCTCCAGGGGAGGATTGTCTCCTGCTTCGTCTAATCAACTGTACTCTGGATAAGAGCGTCTGCAAAATGCCAATAATGTAATGTAAAGCAGAGTTGGGCCGAGCCGCTGAGAACGTGAGCACTGAACAATGCCATCTCTCTGGGGCACGGAGGGGCTTCTCACGACTGGCATGGTGGTGAGCCCAAAAACCACCTCCCGAGAAGTACCATCCCCCCGCCGTCCCCCCATCCACACATCCTGCTGCTGTACCCCACCGCTCCCCCCCCCCCCCCCCCACCTCCCGATCCCCATCGTCCAATGGCGTCCTCCAGCCAGCTCTGCGGGCCGTGAAATTGTCTGGTTGGTTCCCGGGCTGCTTATCCCCGCCGAGGCCGCGGGGCGGTGGCGGGTGGGAGGATGAGATTTCGGAGATGTAGCCCCGGCGTGACGGAACCTACCGGACCGCTGGAGGCCTCGCCGGCCGGCTGCAGATGGTCTCCGCTGCGGTGCGCTAACGGCAGGCCGCTCAACAACTGTTCAGCAGTCTGTGAACAGCTGGTGCTCGGCTCTCCGCTGCTGAGCCGATGGGCAGAAATCTGGCAGACCACCAGCTGCTCAGACGCTGGGCCACTATTGGGCTAGTGTGCTCGCAGGCTGGGAGCACACTACAGGGCAGCCTGTAGCGTAGTGGCTCAGGTACATGACTGGGACCCGCAAGGTCGGTGGTTTGATCCCCCGGGTGTAGCCACAATAAGATCCGCACAGCTGTTGGACCCTTGAGCAAGGCCCTTAACCCTGCATTGCTCCAGGGGGAGGATGCTTTGTCTAATCAACTGTACATCGCTCTGGATAAGAGTGTCTGGCAAATGCCTGCAATGTAATGCAATGTAATGAGCAGTAGAGGGAATCTGGCTCCCCATTGAACTGTGGATTAACGATGGAGCCGAAATTGTGCCTGCTGTCCGAGTGGGACCCTGGAAGCACCAGGAAACCTCCAGGACAGCAGGAACACCTTCTGGAGCTCAGATGAGCACAAACTGTCAATGGCGTTTACGGTGTATTCTGTACAAACAGACATACAGCACAGAATGTACTGAACTCTACCTTATGCTTTGGTGGGAGCACTGGGAGGTCATATCCAACTCTTGATGGGAGAGAGGAAGTCTCTCCTCCTTAATGGTGTCTGAAGTCCTACCCCCACCCCGAAAACCACATCAAGCATGCCAAGCTGAGTCAGTCATGACAGATGTCTGCTCTGGCTCAGATATGATTATGGTCAGACCAATGAGATTAATGCATCCCTCACGTAGCAAATTTGGTCTGTGAATGAATGTGAGGCTACCCCTCAAGAAGCAATAAGAGTGTCATTAGTCATTCTATTGCCTTGGGGACCTCAGTCCTTGGCTTATCTCTTGCTGTATGGTCCAACCAGTGAGGGCCACCATTTGAAACCCAAAGGAGACCCATCACCCTGTCACAATTACGATCGCGCAACATATAGCAAGATTTCTGCAAGGATTAAAAAAAAAAAAAAATCTTCTGGGAAAAATAAGAAATACTTCAATTCCTGGCTCCAAAGGATGGAATTATTTTCTGTAATAGTGCCGCTGAACTAATTACATGTTCAGGAATTCAGCCAGAAAAGCCCTTCACTGCATATATGAGGCTTTGCAAAGTACAGCCCATTGTGCATAAAATGCTGTACCAGTAGCTTCCTGGAACCTGTCTCCCAGCCCATGAACAAAGAGTTCACAAATATGTATATACGCAGCACATATTCACGGTCACAAATATGTAAGAAATATGTATGTACAGGAACACTGTCAGGACAATCAAGACATACAGCACCGGGAAAATAATTGGTCATTTCTATGTATATTCATCGGCATGACCTGGCTTGTCTTCCTATTGCTCGAAGCTACCAATTAACCAGAAACTCTAATAGAAGAAAGCCTCCTAATTTTGAAAAATGTTGTTTACTCTCTATTTTCTGTGCCTCCAGTTTTCACCTGTTTCCTGGGAGCATTGCATCTGCTTGGATGGTTTGCTCAAACCTGCAATACTCGGTCCTAAACATCCCTAATCAAGGCCTAAATGACTTTTGTTGTGTGAACATACAGCATTATTCAGGCAATGGCTAGGTGGTAGGCAGACCATCATCTACTGCTTGGCGACGGTGCTCCCCAGGGTTAAAACGTGTTAGCGAAGCTTAATAACATCAATTACCAATAAAGGGTTGCTTTTGCGGCCTCTATTTGTTTTAAAAGAGTGTTACCGAGCACCAAACTGCAGCACATCCAAAACGTATTTCTGTTCAGGAAAACAGGCCCTGCCGGTCGCACATTCCCCCCCTCCCACCCCCACTTTCATCTCCCGCACTGAAAAAGAGCTCTGCACGTTCGTCAGGGGGCCTGAAAACAGCCAGCCTATCCTTTCATTTTAAGCAGCGAGAGGAATAATGAACAAATCACATTTCATTTGGGTAGCTGGAAGGTAAAGGTGAAGGGGAACAGAACAAGCCCAGCTGAGCAGGATACGTGACGGCAGCCTTGTGCGGCTCTTTCATTTGATCAGCGAGCCCCAAAACCCAGACAGCTTCATCAAAGCGCGAGGTGTTCCAGCTCTCAGGCTCCTTTCGTTCTCCTTCGCGTCTCACAGCGCATTAGAAATGAAACAACAGCATTAAAAAACTATTCAATTAGGCTTTTCAGCTAGCTATGCTCAGTAAAATAGCTTTTAGACTATGAGTAAAAGCCATTGGGTTTAAGCATGACACAGAATATTAAAATGATAAGAAGTTTTTCAATTTTTGGAGTTCAAGATAACATTTTTCATTAACTGAACGAAAGCAAAGCAAATGAGAAAATAAGACAAGACTAAAGTGAGTTTTCCCTGTTATCACTGACTGAGTATTGCAAGGTCATATCCTAACTGTTACTGGTAAATGCAAGGACATAATGAACATAATGAACAATAAGGATAGGGTATTAGGAACAAATGAAATTGACTGTGTGTTGCATCTTCTTTCAATAAAAAAAAACTTGGATAAGATAATCACCTGCTAACTATCCTCTATCCTATACTAATGGAATTGCTAGCAAACATAAGGCACTTCGAGAATGTTGGGGAAGATTTCAGTTTAGCCATTTGACTGCAAGATAATGTCATGGTGAGAAGGTTCTCCTGGGAGCATTAAAAGTCTTTATTGCCTGAAACGGAGTTAGTCAGTCACTGGGAAAGAAAAACATTCCAGGCATGCTGTGTGCTAACTTAATAGCAACATACCTTGATTGTTATCATTTAGTCATGCAAAAATTTCAAAGAGGATATGTATCAAATATGCAGTGGCCTGAAAAGGTATTTTAACAACACTGTACTGCCTCATAAATAAATTCCTCATACAATTTATATGACAAAAGAAAATTCAAATTCTTTTATTATCCAAAATAATGTTCAATGTTCCTTGCAACTTTAAGATAAAAACAGACATCTGGGAAACTGAATAAATGTATGCACTGGGAATGTTTACTTTAGCTTTCTTAATGTGCTGAGAATCTTCTGAGAACACAAATCGCTTAGCTGGGTAAAAACTACACTGCTCTGCTCTGTAATTCTTTCCATTCTGTAGTTTAAGGACATGGCTAACGACACCACAGCTTACCATGGCAACAAAAGTGGACTTTTAGATTAAGCCTGATCAGTGGGAGGCATTTCTCTGAGGGGGAATATCTCAAGTTTAAATAAAATGCAGATCAAAGATCGCACACTGTGAGGCAATTGCACGAGTCAACGACTTTGACTGTTGGAGATTAGGAGCTGTAGTGGGAATGTTAACTCTGTGAAATGGCTGCGGTCGGATCTGGAACTACACGGGAAGCATCCCAGAACTACAACTCCCAGAAGACGCAGGCTTGTTTTAATGGAGGGAGCAGGTACGTGGGGATAGGAGAAAGCGGACAGCACGAATTAGAGCGGCACTAGGCATGGGGCGATGGGGCGCTCCGAACCATCTCGAGGCGCCCAGGGTCCGTTCTGACGCGGCTCTGTGATTGGTCCCCTCTTCCAGAGCGAGTACTCAACCGACACAGAGAGTGAGGACAACTTCCTCATGATGCCCCCGAGGGACCACCTGGGACTGAGTGTCTTCTCCATGCTCTGCTGTTTCTGGCCCCTGGGGATCGCCGCCTTCTACCTGTCGCACGAGGTAAGAGCCGACATATTCATCCCTCTCCCTCTCTCTCCACTTTGCTCTCACTTCGGTCTCATTCGCTCTCTCTCTCTCGCATGTCAGACAGTCAGATCTATCGACAGTGTGTGAATCACGGCCATACGTACGTAGTAGGTCACACTGGTAGACTTTGTGCATTTTGGTGATTTTACGGATGCGTTGGGTCCAAACTGGTACTATGGATGGTAGATGGCAGACATATACAATATGTCCCATATGCCTTCATCAGTAGCACTGCAAGGTGAATTTAGAATTTGCTGTTAAATATTACAGATATATATAAATTAATCCGTGGCTTCCTCACAGGAGATCTATCTCATATTGAAGGAACCCAGGGACATATTCCCAGGTGGCACAATGAACCTGAGATTAGATTGTCTTAGAAAGACACCCCAGAAAAATTGTGCTCTACGGAAGTAGAATGCCAAATCACAACTGACGGTTTTTCCCCATGGCTTAATACCTCGATACGCACGTCTCCCAAAATAAGTGCGTCCGGCCACAGTTTCATTTCAGCCGGCAGTCCTCCAGCTGGGTCACTGAATTACTGCAGTGGAGGAGTGCGCAAACAGCAGGGGCAGAACGCAGGTGCCTGGCTGACCAGAGGAGGCGCTGTTGAGCTATAAAGTGGGGAGAATCCTCCCTCTCACAAAAGTTGCAGAGATAAATAACCACAGCACTGTGATGACCGCCAAATCAAATATTTTCTTTCAGTAAAACATTTCCACAATATATCCGCTGATAATAAAAATGCACGAGGAAGAGTCCAAGAATTTGCTAATGTGTTATGGACACACGTGCATATTTTAACAGGTTTCCTGAAAATGCCATGCCTAAGTAAGGCCTAAGACTAAAGGTTAATAAAAATGAACAGAATCACTGGCTCACCTTTGGTTCTGAACTGTAAACTTACACACAAACCGTGTTATTCCTCCAGAGGGACTCCGCACACTGGAACACGATGCCCCAGAGCAGACAGGTTGTCAAGCGAAGCGACTTCAATGCTGTTTCCAAGTTCTTTGCACGCCGGCTGCAGCAATGCTGTATATCTTAAATCTGAATGAGGCTGTTAGCTTCTGATATAAACCCCTGTCAGGTGTGAGCCGCACATTTCATAAATTAGCACTGCGCTTTAAGTGATTAGTGCACAGTGTGAACAACAGTGCAGAATAGGGGGGGGGGGGGGGGCAAGGATGTGAGATTCCTGAACTGGGACACCAACAACAGAGGCCTAACTCAATCTACACCTACATAATCACATTCTGTTTAAAGGAGAACGCTTATTCAGCATTGTTAAACAGGACTCTATAAACTCACAGTCACAACCATGGTGCCCGAAAGCAGCACTGAAAGCAGGTATATATACTTGTAACCAATATGTCACCTTATATAACAGTATGGTATAACAGAATGATCATTGTTATATGCACTGTTTTATGAAGTGTCAGTGGTGTATTGGAATGGGTTGCACTGTCTTATGAAGTGTCAGTGGTGTATTGGAATGGGTATATTAAAGCCCTGTTCTAACTGACTCTAAAACCAAATATAAAATCAAAGCACTGAGTGGGGTCCATTCTATGGCCACTGAACTTTGGTATACTGTACGGCTTACCCTGGCTGGTTTTCATATAGCAGATTCAGTACAGAAATGTAATGTCCATTTAAAAATATACTGGAGTGGCCAGGATAGCTATCTTTTTCAATACCCATCTGAACTTGCAATGACCTCACAGATTTGTACTGCTCATATGATCTTTCAGCTTTAATCTAAAGTCATTTTGATATTTCAGTCCCTCTCACCTCCACAGAAATGTCTTTCACCTGGTAGCATTTTGAAAAGAAGGAAAAGTAGGATTTAATGCAGGCATAAAATTCTTTTAAATTATCTCCAAGGGTAGATTCAGCAAGTTCAATTACTGTGTCCACACAAACAGAAAAAGTAGCTTTGCTCTTAAAATAAAAATGTTCTCTTTGGTTGAAACTTCATACTTTTTTCCTCAAATACAGTTTTAGACCAGGTTTGTCAAGGGCTGTTGTGAATAATATATTACAGTAGCCAACAAAATGATTCAATTAATTAATGAAAATGAATAATCAATTGATGAGATGAGTGTTTATTCATCCTAATAGTGCTAAACTAGTGGTGCAATGTGGGGTTAAGGGCCTTGCTCAAGGGCCCAACAGATGTGTGGATCTTATTGTGGCGACACTGGAGATTGAACCCCCAACCTTGCAGGTCTCCGTCATGTACCTAAACCACTTAACCCTGTATCATCCTCGACTCACTGGCCTTTGACTTGCTAATGAAGTTATATTCCTTCTGAAAGAATTTCCACTAAACTGATGAATGGGAGGACTTAAACCAGAAACCCTTTTCTTACCCTCCCTTACGTATCTTCTGTAAACTGTCTTTAGAACTCATCTCTAAAGAAACAAGGCCGGTCAGTTGTTCTCTTGAGTGCTGCCTTTACAGTTCTAAAACAAGTCATCAGACTTGAAAAAATGTATGCAGGAAGAAAAAAAAAAAAAGCCAAAGATGCAAACAGAAATAAAATAAGAACTGCTGTGTAGGCATGTCTTGATTGACCCTAGTGCCTCAAGGGTGCATCACACAGACAAGTGATGATGCAAGCATAACATATATTTATTTAAAAACACATGCCCACACACAGGAGTGTGCAAAACCTTGAGGCAGTCAGGCGTGGCCCCCAAGATGTTGGACCGTGGTGGGTAAATGTGGGTAGGTGGTCGAATGACTAGCCAATAATGGCAGCAACAGCCCAGAGGTAATATTTATATGCTTTGAATGTAGCCGGTTATCCTAAGGGATTGGTGGCGTTGGCAGATCTTTGACGGGAGCGCAGTGGCGTAATTGGCTGGATCCTCGCTGTGACTTCACCCATCACAAGCAGCGTAGCGCTCTGTGAAGTATGCAGTATGCCAGGAGAGTCGGGGAACTCGCCAGCATCAGACGTACAGCCCATAATGACAACACGGAAGTGTGCTGCAGCCTGGAGACGCTGCTATGCTGTCAATGTATTTTTGTGATGCATTGAAAACTCCCAGCTCATCTCTGCACTGGGAAGTCAACATAATACAGACTTTGCAATGACATTTATAGCTTACTTTGCCTTGTATAGGTATTCCAAATCCTACATTTTAAAACACGTGTGCTTGTCGTGTCAGAACCAAACTGTACATCGAGAGAGCTGTCAGTAGAAATCGGCAAGAGATCGATGATCCAACCTGACGCTCCAGATTATGGTAACCGGAAACCATCGGCACCTCACGCTTCTGGAGGACAAAGAACGGGGGTTCAGAAGAGAGAAAGAAACAGCCCTCCGTACGGTTTTAGTGACCCTACAGAGCTGAGACGGGACTGATACGCGAGAGCACACGTACGGAAAAGCACTGCGGGGTTTAATAGAGCGTCTCCGGTCGCCTCCTTTCCTTCCAGCGATTCTCCGCCTGCCCACTCCTCCCGCGGTCCTGCAGCTCATCACGACTCCACACCTACATCCCTCTCGCTCTCCGTCTAACACACAGCCGCTTGGCAGGGCCGCACAGCCCACGCCAGCCTCCCCAGATACAGCTATCGGCTCACAGCCACAGTGACAGGAGACCAGTAAATAAGATACGGCCCGCATCTCCACCGTAATCCTCATCCTGCTCAAACGCACCTCGGTGAGACTATCCTAAAACGTCCACTCGTATTGAAGATGGGATTTCCTTCTCTGGACCCTTTATATGTTTGGGTTGAAAACAGGTCTGAGCACAAGCTACAAGCCTCTATTCCATGGACCAATCGCACTGTGTGCATATTTGCTTTGAAAAATGGGTTGCAGGTACAAAAAGAAACTGAGTTGTGTGGTGACATTTAAACCAAAGCAGATTGCTGTGAACCACCTGGATGGGTTCTGCAGTTGATTAAAAACAGCAAAGCAGGAAGCAACACTATGTAAACATATCCATCCTAGTTAAATATTCTACTTCTGTGTGATTACAGCATGGGGAATTTTCCCAAATGTTCAACTTGATTGATAGGTGAAGCACAGTACAGTGACAGAAATTTCAGTGGAAGAGAAGGCACTGCCAAAGTGTCTAAACCGACATATTTTGTCTGTTAGCACTTAGCAGTATGGTCCCTCTGTGAGATAAACTGCAAATGGTAAACTGAAAACAAAGACGCTTCTTGTGGCAAACCAAGGTTTTGTTTTTCTGATGAAAATGTACTTTTATCCTTTTAAGTAAAACCGTAATTACAGTTATTAATTTGCAGTGTGAAGATGATGCACTTCCTGGCAATGTTCCAGTGTTTGAAGATGTAGATGTTAATCACGGTGACAGCTTATGACGTGTTCAGTTATGAACCACACTACACCCACAAAGGGTTTTTCGCAATTTGTAAAAAAAAAAAAAAAAAAAAAGGAAAAAAAAATCATCGAGCTACAGCATCAAGCTCAAACTATTTTACCGCGTTGCAGAAGAATCTGTCACAGCCACAACTGAGAGTGAATGTTACAGTAGACTGGCTTACCTTTCCTTCTAATGAGTTTGTTCCCTCAGACTGATTAGATACCAACTTTGTTATCAGCTACCCAACAAATGTTAATAGTCCCTCTTGCAATCTAGTCAACAGAGCCCAGACATTATTATATTTACATTTACCAGCCAAGGTTTCTCTATTCATAAGACCGTTGGCAAACGCAGAGAGGCACCGTTTGTCAGGTTAACAACATTATTGACTTCCGAGACAGGCTGTGATGTTTGTGATGCCTTTCATAATGTTTCAGATCAATCACTTAAGCGGTTTGAATGGGGCTGAGGACACACGACACAGCTTCAAAACCTTCCGGAAGGTTCCGCTTTGACTTTCAAAGAGGCAGTCTGACAGCCGGCGGGGACATTTCTCTGCGTTTCACTGGAGTGTTTCTCCCGTTGCGTAACGTTCACGTGCCGTATCCGCACCACAGCTGCATTCAGATCAGCCTCTCCATGCTCTCCTGCCTGAACACACAGTGACTAACTTGAGCACTGATGCAGGACCATAGCGTATCATGCTGCGGGACAGTATTTGCATTATGAAGGGTTCTAAAGATCAGATCGTTGTTTCATGTTTGTGTGGGGACAACATTCGTGATGGCGCGCTTCATGAAGACACACACACACACACACACACACACACACAGAGCTAAGACTGTTCTAGGCAAATCGACATCTCAGAAGAGATGCATTTAATTCCATCCCGATTCCTGCATATTAATAGCAACATGAAAGGTCATGCAGATTTTAATTGGTTCTTTTACCTTTTTTTTTTTTTTTTTGTCCCATGCAGGACTCCAATTAATTGCCCCTTTGAGGTGGCACACAGCAATCAATACGCCATAAGTGGAGGCAATAGGGTGTAAAAATTGCTTTGCACATTATGAATCCGCATTTCACGGTGTGAGTGCAGGTTCCATCCCCCTGCTTATGAGCGAAATAGCAGACCTGTGCCCGCCCGCCTGAGAGTAAACCAGAGGTAATATAAATGATAAATGGCAAATTCGTTTAAAAAAAGGATGACAGCTGCAGGTCCCTTGTGGACGGTTTTGGATATTTCGTTGCTGAGGGAGCGCAGAAATTCTCTGTTGCCTGCTCCCGTGCACCTGACGGGAGGGGCACTCTGGCCACCGGATGGCTGGTTCGGAGGAGGGCATCCGAGGATACTGAAACATAGCCTTTTCGGTGGTTTCCCTCGGTTTGACGGAGGAATGTGAGGCAATAGGTTCACTTTCGGTATTTTGTGGGCCGTCTGTGAATGCCTCACATCAACCAGGCCCCCCAGTGATATTGCAGAGTGGGGGAGTTCGAATGGTCATGCATTATGCATTCAGTCTCAGCCTATGAGATATTTTTTTCCAGCTCAAGTAAATGTAATGGATAAAGTGTTTTGTGAGTATCGACAGCTGGCTGGTGTCTTGGCCAAGCCAGGCTTTGCCTTCGGGGAATCCAGGAAGATTCAGACAGAAAGGCGTATTCATCCATCTGTGAGCCGCCTACCGTAACCAGGGAAGTAGTAAGTGACGTAATGGGTCAGGAGACTAAGAGAGACAATAACTGGACTTGAGTCCATGCTATTTGTAGAAAAGAAAAACCATCCAAGTGCGACAGCTGGAGATCTACAAAAGTACCTGGCACCGCATCGCCCACCGAATTTAAGAGCCGGGACTTCATGAGCTGCTTCTGGGCCTCTTCGCGAATTTACCTCGAAAAGCAGCCGCGGAACTACGCCCGTTTTTATTTAAAACTACAGATGGGCGGAACACCTTCGGCACACACGCAGGTTATTCTCCAGCCACAGACGTTTTCCGCGGCGAGAGCCGCTCCTTCTGTTCCTCGTTTTATTTCCTGCCCTGGAGACTCCGGGTATCCAGGGCAACAGGCAGCGCGCTTATACTTTTATTCGAGCTCTTGCAGAATCCACGCGGCTGTGTTTTAACAGGTGCGATTTGGATAAAGTGCCCGGCTGGAAGGCTCTGGGACGAGCACACACAGAGCCGCAAATCGGCACAGTATCGCTTTCCCAACGGGTTCACGTGTGTCGCTGTGGTTCTTCTCCATACATCTGCTTCCCATATTAGACGTGCTGCAGATCTCTATTTGCGGGCCTGCACTTCCCATGATGCACCAGTGGCACCACTGTGCACAAGCAATGTGTCATTTACTCAGTGCCCATAATGGCAGCCGCTACCTCAATATACTCTGCTAATGGACAGCGTTCGGCGTTCATTAGTGCCTCGACAGTCAGCATTAAGAATGAGCGTGCATGTTAATCTTAGTCTCTGCCCAGAGAGAGAAAACAGTTTGTGTTTGCACCGTACCTGGATGTTACTGTTGTAATCAGCACAACGTGTAGATGGCTTTTGGTCAAAGACAGCTGGACTTTTAGGGCTGCAGGATTTACAGTCCATAAATATTGGGACATCGACACAATTCTCCTCTTTTTGGCTCTATACACCACCACAATGGATTTGAAATGAAATGAACTGCAGACTTTCAGCTTTAATTTGAGGATATTTACATCCAAATCAGGTGAACGGTGTAGGAATTACAACAGTTTCTATATGTGCCTCCCACTTTTTAAGGGACCAAAAGTAATGGGACAAACTAACAATCATAAACTAAACTTTCACTTTTTAATACTTGGTTGCAAATCCTTTGCAGTCAATTACAGCCTGAAGTCTGGAATGCATAGACATCACCAGACAAATTAAAGCTGAAAGTCTGCAGTTAAAGCACATCTTGTTCGTTTCATTTCAAATCCATTGTGGTGGTGTATAGAGCCAAAAAGATGAGAATTGTGTCGATGTCCCAATATTTATGGACCTGACTGTATCTTAATGGAACACAGCTGCAGGAGGAGTGTTGTCAATGTATAAACCCCCCCCTTTGGAAAGAGCTTTGTTAGACACATCGAACCGTTAATGACTAACGTTTAAAATGTACAATAAATGCCTATTTCATGCAATGTTGATGTGTCTAACAAAACATTTAGGTTTTTGAACATTTATCAGATTAGTTCTGTGTATTGAAACAAAGGGAGAAGAAAGTTAAATTTGAAACCATACGGTGAGCTACGGATTTTTCTTTGACTGAGAAAAAAAACTCAAAAAGCATGTCAAAACAGACAAAATGACCCATAAAAACAATCTGACCTACTATCGCTATTATTAAGTACATTCATAGACTGAAAATGATGAGTAAGTCACAAAGTGTCCTTCACCTGCTGAGATTTCACAGGCCACGGTTTCCCTCCCGCCATCCACAGGCCTGAGAAAATGGCTGAATGACCCACACCGATTTAAAGGCTAGTCAACCCGTACCGAACAGAATCACACTCCCAAAGTATGAACTTAGACATTTCTGTCAAGGAAAGCATGAATATTAAATTTTTTACTGCAGAAAATATTCTCCATAAGTATATCTTTAAAATATAATTGAAATGATACATGCGCATTCACACACTGAGCCCTGCAGGCAAGTACAACGACTCTCAATAGACTAATAACGGCGGCTCCTTAAGTGCTGTACTTAATATGCAGAATCGAAGCTGGAGGCATTAATCTTGAATCTTGAAAAAAAAAAAAGAAAAAGAAAATTCCCCTCAATGTATATTTGAAAATGAATATTTCATGTTCAGAAGTCAATACTGGACATATTCTTTGAAAGGATTGAAGTATTTCTTTCAGGGGCTGGCATGGAAACGGCTACAAACAGCATTACCTGCCAGGTGTATTAAGAACACGATTCCACTGATTCAAGACAGGAGGAGAACCTGAGCACCTCCACTGCTGACAGAGAGAGAGAAGGGTTGGTGATCATTGCTCAAAACACAGATGGATGCTTGTGCGATGAAGCTGTAACCAAAGCCTGCTGCAATAGACAGGCTAAGGCTACAACCCCCTACACCCCTACCCCCAACCCAACCGACCCCCTTCCCCAAACCCAACCAACCCCCTACCCCAAGCCCAACAAACCCCCCTACCCCCAACCCAACCAACCCCTCTACCCCAAACCCACCCAACCCCCCTACCCCAAATGCACCCAACCCCCTACCCCAAACCCACCCAACCCCCCTACCCCAAACCCAACCAATCCCCTGCCCCAAACCCACCCAACCCCCTACCCCAAACCCACCCAACGCCCCTACCCCAAACACACCAAACCCCTACCCTAAACCCAACCAACCCCCTGCCCCAAACCCACCCAACCCCCCTACCCCAAACCCACCCAACCCCTACCCCAAACACACCCAACCCCTACCCTAAACTCAACCAACCCCCTGCCCCAAACCCACCCAACCCCCTACCCCAAACCCACCCAACCCCCACCATAAACCCACCCAACCCCCTACCCTAAACCCACCCAACCCCCTACCCCAAACCCACCCAACCCCTACCCTAAACCCACCCAACCCCAAACACACCCAACCCCTACCCTAAACCCACCCAACCCAGCTCTTTTCTCTGTACAGTGCAAACTGAATATACAGTACATCTTAATATAAAATATATTACCAATATGAGCACATATTGGAACACTGCACAAAATATGGTCAAATATACCAGTTATTGCCAATATATAAATATTTTAAAAGGGCATGGTGAAATATATATTTTTAAGTATTTTCCAAAAAAACATTCACATATGTATTTACAATATGTGCAGTGTTTTTGGTTTGAGTAACAGTTCCTTGTATTTGTTGGGGGGGGGGGCATTATTGTCCCCCACCCACCCCCCAAAAAAGGCTGTTCCAGGAATCCTAAAATATCTCCAAAATTTGCAACAATCTGTTAGCACCAAGCCTGCACGTACGTCCTCATTTGCTGGTTTTAGAACACACTGTGACATGCAACGCAAGCTCTTCACACAATATTTTGGCAGGAAAGAGTGTGAGTGCAAGCCACAATGTTAGCTGCCAACAAACACCTTTCCTGGGTGATGGACAACTTTCGCTGAGGGGGGTCTCTCCGCTCATTTACCACGGCTGTGCTGTTCTCTTACAGATATCAACAGCGACCTATTTAACGACACAGCTGTGATTATTTATATTCCAAAACAGCACAGGGACCACACCACACAGAGTGCCATCCAGATAGTGTAGTCTAAAAGCTATCAGAAATGCCAATTAATCCAATCAATCAAAATTAATCAGCAAATGTGCTGTGCTGTAACAAATGTGATTCAGCAAATTATGTATTCACATATAAATGCAAGTTCTCCTCTGGGTGATTGTGAAAGCATAGCCGTCCACAAAAATACATTTCTGAAAACATTTGAGGGGAGAAGCAAGCAATCTGGTTGCTGAATCATGATTGAGTTCTTTGCGCCAGGTGAGCTGTACTGACATGCACTGCAAGGCTCTTGTTTACCTGACTTGTACGATAGGCTGGCACCACTTGTAAAAGTTGTTCCTACTTTGGAAAAAAATTCTTAATAAGAGAAAATTGGTTAAAGTTCTCCTAAAGCAGTTGTTTTAATAGATTTAAGCAATTTAAGAACAGTGCTTCTTAAAGAGTGGTTCTAGCATGAGGCCCATTGATGTACACTTATTGATGCACTCTTTATTCGGTATTTATTCGACTTATTGGCCTTCCTGCTGTAGCCTATCCACTTCGAGTTTTGACGCGTTGCGTGTTCAGAGATGCCCTTCTGCATACCAATGTGTGGTTATTTGCGTTACTGTCACCTTCCTGTCAGCTTTGACCAGTCTGGCCTTTCTCCACCGAGAAGGTGTTTTTGCCTGCAGAACTTCTGCTCACTGGATGTTTTTTCTTTTTCACGCCATTCTCTGCAATTTGAGATAGTACAACCACAGGGTGGTTTCAGTATCAACAAACATTGTCTGTGTGTGCTTGACAGACTCCACAAAGCAGACTTTTCAGTTATTTACCCAGAGTTTCTTTTCATTCCTCAGCCCTTTTCAAGTTTCCGGCAGATATGAACAACAACCTAGTTCCATAATCATCAGCATTTCCATAATCATCCATTTTTCAAAAGTCGGTTGAAAGTGGGATATATCACAGCAGTATTCAGTCTACGCTCAAGTGAATAGCAAAAGGTACAAATCACTGCTTCGCATTGTTTTCCTTGTAGCTAAATTTTTTCAGTCCAAAATTAGAATAGTTTTTGTACAGCTGTAGAACAGCCATGGCCCTATGGTTAATTAGCCTTTCCTTGCGAGTACTTAATTAGGCAGACTTAAATGTAAGCAGTAATTATTTTTTTTAAAAAGCCTTTGCCTTCCTTAGAAAACAATTAGATTGTTAATCATGTTTGCATATTAAGTGTGTATATTAACGGTATACGGGAAGTGGGGGTTTAACTGAAATGACTTCATTTAAAATGCCTTTTTGAAAGCTCTTATCACAGGTGGATGTTTATTACAGCAATGCATTAAACTGATAACTAAATGGTAATGTTGTCTTGATGAAGAGGCTTATTCCACAGGTAGTACCTATCAGGGAAATGAGCCAGGCACGCATAGTCTGCAATGGACAGAAATCTAATCAGACACAATTATAGCACTAAACATCATGACGCAATACGTTATTTCTTATTCTTTCCCTCATCTCGGCCATCCGGGTGGCAGACATCCCTAACAGCACCGGTGTCCACTTGATGGACTGCAGGGATTCTCAAGCGCGGTAGCAGAGGGCCGCAGGGTGTGCTTGTTTTCATTGTTACTCAGCACTCGACTCATAAAAGTGGTTGATTGCGCCTTTAACTCACAGTTTCTTCTGGGTGACTTGCTTGAAGATTTTAAAGGTGGAAAACAAAAAAAAACTCGAGGACCATCACTCACCAAGCTGGGCATCACTCATCTCCGGGGTTATATGGGGGTGGTTGATTGGATTTAGTTCAGTTACTCCGAGTGTCAATCTGCAGGTCAAAAGGAAGCGTCAAAACCCATTGGGTCTCAGAATTTGTAAGTGGACATAGAACTGCCTCGCAAAGCCCATCACTAGACAGCTCTGAAGTGCCCTTCATCTCCGATTGCTTTGACAGTTGATAGGATAATACAGTGGTTAGGTTGGGGAAAGTGTGGGGCCATTGAAAGGTAACAACAACGCTACTGGTGGGAAATGATGTTTCCTGAATTCATCACAAGACACATCACAACAATGCCTTTCAGAATTGCAGGGACGTGGAATGTAGGTTGTTGAATTTAAAAAACTTTCTGGCTCAGAAAGTCAGTCATCGAAGTGACAATGTGGCCCTTTGCAGTGCACTGGAGTTCTGAATTATGGGATGCTTACATTGCGTTGGCTTACGGTACATCTGCCTGTGTAAAGTCTCCCCAAATCACTGTTCCTGTAAGGAAGGGGACCATCCACCGTGTCCTTGAGTGTCCCTGACTCAAGATGACCCCACCATCCCTCCCCTGCCCCCCGCCTCTACCCCCACCGCCTCCCCGCCTTCACCTCTGCATTACAGCCCCAATCACGGCGGCTCAAAAATTCACAGAGGCCCTTCTTATCGCAGTGCTTCCCCCACATCGTCGCCATGGCAGCGCCCAGATGAGATTCAGATGACCGGATCAACCTCAGCATTGAAACAAAATGGAGGGCCTGTAACCATCCAGGCCACACGGTCGCCGGAAAACAAGGCCACCTGTCACCGCAGTCCCCAAGTAATTGGGATTAACTGCGAGCTGCAGACGTCAGTACACGTCAGTGCAGGAAGTCTCAGATGACAGATCGTATCGTTGCCTCTTGGGGGGAATTACGGCTCAGGCCGGGGGGGGGGGGCTGGGCTTGGTTAGCCCTTTTTTAAGAATGATCTTTCACAGGCATGGTAAAAGGAAAACAGCCTCCCAAATGTTTTACTACTGGTCTTGGTTATGGAACTCAACTCCTCGGCACCGGAGCTGAATTACTACTTTCACCCTTTCTAATAAAAACACAGAAGAATATGTTACATAAATATACATATTATCAGCGCATATTTTAGATTAAGTAAAAAGGAAGAGCCTGCACACTGCATATGCTCCAATATAACATGAATTTATTAACACCAGAAAGTAATGTTCGGAGCTTATCAGAGGAAGAGCCATTAGAGTAGAAACGGTGCTTTCTGCCGTTGACAAATTCACGTTATACAGGAGCGTATATGGTGTGCACACTCATTCTTTTTACCTAGTCCATTTATCAGGCTGGCACCATGGATGTGTCTGCACTTACAATGTGTTTCACATTATAAGACATAACAGTTCGTATCAACTTACAAAGGTTTTGTACTATGTGGCAGAATAAGCATACTTTCATTTGTTGCTACCGCTGTTAGTATCCAAATGTTTTTACGCACTCATACAAAATGAAGTATGTAAGACCGAGTCAAAGGACAGCAGACTACATGTTGTATCTGGAGGGGTGTGACGGTCGGATTTGAAGTGGCTGTCATGCGTGGCTCTGATGTGGGGAGTGGGGGTTGGAAAAGTCTACCTACAACCCACATCTGTCAGCAGTAGAGAAACAGGATTAGATTATGGTAAATGGTTGGCATTTATATAGCGCCTTTATCCAAAGCGCTGTACAATTGATGCTCCTCATTCACCCATACACACACTCACACACCAACAGCGATTGGCTGCCATGCAAGGTGCCGACCAGCTCGTCAGGAGCATTTTGTTTAGGTGTCTTGCTCAGGGACACTTCGACACAGCCCGGGCGGGGGATCGAACCGGCAACCCTCCGACTGCCAGACGACTGCCTGAGCCACGTCGCCCCACATAGATGCTCTCACTCGCTGTACTGCAGTGGAAACCGGCAGCCTGCACTTTCTGCTGCGCATCTATGCTCACAAGATATGTCTATTTGGCTTTCGATTTTATGAAATGATACCATCAAGCCTGGATTAGTCAGGTGTAATGTCTGCATTGGCTTCCTCCGTGCGTTGTCACGCGATGCCATTTCAGAGTGATTACTGCCCCGCTGCTGAACACCATTGCAGGGAAATGTGAAATTTGACAAAGAATATGTACGGCCATTCAGGCGTACTCCCAAAGATTGATATCGCTAAGCTGTTGATGTAATGACAGAGTGGGTGCAGGCACTGGCATTTAAGCTACGTAAAGTATTAGTCTTGTATTATAGTATTACAATACCTTCTTACTGCACAGTAGCATGCCCATTCAAGGCCGCCTCCAGCACATTAAATTCACCAGATTACTGCTGTACACAACAGGATAAAAATAAAATTAAAGGAAGACAAACAACACGTGTTTCTTTTCTGACCGCGATTCCGGGGATCCGAACGAAGAATTATGCTTTTTAACGTATTAAATGAATCGTCTTTATTCCTCTAAAGGGGATTATTCCCCTTTGAGCATATCTCTCTCCCCCCCACCCCCCGCTGAAATATTAGCTGTAAGCTCTTTCTCAGAATGCCGCACCAATTTTTTAATTTGGGAAAGTAGGCTTTTTGTAAAATGAGATGAAAGGGAAATCAAGAGAACGTTGCTAATAAAGTCTCTAATAACCACGTTGTCAACCGGCTTTCCCAGGCATGTAAAACTGTGTAAGACCGGGTAAGACAGCCAGTCCCTCTCCTCATCGCTTCTCTTCTCTCCCTGCATCTATCGACGAACAGCATCTGACAACTAAAAGCTAGAGGGACAAATTCCATTCTTTAAATAATGTGTGCAGAGAGATGCATTTCTAATTAAGGCACATCATTTTCGGTTTCCGGAAATCCGGAAACATTGCACATACGGAGAAACATCAATATGAAAAACAAAAAATCCGGATGGAAATCGGTTTCATCCGAACGGTCCTTTTTAAAAAAATCCAGGAATTTTTGCGGGTGCAGGCTAATTGGTTAAATGGACAATGACGAGCCTAAATTATAATGAAGCTCTCAAAGATAATGCAAATCCTGAAACCTAAACACCAGATAAAAACCCACCTAACCCTAGGTTTCATATCTCTCACCAAATCGATAAGAAAAGCTGGGCACACTTTCATTCGCCCAACTAATTTTGTATCACTTTGTGTGGCTGTAACTGCAGGGAGCATTCCCTTTGATTTGATGGGTGGCTCTCCACAATATCCCTTCAGCTGGCCAAGTTAATGAGACGTATAAAAGGAGCTTTCTGCAGTTTTCAGTGCTGGACAATTCAGTGCGTCTCTGCTCCTTAAAAATATACCAGCGAATGGTTTACTTTTAAGACCACATCATTACAGCAATTCCCTTCCACCGACAAATAGGCTGCAGAAAAATCAATAGAACAGACCCATCTCAATCTATGGGAGCTTACATACGATGTAAGGGTTGCGTTTTTCTTCTGCAAAATGGCAGCCAAGACTGGCAGTATTTCGGAAATTGGTGAGAAGCCAAGGAGTGGAGCCATGGAATAATCAAAGGCTCTGAACATACATAGGTGAACAAAAAGTCTAACTGACAAGAAAATAAATGGTAAATGGTTGGCATTTATATAGCATTGAACAATTGATGCTTCTGCTCAACCATTCATACACACACTCGCACACCAACGGTGATACGCTGGTGCGGGTGAGGGGTTTAGGTGTCTTGCTCAGGGATTGAACCGGCAATCTTCCGACTGCCAGACGACTGCTCTTACCGCCTGAGCCAATCTCGCCCCTTTAAAAAGAAAATAAATGAATAATACAAAGCCAAAAACAAAGGAATAGAGGAGAAAATATGGAAAAAGGAGAAGGAAAAAAAAGTGTCATCTGGAAGCCATAGCAAGGCCGAGGGAAAGAGACGTGACAGCCGGGAGGTGAAAAGATACGGAGGTCTCGAGCCCTCGCTGCCCTCGTGAAACAGCCCTGACCTGCGCCTCCAGCGTCGGGCGGAGTCCAGCGACGGGCACGTCCTTCTCCAGCGGCTCCGGCTGCTCGGCGGCAAAATTATCCCATTAAACCCAGACCTCCGACCTCCAACCTCCGACCCCCGGCCGCAACTCTGCTGTCAGCCCGTTGCGTGTAATTAACCCGGCTCGCCGGCCCCTTCTTTACATTACATTACATTGTTGGCATTTGGCAGACGCTCTTATCCAGAGCGACAGACAGTTGATGAGACTAAGCAGGAGACAATCCTCCCCTGGAGCAATACAGGGTTAAGGGCCTTGCTCAAGGGCCCAATGACTGTGCGGCTCTTATTGTGGCTACACCGGGATTAGAATCACCAACCTTGCGGGTCCCAGTCATGTACCTTAACCACTATGCTACAGGCCATGCCCTGCTGGTCTGTATTAACTGCATGCCTGGGTGTCACCATCTCTCTGGAGCTTTATTTTAAAACAAAACTTCAAGGGGACTTAGGCTATGACTAACCATTTTTTAACAATGAAAACATCATCCTATAAGACTTAATTGGGACACAAATCTCTGGCCTTAATCTCAAGAACCATGTATTCTACTACGCGTAAACCTACATTACATTCAGTAAAAACAAATAGATAATATTTTAGAAAATATCTTCACCGTAACACGTCTTTGTCATCTATGACACTTCTGTGAAATTCTTTTTAAAGAGTGGTGCTTTGTTCTTCGGGGTCTAAGGAGGAAATGGTAGTCCTAAAATTAGCTCATTAGCAGCTCAGAAGAGACATCATAGCATTTGAAATAGTTCTTTATATATAGAAACTATTTCTACAATTTCTCAAGTGGCTCAGCCTGTAAGGGTACTTACTTTAAGCACAGGCTGAGCAAAAGCCGGAAACTAGACACCTAGAGGGCAAGAAATCTAGGTTGAGAGACACAACCATAAATTAACTAGGTGAACCTCGATATAGCTCAGGTTTTACCCAGATATAGCTGGACTATGTCCTAGTTGGCTAGAACACTTTCACTTCTCAACCAAAGGTAGCCTAGATGGTATTTAATCACAGAAATGTTCACTGGATGGGCACTGTAGCCCAAATGTCTCTCATTTTAGCCTAAGGCGGTGTTTGTAACAACTTTGTTCCCGAGGGGAATGGTGGGTTTTAAATCTGCTCAAGGTTCCCCAGGCAAACAAATGCCCCCCTACCTACTGTACATGTCAGGTGCCTGCAGGTGACCAGTTGTCATATGCTGAGATACACACCAACACACACAAACACATACTTATGCACACACACACACACACTCACACACCAAGGAGCGCCCCTTCGAGAAATACATTTCCGATAATGTTCTTTTCAAGTAATTTACTCGTACAAATCAGAATTTCCATTTTGACGGATTCCTCCCCTCTCACGTAGCCAGGGTCCTCCCTCGCCGCAACTGCAGCAGTTCAGTTCACAAGCATGAATATTTCAACTTCCCGTCACTGGCCGTGTTGTCCAGTGAACCCGAGTGGCTCCATCAGAAACATGAAGCAATGAAACACGGGGGGGGGGGGGGCGACAGCCAATCAGCTGCTCATTACTGTCAGGGGCAGCTCTGTCGGAGCGGGAGCGGGAGCACCTTGCAGCATTCCGTGCCTCTGCACTGCGTCCCCCTCCTCCCGGCGGACAGACGCGACGCAGCCGGAATGTGAACCAGCCGCTGAGTGCAGGAGTACCCCAGCAACACGGAGAGAGAGGGAGAGGGAGCGGGAGAGAGAGGGAGAGTGAGAGGGAGAGAGAGGAAGAGAGAGGAAGAGAGAGTGAGAGTGAAAGGGATAGAGGGAGAGAGTGAGAGCGAAAGAGAGAGGGAGAGAGAGAGAAAGAGAGAGGAAGGGAGAGAAAGGGAGAGTGAGAGTGAGAGTGAAAGCGAGAGAGGGAAAGAGCGAGAGAGAGAGGAGACAGCAAAAGAGAGGAGAGGAGAGAGAGAGGGAGAGAGAGAGAGAGAGAATGACAGAGAACACAGACAGACAATCTACACTGGCATGAGGTTTTAGGGTTCTTAAAACTGACTGACTTTAACAGCGGTCTCCACATGAATAAAACTGGGCCTTTGATGTCCAGGGTGTGCTACCAAAATTAAGGACAAATCTTCGAATTAATTCATTTACATCTCCAAACCCCTCCGATGTTCGGATTTTGCTCTTTCTTGTTTTTCTCACTTGACAGCAGTCCATTTGCGTTCTTTACCTGCTGCCACCTGATTTATTTAACCGGGTTACTGAGCTGGAATACTGTGGGGAAGACTTGGCTTTTTGTCTTCAGCCTGATGGTGGACAAGCAATCGGTCCTGTTAGACCACTCCGTCTGCCACGATAATCATTGCTGTTATCTGCTTTTGTCATATTCATGAAAGGTGCCAATAATTCCGGAGCCACTGTAAATATTTTAGTTGTTATTATTACTATTATTATTTTTCCCAAATTATTTTCTGTACAATTCTGTACAACCTGTCTTATCCTGATTTCCCTGTAAAGTAACCTGGGGTGTCTTGAAAGGCACATAAATACATTATTATTGTTATTAAATTCATCCATCTTCACATCTGGGGAGGGGGGAATAGATTCAGACTGTTCTGACATTTTAATGAGTATTTATTTTTGCCCCCTGCAAAACAGGAGGCCATCGAGCAGCGACTGAAGTGCGATTAAAATAATAATTAATTTTTTTACATTTGATCTAAATGATTAATTTCTGTACAGCATTTTCAGAGGCTTATTAATGGAGAGCACTTGTCTGAAAAATTGTATGAATTTCTGTGTTGCTGCTGCCGCTTCTGCTAACACAATTTACGACCTTGAAGTGATTCTAGTCTTCTCACACTGCTGTCTAAAGCCCCAACCAGCCAGGGCTATAATTGGCCCAAAAATCAGCACATTTGTCCTTAACAAGCTTTGCAGTCACAGCTCAGATTTTCTTTCTTTTTCCATTTTTTTAAAAAAGCTGACCCCTTCGCTGCACTCACAATGCGCTGATCAGAGATGGATGGTGTGTAAGCTTCCTGACAGAGGCAAACCACTCTTTTGGCCAAAATATTTGCAAAGGGCTTCTGATTCCACTCACCTTCACAGCCCCATAACATTAAAGATTTAGCAGCATTGTAGATATGATATCCTTTTAAAATCAGCATCCGTCGTCTGGCCAAGAACGCTCAGTTGACCTTATCCGTTGTAACACCTGGTTCATGACACAAAAGTTCCAATGTCATTCAACAAACTCCAGACGAAGGCAGGTTGAAACCCTTCCAAAAAGCTTATTGGTGTGTGATTTCCGATGGTAAATTTAGAGACATTCTGTCAAAGTTTATCCCAAAATTAGTCTGAGATGCCAATGAGGTTTTAAAGATCTCCAATTTGTTGATCACTTGGATGTTCCATTGGCTAAATCACTACCTGGAGAGGCTTTAATCTTCTTATATTGACCTAATAATGGAAAGCAGTCTCTTTAGTTTTCCATTTATTTGTTTGCCGCCATCTCTTGACATGTTAAAGTCATGGTGCCTTTCTCCATAGCCAGGTGAGTGTTATGTGTGTGATAGCTCCTTTTTATACCCCAGTGAAGAAGGAAGCCACCACATAGCCATAATAATTGATATGAACTAAAAACAAAAGTAGCATGTTAACAAATATTTATATTAGTTGCACTTTATCTAAGCCATGTAGATTGTAATGCAGATCTATATTTGAAAAATTGCGTCTCTTTGCATTCTGCACTGCTGCCACGTCAACTTTGCCTGTGAGCGGGTATGCTCAGTAATGCAGTGGATGCTCCGTCTGCATCACAGTGAACTGCAGAACTGCAAAAATACATCTTACCCGTTCTTCAACGACAGACGAAAACAGCCTTTCATAACTGCGATGTTTTCCCCCCGCATCATCGGCAAGCTGGCGCCCACTGTGTGCACAGCAAAGGGGTATGCTCATGAAAAAGAAAGAAAGAAAAGATTAAGTTTGAATGTAAAGCTTGTTAAGTATAAATGGGCTGATTTTTGGGCCAATTATAGCCCCGGCTGGTTGGGGCTTTAGACTAGAATCACTTCAAATGTCGTAAATTGCGTAAGCAGAAGAAACAGCGGCAGAGGCACAGAAAGTCTCACAATTTTTCAGATAAGTGCCTTCCATTGGAAAAAAAGTGAATGGAGTTTCATTCTGACACAGTCACAGTCTGTGATTTTTAGCTGGCGTTTAAAGCTTGGATGTTTTCATCCGCACACATTTATCTCTTAAATGGCACTGGAAACGCTGAATCCTGATGCCGCTTTTCAACCAAAATAATTATTTTGCTAACAGCAAGCTAACACTGCAGGAAGTGTTATATATGTGACAGCTAGCGGCTGCTTGGCAAGGGTTTTCAAGCAAATCAAAGCTACCGTCAGGTAGCAAAGAAATGTAAAGTAACTACTCGAGTAACTGTTGCTAACGAAGGGAATTACTAACCAGAATAAAAATATTTACAGCGAGATATACAACTGTACAAACTAGAAAAATATATAATTTATTAAACTAGCGGGTTACAGCAAATGGCTTACACTCATGAATGATAGCTGGAAATACAGCCCTGTGCATGATGTAGTAATTGTGCGATAGGGTACTAACCATTTCCCTGTTGGCATATGTTTTTTTAAATTTACACAGAATTTCTTTTGATTATAAAAAATGGGTGGAAAGCATTTTTTTTCTCATATCCAAATGTCATAAATAATTTTGAAGAAATTCAGAAAATCCCATTCATTTTCCCCATAGGCTAAGAAATAGGCTGTCTATTTTTTTTCCTCTCTATTCTTTTGATCCAGAAGTCTGGAATTATGCTAACGAACCCAAAGGGAATGATGACAAGACTTCTGAGGCCTACTGGGAAAATTTAAACAGGGTAAAAAAAAGTTCCTAAGAAAAAGGCAACTGCAACAACACCGATGATCGTCTTCCCCTCTCCGTCGGGCAGATTGCAGATTTAAAGAAAACTAATATTGATTAAAAACAGCACAATGATTAACATGGCAGGGGGAGGAGCAATCACTCCTCATTCATTATGCTAGACGGTAACTTTCCGGACTAATGCCCAGCTCCCGTACCTCATTAAATAAATCAGGTGTCAGCAGGGGGAAGACTGCAAATGGACGACTGCTGGCAAAATTTTAAAAAAAAAGAAAAAATTCCAACACCAGAGGGGTGTGGAGATGTAAATGAATTAATTAGAAGATTTGTCCTTAATTTTGGTAGCACACCCTGGACATCAAAGGCCCAGTTTTGTTTATGTGGAGACCGCTGTTAAAGTCAGTCCCTCCGTGGCCTGCAGCTTCAGTTTTAAGAACCCTAAAACCTCACGCCAGCGGAATGAGTAACTGTTGTGGAGGCTCGCTCTCTCTATATATCTCACCTGGTTTACTCTGTGCTCTGAGGCCCAGATGGCATTTTAAAGACAGGCTCGGTCTCTCCCTCTCTCTCTTTGTCCCCTGCCTAGCCTATTCAACTGTAAGTAATCAGCTAAATATAAAATAATTAATTTAATTATTAATTTATGAATTAAAATGCAAACCTCCTCTCCCAACTCCCTCCTTCTCTCTCACCCCCCTTGCAGACAAACAAAGCGGTGGCAAAGGGGGACTTCCACCTGGCCAGCTCCAGCTCCCGAAGAGCCCTCTTCCTGGCTGTGCTCTCCATCACCATCGGGACCGGCATCTACGTGGGCGTGGCAGTGGCTCTCATCGCATACCTCTCCAAGAACAACCACTTGTAGCTCCCCGAACCCCCTCCCCCAGCAGTGGACCATCTGTGTTCGCGTTTGCTGGTCGGGGCAAGGCAGAAAGAGCAGTCGACAGGGCTTCAGACGAGAGGACCATCAGGCTGGAAGGCGCATTTGCGCTCGGACACGCGTTGGGACTTGGGCATTCGAATACAGAAGCGCAACAACACTGAACAGGCCTCAACCTCAGAGTCTTCTCAGACAAGAGAGAGTGGAATCTTCCCACGCCGCTCTCTTAAAATGACAGAGGTTACGGAGGTTTACCTGATTATTAATACTCGCTTTTTTCACGTTGCATTTTGTCTGTTGACTCAATGCAATGTGTACTGTATGTCCATCGTGGTGCTGGACAGAAGAACAAGGAGACCATGAGGGCAACTTCACAGGATTAGACCTACAGGAGTTTGCATCTTGCTGTCAATCAATCAACAGGGCTCATGTACAGCATTGTTATTATTTGCACACGCTCAGAAGAGGATTTCAACGACCGCCAAAGTTCTGGGCACATTTGACCTTTTGGCACCATTCATGGTGCTAACAAGACTGCTGAAGCCAGACGTTTCTTTGGGTCTGTAAAGTCTTTTTACATTTTATTTTTTAAATGAATTGAAAGTAAATTATTTGTCTTTTAAGGAATATTCAGTGGATAAATGTTTGGAGGCTCAAGGCAAAGAGTGTAACAGTAACTTTATACTGTTAGAGCGCTTGATAAAGGTATTCACTCCACCTACATGGTGTGAACAGGAAGAATAATAGACAGTACCAAGGCCCAGTACAGAAGACAGAGTGGCGTGGAGCCAGAGACCACACAGTATCCAATACTTTGAAAAGAAAATATATTTTTTCTGACCTGGGAAAAAAACAGAACTAAAGATAAAATGCCATGGGCTTCGCACAAAAGACTAATCACACAGTAGTAACTGCCACAACTCCAACTCCAGCAGTGCTTTTGTGTAGAAGGCAGGGCTGAGCCATTATTTCCTGTCTGACCATGCTTAGGGGAAAGACTCGTCCGCTGGTCGACAGACATCAATCATGGTCGGACAGTAGCAAGTGCATCGTAGCAGCTGGACAAACTGAATCGCCAGGAGTCAAAGACACTGTAGATACAGTACTAGAGCTGTAAATACAACAACCTTGTGCGTTTGTTCACACACCTAGCATATCTGGGGGGTACGTGCCAAATAGTGTAATGACTGGGGCGGCCTGTAGCGTAGTGGTTAAGGTAAATGACTGGGACACGCAAGGTCAGTGGTTCTAATCCCGGTGTAGCCACAATAAGATCCGCACAGCCGCTGGGCCCTTGAGCAAGGCCCTTAACCCTACATTGCTCCAGAGGAGCAGGATTGTCTCCTGCTTAGTCTAATCCAACTGTATGTCGCTCTGGATAAGAGTGTCTGCCAAATGCCAATAATGTAATGTAATGTAAAGACTGAATGTTGTGTCTTTCTTATTTAGGCCTATATGGTGAAATGCCCATGGTTAGGTGGAAACCGGCTGAACATAACTATCCCGCTCCCCGGGCGAGGTCAGTCTTTCTGCATTGGAGCGTATGTCGAATGTGGCACTCCTCGAATTTACTGACACGCCAGACAAAACCTTTTTTGGGGAATTCAAGCAGCCTTGAGTGAGTGCAGTTTCTTTTTTTCTTTTGTATTTTTCCTTGTAACTGTTCTGTTACATGCTGTTTTCAGATATAATTGAGACAACAAAACCAGTGAATTAAGAGATAGAACAAGTCAGTTCCGGAGAACATACCAACTGATCGTTTTAACAAAGATCTTATCCTTTCATGAGGTACTGAATAAAGCTAATTATCGACTCATGCCAAACTCCTATGTTAGCAATTATTAAGAATGTTATCTTAATTTCTGTTCCAACAATGCCAAAAAAGAACTAAAAATGATTGCAGTTATACCCTTTTAACAAGAGGTATACTGCTCCAAATAAATACAGCACTGTAAATTTTGAAACAATGGATTTCAACCAAAGTGGTACCAAATTACACGAAATACCTGTACATCGACATAATGTGAGCTATTTAAAAAACATGAATTGCATTTTACTGAGGGTCCAAACTGTGGTGAACTGTGGTTTAAAGTCTGGTTCCGGGTCAGTTCTTGTTTTTGCCCCAGTTCAGACTGGGAAGTTGTAAATTGATTGCAAACAAGTTGCAAATTGATTAATTGATTAATCCTACAGCATCGAAGTTGTAGGAGTTCAAGTGAGGATCTGGATCCTTGCATTTACATTATATGCATATTTTGTTTATTGTGACATGGAGGAAAGTTCTCGTGCATCAATAAATGTTGCTTTGGCATCTTGCTCATGTTCATCCCAGTTCTGCAGTCTTTACTTTTAGAAATGGGGCAACAAAAGGGGTTAAAGCTCTTATTTCTGCTGTCAGAGTAATTGGGCCACTGACGGTATTGACAGAAAGTTGAAGACCATTCCACAACCAATTAGCAATGCTTCACAATTCCTTGGGCTTCATTTCCATTGACAGAGCCTATAGCATATTTAAGATCCAACATAATCCTACTGTACATTTCCCATGAACCTCTTCACAACCCAAATTCACAACCCCAGTGTTTTTGAGTTATCATCTCCTGCTGTCCAGTATGGAGGTAGAGATCCCCAAACGTTGTGCCAATTCTGTGTGTGTGTGTTAGCTTGGACAACATCTGCATCTGAAGCCCTTACGATAAGTGGAGCACAGCTCAAACCATTTCACCAGAGAGACACCAGAGAAGAAAAACAGGTGGAAAACATGGCAGACATATGATTATACAAAAACTATCGAGTACAGTGCCAGTGACAGTGCTTGGATCAATTTTAAAAAATTGGAGCCCAGTATTACATGACTGACTCCAAGGTTATTTAAAATTTTACATGAAGTTATGTTTGCCAAGACAAGCTGCTTGTCTGCAGCTACCTGTTTAATTTGCACAGCGAAAACCTCACAGATTTGATCAGACTGAACATTTTCTTCTAACCCCAGAAAGACTTCTCTCTTAATTAATTCGGCAGTTATCCTGGGCTGAATGTTCATCTGGAATTAGCTTACAAAGCTTGTTAAGGTCTGGGTAGAGGAAGAGGGGGCACAGTCTAACTGGAATAATCAACACCTCCGAGATGACTCAGACGCACGGCTGTATCCAGTTGGTATATTTAGGAGGTGACAACATACCTTTTTGTTCACACTTGACAAGCGCTTTCACTTCATTTATAAAATATGAAGATTATATGTCTTTTTGTTATGGCAGAAATTGAAGCATGGCATCAGTAGCGTCACACACAATCTGGCAGGTTCCCTGGTGCCAAAACCATAATCTAGAGCAGGGGTCACCAACCCTGTTCCTGGAGATCTACCGTCCAGAAGGTTTTTGCTTCAACCCTTATTTGGCACACCTGATTCTACTAATTAGCAGCTCAATGAGATCTGAAGCTGTCAACGAGGCCTGCTTTATTAAGGTTGAAGTGAAAACCTACAGGACGGTAGATGTCCAGGAACAGGGTTGGTGACCACTGATCTTGAGCCATATCATGATTTCAATACTGGATTTCCAGAAATATTTATTTTTATAATAACTATATTCAGATGGACATGTATTGCCATTTTGACCCAAAATGTCAGCAACTGTCCGTGTATGAGCACTACAGGGGGTAACACTGCCCCCTTGAGGCAGACAAGCGTATGTTACTCCAATCAGAGGAGAAACATAAAATAGAAATACAATTCCTCTATCATCTGGACCATCCAATCAGGGCCTAAATACTATGGTCATCACGACCGCAGACTTGTAATGTAATAACATAACATATAACATAATATAACATAACATAACTTAGCATAACATAACGACGAGAACAGGCCATTCAGCCGAACAATGCTCAGTTTTTTTACTTCACAATTTGCATGTGCGCATTCAAAGAACATAGCGTATACCCAGATGAGAGCAATTCCTTGATCCGAGGACAGTGAGAAATAAGCAACGAGAACACTGTGCTCGCAGGAGGAACGTGTCGGGCTTGCATAACTCCATAAACTCTCAATCACCGTACTGATCCTGAGAGTGAGTAGGACAGCACCATCAATCAAACCAAAACATGCAGTAATACAATGACGCCGTCAACATGAAATGGATGGAAGCATAAAATATTGACACAGAGACAAAAACTGTAAATATAGATTTGTGTGGTTTGTTGAGAACGGAATCGTGCCGAGATGCTTATTTCTGCAATTATGCGTGTATGAGTGATACACCAAGCTTCAGCATTTTTTCTGATTCTTGTAGTAATAAGACGGCACAGAGAAACATGCCAGGCATTAATCTATGCACACAACACACACACACACACACACACACACAAGCGTGCGCGCACAAACAGTTACAGCGAAAAGCTAAAAAAAATAATTTGTGAATAATAATTTGTGTAATAATGAGCTAATTGCCCGGAATAACGTGTACAGGCTAATCTCTGTGCAGTACAGGGAGGTCAACGGTTCCAGCGCAACCGTCGTGCGCACAGGTAATTAACGGTAAAAGCACATGGTTTCAGGCCCTGCCTGCAGAATGAAGGGGCCACGGACAGGATGTGCGGTGTCAGCTGGCACGGGAGCGAGACCTTTTGATAGATGCCGTCAGCAACGGGACGCGAGCCAAAGCTTCTCCTGGTCAGCGTGCATTGATTTGGGGAGGAGCGGACGCGCAGGACCCTCTCAATATCACTCACGGAGAACAGACAGCGGCACACACGCGACCAGCCTCCCCCTAATAAGAGCTAAAGTGCTGAAAGGGCAGGTCTGTAATCAGCCTAATGTACTGTCATTTCCATGTTTGCGTGCTGGGATCTAGCACGAAGAGACGGGGAATAATAGCGGAGGCTATTTGTGCTCATTGGCGTGCCTTGCCTGCTTTGGGAAACGCTCCTTCAAAGCACCGCGCAGCGCGGCAGACACTGGATGAATCATAGCCCTGCAATTTATTGAGCTTCCGTGGGTCAGGGTTAAACTTTAATTTCCAGTCATTTGCAAAATTACCATTAGACCGAACAGATCCGTTTTTCCACATCCGCGCTAGTGTGATTTCAGGTAGGTAAACAAGCCGTCGGATTTCGGCGATGTATACTCAGAATACCCTATTAATCTCTCAATCGATGGATCGATTTATGAGCTGCGGCACCTTCTGTGAAAAAGCTATGATAGCGCCGCAGCACAGCTCAATAGTCTCTGCACTCACGTAGCATTCTAACCATGTCTGAAGCCATATTTTCCCCATTATGGAGAATAATTCAGTGCAAATCCCAGTGCAGCCCGTGCATGCCGCAGGAAAGAACTCCACATGCAAATGAAGCACACTGGGCTCAATACATTCCTCCAGCCTGAGTCAACAGGCACACACACACACACACACACGCACACGCACACACGCACACACGCACACAGCCCCACACACACACAGACACAGGCATACACACACAGTCCCACACACACACACACACACAGGTCACCTCTCACCTCTCATCTGTGCTTCCTGAAAGCACAGATGTCATTTTAAGATGCATCTCAGGGGCTGATGTGATCCCCCTCCCCAGGAGAGTGGAGCTGAATAATGCAGAGGGAGAGGAGAAAAATCTAAATAAAAAATCCCCTGTAATCTCGTACTACAACAACATTTGTCACAGCGAGCCATGTCCGGCAGCCAGATCCCGAGACAATGATTCACTGCGGTTCTCCCCCAGGGCGAGTAATTAAAAATGAACAATGATGATTCTTGCCAGGCTACGTGGGGCCCTTTCCACTGCCTAGTTAAGGCAATATCGGGTTTTACCTCCCACATATCTGAGTAAAAATCACGCTCAGATTTCCTAGAGGCAGGGTCTGATGAATAATTCACCATTCTCTAAAGCATGCAGCCATATTTATTGTCGATTAATGAAGATCCTCATATAAATGTCTCAATTAATAAATATCTTAGATAACATATGAAATAAGTGTCAACAGCAAGAATATTCATTTAAATTTAATGTACATCCAATTTCGGTGCAATGATTTGAAATGAAATTCCATTGCTTTACGGTGTCGTAAAGAAAATATTATATAATTAAAACTATTATAAATAATCCACAGAATGTATGCCTGCGGAAATAGTATAGAACGTGACTGCAATTAATATCATTATGCTTCCACACAGAATTAACAAGCCATGTTTAATTAAATCCAACAGAAGTGAAACACTAAACATATGCAGAGAAGTGCATGCAAGACCAACATAAATAAATATGCATCCAGAGTCTAGAGTGGAAATGGTAATAAAGAGTCAAACAGGATTCTGATAACTTGAAATCTGTTTTCAACATTAACTCTTTCAGGTGTAAGATCACAAATATGCCATTGGAATTTTTCTTAACTGAGCGTTCTAATGATGACGCAACAGTCATTGCTGGTAGCTGAAAGCAATGGAGTTCTAGAACACAGACTTGAAATTTTAAAAAATACGGTAGACATTCCAAAAAACAATTCCAAAAAAGGGTCAAGAAGCATAACTCCATTCAGTTTGCATCTCAAGGAATTATACCCTAAGTGACAAGTTGAAAATGTGAGCAGTATAGGGCAACAGTGTGGGGGGTGAAATATCAAAAATACATAAAATCAAGATCAGGGGTTGCCACGATGGACACAACTGGTCCTTAATTCCTCCGCTACTTAATTCCTGAACAACAGAAGTGTGAGCACAGCTTCACTGTACAATTCCCCAAGCTCACACAACCCACACAACAATGGTGCAGCTGTCATTTGATGAGATCTCCATAGAAACGGGGTCAACAAATCTCCTCGCATGTGCACCGGGGGACTGCGTCGCTGAAAATACGCGTTTAAAAATACAGCTAATATATCTATTTACAGAAACTGAATTCAGCTTCAGGTTTCTCTGTGAGGCCTGTCCGAAACAGGAATCAAACCCAAGCCAACAAGGACTCAAATCATTAGCAGTAACCCATGTGTGTGCAGCAAGGGCCGATCCGCTTCAGGATATTGTGCCAACTTAATTAAACTTAAACTTTGCTCTTAATGATTTCATTAGCTAAAAAATGCCTTGAGCAGACACCAGCACCAGCTACAACTGCAGACTGCAAGTATATCCGAAACATTGTACTGTGCTGAAGTACAGGAGTGAACCAGCATCATTTATGGAGCAGTCAGAAAAATAAATTAAGGTATTTGGCAGACCGGCCCTCCAGGACCGGAGTTGTGCACCCCTGCAGAAACCGCACTGCACATAGTGTACTGTGCACACACACACACACACACACACAGACACGCCCACACACAGAGGAGGCCGTCCGCGTGAGAGCAGTCCACACGTGACACATTCAGGTGGGAGAGAGGAGGCGGGAAGGCAGAATCGCAGAGCCTTGAATCGTGAGCTCCTCGGCTCACAAAACCAACGAGGAAGACTTCTACTCCGATCCGCCAACAATGACGACAAGTACCGGGAAGCGCGGAAGAGTTTATCTAATCTCATATTCAATGTGCCGCAACTTTCCTCTGGAGTCCAATTAAAATCCCAGCAGCAGTTTTTTTTTTTTTTTTTATCTGGACGATGCAGGAACTACAAAACTAAGATAGCTTTTCTGCTTCAGAGCGGGGGAAAGGAGAAATCCGCAGCGCTTTGGTGCCTTGTGTGTTTTCGAACAATGTGTCCTCCCTGACTATGGAAAAAAAAATTAGAGCGAGATATGAGAAAATGTGGAAAATGAGATAAGCATCATTTTAAATGACTAACCTTCAAAAAAATAAAAATGTATATATATATATATATATATCTTGCAAAGCAAACACACCAAAGAAATGTTAGATTAAATCATCGCCCTTACGTGGCGGTTTAAAAACCCATCGCCTATAATTGTCCTCGGATTTGAAAGTGCCATCCTTGACACGCACTGATGAGACCAAACTGCCTGTAATTTCATATTTCCAGGGTCAAAAGCACATTCCTGTGAAGAGATGCCAGCTGTGGCCTCTTTCATTCACCGTCATTCACCTGCCACCTCCACCCCAGCCATCTGACCTCCATAAACGCTAATACTAGATCTGCTGGCTTCTCTGAAGAGGTCAGATTGCAAACAAAACGAGCCACAGACATAACTCTTAATTTCACAGCGCTACTGTAAATGGCTAAATGATATACGTGGTGTAAGTGACGCCGTGTCTCATGAGGTCACTAGTGGGGTCTTCAGATCACTACGATGAGGACGAGCAGACATTAAGTATGGCGTCCCTGACGGACGGAGACAACGTCGAGGAGATGGAACTCGGTAAAGGTTTTGAAATTACGTACGATATTATATCGGCTTGTTGGATGGATGCCGTCTACGCAGACCCGGCCAGGATATGTCTGCCATGAGCGATGGGGAGAGGTTCATCTCCAGGTGGAGAGGGAAGGCCAGTGCTTCTCGGCGCAGACTAGTTAGTGTGCGCCACTCATCGGGAATGGCTGTGCTTCAGAGCTCACTTCACCTAGGGTCACCGCTGGCGCCGAGTGGGCCGGGCTCCATCAGACGTGCGCCTCGACAAGTGCTGTTACTGCTCTGCAGTGTTTCAGCAGGGATGCTTACAGCGCTCATCAGCCTGCGAAGGGAGTTAACCTTTACTTAACCCTTTCAGTCCAAAGCCCAATATGGTGGCTCCACCCAAATCCGAAGGGGTTTTTCCGCTTTGGTTGAGAACATTTAGGGGACTCAAGCGTATAGTACCTCGTATAACAGTCATTTTGATTGGCTGAAAAGGTACAAGGTTAAGAGAGCCATGTGGCACTTTTGGGACTGATAGGGTTCATTCCTTGCACAGACAAAATATATACACTCCTTTCATTAACATGGGAAGAATGTAAGGCGGGCATCATCATATGTGGCCCTTGAATCCAAATCCATCCAGATAATGCTTTATGTTTTGGCATGTAATTAACTGAACAATTAGTGCGACTGATTGGCGAGGCTGTCTTCACACCAGACTCCCAGGTAGAGTGAAAGTGGAAAGCCAGCAGTTTTCATTCTCCCTGGTGTAGGGACTGCCTTCTGACAGGGCTAACAGAATGCCACGTACAGGATATGCTCACAATAGCCGCTGAATGGAAATGTAGAACAAAACATGCTATGCTAATGCTAATGCAAAACATGGCCAAGGCCATATTGCCTGTTAAGAGTGGAGAATGCCCTGATGAAGCGGGAGGTTCAGTGATGGGGATAGCTTTACTCTGGCAGTATATTAAGAGGTGTTCCCCTGCAGGATACCAGGCCGTGCTGGAATACTCAGCAGCCCGGGGAGGGTTATTTAAACTCGAACAAGCAAGCCGCCAAACAGCCTTGTGTCGCCGCGCTATTAGCAAGGGCAGTCTCTCGCACTGCACTGGCTATCGGGATGAAATCGAGGGAACCGAACCCGAACTAAACCTGAAGAGAGCAAGGCCGTCGTAAACCCAGAGGAGAGACACGGGGCTGCAACTCAGGGGGATGAATGCGGTCGAGCGGGCGCAGGGGGAAAATGAATGTGACTACCAGCCAGTTATACAGCCCACACGCGTCCGTACATCCAGAGGACAGACGGATGGAGATGGGCTTGGGTATTTATATGGCCATTCATTCCTGGCCCCATTCCTTATCAGCACTGCTTTGCCAGTCCTTCAGAAAATATATCTCCCAGGGGTGAAGAACCGATACAGATCCACTGGCATTACACACACCAATTCTAATTGGTATTTGCAGTAAGATATGCTCATGGGTATAAATTGACATGATTATCAAATCAAAAATATCAAAAATAACTACATGGACTTGCTCCGTGCTGACCAAGCTCCAGTTTTAAGAGGCTTGGGTAGTTTTCAGTGCAGAACACCAAATCAAACCAGATCAGGAAGAACCAATGCACATAAATAGCAGGTTTCAGACTCCCCTGCATCTCAGATTTTTTTTTCTGTCACGGTTGAAGCTTATTTCTCCCTCTGATTTGGATTGGTTTTGTTTTGTTTTTTGGCTGGGGATGTTTGCACAGGGGCTAAGGAGGATTAGCCAGTGTTGTCTGTGCTCGGGGCTAATTAATATGTGGCATGTGGTCCCCCCCTCCCCTACCCCTGCACACTGCCAGGGGGGAATGGCTGCCCTGTTCAATCTGCTGGAGAGGCATCAATCACAGCCTCCATCCAACTGGAACCGAGCATGGAGGCCCATTCCAAATCACACTCCAGCTCCCCTTTCACCTGAACTGCCTCGCTTCATCATTTTCAGAACCGGACCCTAAAGAGCCTGTTCCCACGCCCGTTCGCACCCTGTTAATTATAAGATGGTTGTCCAAGATCAAGACCTGACCAAGCTAATTGCCCCCAAAAGTCGGTTGAGGGTCTACAAATCTGGCCTATATAAAGTGAGTAGGCCTACATGTAGGCTACAGTACAGTACTTAGAGGTTTGTTTTCCCATGTTACAGTATAGAGATTAGTTCATTCATACTCCAGCATTGAACTGTGAGGTACCCTCTGCCAAAGATGAACACCATAACCCTCACCCAGTAGCGAGATGGTTTTCACAGTTTTCAAAATACATTTTCAGACCTTCAATCGATGAAGCAAACCTATACGAGTGTGCTACACACACACACACCCACCATCGGATTTCTTTTGAAAACCGAAGTTGAGTCAATACCACGTGAATAGGCATTCACTGACATGGATGAGGGAGATTTATGCAAGGTACAAGCCCACGCTCATACATGAATGATCACAAGGTTGCACGTAGCATGTGGAGGTTTGCAATAATGGGCGAGACTGAAGTGTTCCATTTTCTGCTTTGAATGTGCAGCGTACCAGATACAGCGGTCTGCTGGGTCGTGCACGTCCTAACTTTACCGACTTCCACACTTGGGGAAAAAGAGGTACATTTGAGGAGAGGCTAATTCAGGAAGAGAGATTCTTTGTTGTAAATTTTATATGGATGGAATTATAAACTGCCAGTCTATTTGACATTTAGGATTAGGAGTCCTTTGATGATTTGGAAAAAGGCCGGAGGCAGTGTTGTCAAACCTTTTAGCAGATATTGCACATTTCTGACACTGTTGCTTTGTAATCGCATTTCGTGACAAGTGTGAAGCTCTCCGCCCTGTTTTACCTCAAAGGTCACTCTTGTCATTTTTCTTTTTTTTTGTGATTGGCAGAGCAGAACTGAACAGCTCAGCTCCGCCTCCGAGGTTGAGGATATTACATTTCCTCTGCTGATCCTGTCTCTGTGGCAGGATGAAACACATTTCTTTAAACCTGTAATTTAACAGGGAATGGCCAATTGACAGCGAAGCTCTCTTCTACAATGTTGCCCTGCGAACACAGCAATGCAAAGAATACACATCAATACATTTTGGGACACATTACATGGAAAGTGTGGAACTGGTATCAGTCACCCATGGGCCTATTTGTCTGATGCCTCCCCATTGGACAGCACAAACACAAAAACTCCAAAACAACTGTCCACAGTCAGGGAAGAAGCAGATGAGCACAGACTGATTTCTGATGGGAAAAATGTAACAAATATATTTTCACATTTTTATTCGGCAGACAGCGGTCGAGAGAGTATTCCTTTGCTTCTGAGTTTGGCTGGTCAAAATGACGCATTTAAAACACTGTAAGTAAAACAATATCAACCAGAGCCGCAGTGGTGCGTGGCTAAGAGTAAGAGTAACGGGTTCGATTCTCGGTCCTGCCAACGCCAAGTTTGGCCAGCTCATGTGGAGCATAATTGGTACGCCACTCCAAGCGGAGGAGGGACTAAGCGGGGCCCCGGGCGGCCTGTAGCGTAGCGGTTAAGGTTCCATGACTGGGACCCGCAAGGTCGGTGTTTCGATCCCCAGTGTAGCCAAAATACGATCCGCACTGCCGTTGGGTCCTTGAGCAAGGCCCTTAACCCTGCATTGCTCCAGGGGAGGATTGTCTCCTACTTAGTCTAATCAACTGTGCGTCACTCTGGATAAGAGCATCTGCCAAATGCCAATAATGTAATGTAATCATGGTCTCCTCGGAGTCACGGTCTCCTTGAGTCACGGTTGTGGGGACTGAGACGATGCCGCTTGGAGAAGGCGTGTCGGCCTCCAGGATCGCAACATCCTTCCGGACCGCCGGGGGAATGGGGTCGTAGGCGGTGCATCCCCAACTAAATGGATTAGATGGGGTACAACTGGCTATCAAATTGGGAGAAAAAAATCTAACACGGCTGAATGGATTAGGTGGGGTACACAATTGGCTATGAAATTGGGAGAAAAAAAATCAGAAACAAATTTCTAATAAAAAATATCAACTAATGAAGGAGATAATTAGGCTCCTTTTCGAGTGTGACATTTTCACTTAATTCGCTGCGTCTGCAGCACATCAACTGGCGTGCGTTCTGGTGCACGTTTATTGCATCACCACACCAGCCCATCACACTGGCCTTGTTTATGTATCTGAGCTGCAGACTGACAAGGCCCTGCTCAGGTAAACACAAAGCTCAGGGACAAGAGGTCCTTACAAAAGAATTTAAGATGAACCAGATAAATTATTTCAGATGAATCAAACCATGACTTCAATAGAATCCCTATAAGATTTCAAAAGCCATTATGTGCAGTGAAGGCACTGTGAAATGAGGCCCACGCCTCTTTGTAAGATGCAGATGAGGGCTCTGTGTTTGTGATTATTTTTAATTGCCTGTTTTCATGGTCTGCTCTCCTACGTTTGCCATTACAGCGCCATTATTTGGCAAATCATTTATTCATTGGACAGGAATGGAAATGATTAAAAATACTGAGACAACGCAGAAGCCAGAGACAGGCGCATTCCATTCCTGAACAGGTTGAATTTCCATTACCTGTCCTCACAATAAACAAAGAAATTACAAAAAAGTGTTAAAATGTGTTTTATGTATATTTTCCAAGACTAATAGTCATTTTTAGCTTTAACAGAAAAGGAATTTCATAATAAATATATATATATATATATATATATATATATATATTTATGAATACAGTACGTAGGCCTATATCTATTGAACGGATCAAATCCATTCCATTCAGCTTTTTGCATCAATTCAAAAACCAAATAAGCCAAGAGCACCTCAAGACTCCATATAAAGCATTGTGCCTTTCATTGCTTCCGTTTCCTCAGGGTCAGCTGAAGACTGAACACACAGAGCGCACTAAATGATCAGGAAAGATAAAAAAAATATCAAAGAAACCTTGGCTGTCAGAACGGCCACGAAACTGGCAGGTGGAGTTTCAGCTGATGCACCTTAAGGGGGCACCGCCAATGGAAGGGTTTCAAAAATCCATCCGGTGTAGTTTCTGGGGGAGCTGTTGCTAGGTTACGATAAGGTTAACAACAAAAAAAAAAAAGAAAAGAAAAAAGATAGCCAGTAAGTCTGCCCTTGTTTAAGCCAAACCAAGATTTTTTTCATGGCAGTTTTAGAAGGATTAAAAGTTCAATGAACAGATGTGGTGCTCTTTCATGTATTTGTAATAATGAATAACACGCACACATACACACACACAGGACAGTTTAGGCTTCAGTCCAAACTGCTCGTGTTCTGTTTTTGCTGTGTACAGCAATGATTTGAAGAGGGACAGACCACCAGATGCCGATCTTTCAGCTAATGGAAGTGAATACACCACATGCTGTCGGGCTTTGTTTTGGGTGACACTTTCTTCATGGCTCCAAAATGTAGCAGGTCCCATACAGGAGAACAATGCCATTAACGCTGCCTGGAGACATCCCAACTCACTTATAGACCGATGACCTTGCATAAACTTGCATAAACGCATTGTGCAAAAGGACAATAGCGAGAGCTATTGCCCGAAAGTTAAATAGGAGCCCAAGCCTTTTCGGCCAAATCATCCTCTTTGCGAATCTCCCATGAAAAAAAACACAGAACCAGTCAAGGCAAGGGCGAGAGGTGAGCAGCAGGGAGCATTGGAAAGCCCTGTGTAACAACGACATTACCATAAAGACAAGGTGTTCCCTCAGCCACTGCATTATATTACTGAATAACTTATATGTGCCGGAGAATGAGGTAACCTTTCCAACAATAAGGAATGTTGAAAAATGTTAAAGGGGAATCTGGACAACCTTTTCCTCTCCAAACATAGAACCCCTAATTGAGCCTGGACTTGCTACCAAGCTCCCTGGTGAAGGACACTGCACTAATCTTATGCACCTGCCCATACAGGGCACACAGGGTACTACAGGAGAACGCGAGCAACATTAATCGAAACCGCTACGCTACGCGTTACCGCGTGGGACTAATGAAGCACTAACGCACGGAGCCCTGGCAGTCTTAATTATGAGTATCGAGGAATAATAAACAGTATTTCTATGGTTCTTGATGAACAAACCTAATTTGCATAACGATTGGGGCATTTGCCACATATAGCAGCATTTGATTGCTCCCCCCCCCCCCCCCCTCACCAGCAGCAGTACAGTGAATCAGCCTCGTGATCTGTGCTTCTCCCACAGCGGCTCCTTACTGCCCAGCAAAAAAAACCAAAGACAATTCCACGCTCCCTTTTAATCACTCGGTACGATTCTCACCAGCGACATTTTCAGCAGACAAAGAGGTGGTAATTTTCAACAGATGTTTAATTTGGTTGTGTTTGTTTTTATGTTGTATTTTTTAAATCTCGATGAGGGGACTACTGAAAATCGCCGTAATTTGTTTCTCCTGATTCAGGCGGCGAGCTGTCGTGATTGGTTTCGAGTTATTGTAGAATGTAAAGGTGTCAGATTATGTGTTGTTCCAGAATAGCAAATGATCATGAAGTATTGATTATACAGGAACAGCTGAGGAATATGTCGATGCTGAGATCACCATGTTATGTTGACAGTGAAGGTTGACTGTGTGTATACGTGTGTGGATGGGGGGTGGGTGGGGGAGGCTTGTGTGTTTTTGGAAAAGTTTAGATTAAATGAATTTGCCATTCATTCATAAAATTCATACTATAGACACATTTTCCACAAATAATGAATCATATCTCAATTTCATACATTTGCACTGCTTCAAAGACAAAAAAACGAACTACTCAATAAAACGATTTTACACATTTAATTTCATAATGGCTGATGTATTACTAACTACTTCCATATACATTCATTATAAAATGGCCTGTGCGTATTCACCTCTTCCAGTGTTGTCGTGTGTCTTTCGCTGGCTGCGTAACTGATATAGGCACTGACCCATGCTAGAAACAGGCAGATGAGTCGGGGCTGAAACAGAAAGACAGTCAGGCAGATACTGCCTCTCGGTGTACTGCATCTCGGAGGGGTGTGAGCAATAAGATGGAGCCCAAGGGAACCAAGCAACCAGCAACACTCAACAATCCAGGCCCATATCGCCCACAAGGAGAAGTGTTAATTAAACGTTAGCGGAAAGCACCTCTACTTTTGAGCAAAAGCAAATGAACCTACAGTACATCTCAGGGTTTTTGTTTTTCGGTGTTAATTTTGGGGAGGAGGGTAAACCACAAGCAGCAAATGCCTGTACCCCTCACATTTTGTTTTTAGCGTGCTGAATAAATTAAGAAAAGATTTCCCAAGATTGCAATTGAATCCTGCAGTGCGGCTGAACACCCCGCCGGCCTAAAATCTCTGAAGTGTGGGCGTGGTACGCTTTGAGGCTGTGGAGATTTATTTTATTTTAGCGCTTTCTTCATTATCAGAGTGAGATTTCTCATTTCGAGGTCAAACAGCCATTATCTCTGTGTTCATTATCAGAGTGAGATTTCTCATTTCGAGGTCAAACAGCCATTATCTCTGTGTTCATTATCAGAGTGAGATTTCTCATTTCGAGGTCAAACAGCCATTATCTCTGTGTTCATTATCAGAGTGAGATTTCTCATATAGAGGTTGGGCAGCCGTTATCTGTCCCCGTTATTAGACTGAGATTTCTCATGCAGTGGTCAAGCTTCACCATTAGGTCAACCTGTTCATTATCAGAGTGAGATTTCATACAACAGCCGGGCAAATTCCCAATCTGAGCAGCGAGAGATTACCTGACTGCTGATAACGTGAGTATCTGGACAGCTCCATGCATTCTCTTCCCCTCTTTGCAGGCTGCAATATTTTATCATTTCTGATGGGGTCAGCACCTCCCATGCTGCACCACCACACATACAGGGTGACATTGGTGCCCTCTGACGACGCGCTGCCTGGAAATCCACCAGTGGGTTTGGTTTTGGAGTCGGACACAGGTTTCACTGAAACAGACAGAGGCAGCAGAAACACACTCAATGCCCCAGGTACGCTCAAACTGCATGGAGGAATGCGGTTTACATTATTATTGGTAAAACTGCAACATACATGGTGCTGCAAGCAGGACAACCCAAGGTCTTCATCAGAACATTAGTATTCTGCTCTGCAGTACATTGAAACCACAGACCACTCCATGCACTCACCACTCACAGCCAGCATCCGTGTTGTACTGTCATTACAGTAAGTGGCAAAAGCAAGAGGGAGCCAGTGGAGGTGAATAGACTTTGTGCAAATACCCCCGAGCAGTATATTTATATCAATCCACATCCCTATGTGACGCGGTACGCACACACATACACGCACACACACACACACATGCGCACACACACCACACCACAGAAAGCATTTGCCTTTTACATTTTTGAAAGAGACAGCTCACCAACTTTCATTTCTAAACTGCCGTTTGATCAGAATTTTCTAAATATGTCTTCACCAAAAAATTGTGAGAAGGGTCTGACTGGTCAAAGCTGACAGGAAGGTGATGGATAACCATGCATCGTATTACAACAGTAGTAAGCAGAAGAGCATCTCTGACCACAGAGCACATCAAACCTCCAAGTGGATAGGTGACAGCAGCAGAAGACTTAAGTAAAAAAACAAAATATGTCTAATACCTAATAAAGTGCTCACTGAGTGTAAGGATACTATCAATATAGTCCATTAATAACCAGTGATAACACTGGAAGATCAAATCTGCATAGGCCCACAGACATATACTGCAATTCAGTGTTCTCCGCCAGCCCTGCAGTGATGAGAAACCGCAGCCCACTCCTGGCATACTTCAGCTTTCAGTCTTCAGAAAGGTGGACACAAAAATTCAGCAAAAGTTTAAACAAAAGAGCAGTGTGAGAACATTCAGAGCCATTTGGCGCATGGCCAATCCATAACTTCGATCTTAAAACCTGGCAAGCTTCCCTGCGTCATCTCATTACACCAAGCTACAGAATCAGAAATCAAGGAAAATGGCAGTACAAGAACGAGCAAGGCGTATTTATGGCAGTGTCAACACTCAGTTTATTAGGTATTTATTAGAGGTTTTGTTTAGACTTATTGGTCTTCTGCTGCTGTAGGCTATCCACTTTGAGGTACATTGTGCGTTCAGAGATGCTCTTCTGCATACCACTGTTGTAATGCGTGGTGATTTGCTTTACTATCACCTTCCTGTCAGCCTTGACCAATCTGGCCCTTCTCCTCTGACCTCTCTCCGGTGGCTCTTCATTAGTGAAAAGCATAAATAGAGATGCAACATTCTTCACTCTACATTCTTGTAGTGTAGGTAGTGTAGTTTTCACACAGTGTGTATTTTCAGAGGGTTTTTTTAGCAGCGATATGGTCTCACGGTTACAAGCACATGGAGCCCAGCCAGTGTCCTAAAGCATTCTGGGCTCTGTATGCAGATCACAATTTAGGATACATCATCAACATTTCAACAAAACAAAATGGCTGTGGCCCGAAGTGTTTGATGACAACTGTCTGTATGCGCTGTAAACGGTGATGCCGAACACAGACTGCAAGAGGTTAGGCACTTGAGTGGCAATTTAGTGCCCTCCATTTTGTTGTGTACAGAGTTGAAGAGGTTTCTGCGCTCTCCACCATGTGTAGCTCTCAACCAATCAGGTATGGCATAGCATACAAACAGTGAACAGTTCATTATGAACAGTTCTAAACATTAGTTACAGGAAACTAAGGGACTTAGAACCTGCTTTGCAGTTCAATGATATTCAATTCAGTTCAATAAAAAAACATTTCACTTGTATTGTGCTTTTTAACAGAGATACTGCAACAACGGCGCTTCACAGAAGAAACACAAAATTGGGTAAAGCAGACCTGAGCCCCCAAAAAGCAAAGAACTGGGGTAAAACTCCCCAGTGGGAAGTAAATTACTCAAACCCTCAGGTTCCTCCAGAACCAAATGAACAATAACCGGACACCTGTACTCTTGTATCCTTCCAGTGCTCTCTTCACAAAGTGGTAGGAGGCTCCTTTCACACAAACCCAGTTACTTAAAGTAGAAAAGTCAGTCCATTCACCAGGAAATTAGTCACTCCACAGGGGATAGGAAACAAAATATAAATGGGACCATTCCTGCGCAAGAGGGGGTCAGAGAACAAAAATAATAAAATAAAAATAAAAACCCAGTCTCCCAGCATAGACAAACACATTCAACACAAAACCCTTCAAAACAATGCACCAGTGACTTCTCTCAACAACAGTAGTTATTTACTCAAATGATACGGACACTTTGTTCAAGAAATAAGGAGCATGGTGGGTTTGTGCTCTTTTGCTCAAGTGCTACTTGAGCAAAAGAGCACAAACCCACCATGCTAACAACCAACTAACAACCTACCACTACTGCTGCCAGGGCAAGTTCCCCACAGCATGCCTCATTATGATGTCACTTCCTCATTGGCACGCTAATGCCTGATGCCCATAGCATAAGGACTCCAGAAAGAGTATCTCTTGAAATCATAATTAGAAAGGATGCATGCATGATGAGCCAAAACATTTCCCCTTACAAGACAATGCACTCATGGTGCTTAGGACTTGCTTCTTTACATCAAGGCCACCTATATATATATATATTAATGTTCAGGAAACTCATATGGTTTTCCTAGCCACAAGGATCAAAGAAAATGTCAAAGCCTTAATTTAAATGTTATTTGATGAATTGCATGCACACTGCACTTATACAAAGACTTACCCAGAAGCACTCCTGACAGAAGTTTATTAATTGTTGATGTGGGACTCTGGAATATGAATTTTAATGCCAGTGGTTAATTAAATCAGCTGTTCACCATGAATATAAATGCCAAACATCCCAGAGAGGACCCGGTAGTCAACATGGAAAACAGGTGAGTAAACAGCATTATGGACTACCTACAGAATCCTGGAATGAATATTAGTGCTCAAGCGAATGTTATTTCATAATTCATTATGGATTTTAATTAGAATGTAATACTGTATGCACACAAATTGTGTGTGACAAAAATTCCCACTGCTGCACCAGAGGTCATTCAGTAATTGGACAGGTATGCCCTATGTGCTGATGTAGATGTGTTTGAGGGTGTGTGTGTGTGTGTGTGTGTGTGTGCATGTATGTGCGTGTATGTGAGTGTGTGCCTGTCTGCGTCTACTGGATAGTTTCCCTTGGTCTTGTACCACTGCCTTATTTGTAAGTATGCACAGATAAATGCCAATATACTGTCTGCTGAAGCATATGTCCCTGTCCTGAGACAGCAAGGGTGACCTTTTGGCAGCAGTGTTTTTTAAAGCTATAGGTACTCTTTATAACTGCAACCGCCCCCATTATTGCAATTCCCCCAGTCCGCTTGCAGACAGTTTTCATTTGAAGTATAGTAAACAAGCTAACGTACAGAATTGAGTTTACATCATATAGCCCACAGGTGTCAAACTCCAGTCCTTGGGGGCGCAGTGTCTGCTGGTTTTTGCGGTGTTCTGGGCAACCGTGGTTTAATTCAAGTCATTGATTGGTTAAAGTATCCACACGCCTTCTTCTCAAGTTGATTGGCAGCTGATTGAAAGGAAACCACAAAAACCCGCAGACACTGCGGCCCCCTGGGAATTCGGTTTGACACCCCTGATATAGCCTATCTGAGACTTCTATTTGGCTTCCAGTGGGTGTTTTCAGTAGTTGTAAAACACTACACCCACATTCTCTTTGAATAGAACTCAACAGAGAATGCATTTTCAGCATCTTAGGTAGTATGAACTGATGGTCGTTATGTAGCCTGTAGCCTTGAGGCGACTGAAATTGTTCTCATTATCCTTGAGCTTGGACATTTCTAACCTTGGAAAGCTTTTAAATTACTCATCGCTCCCTTGCCGCTCCCTCTACGTCACCGGTCGCACTCTTGACGTCGCAGAACGCTGATGAATGTCCTGTGAACAGGTGATTTCGCAGCGGTCGACGGTTGCCGATCGACACATTTAGAAACAAATTTGTCACAAGCGAACTCCTACAGGTCTGAAGGCTGAACCCCTCCCAGTCGCTTCTCGGTCGATGTCAGCGGCATACCAAACAGCAGCATCCGCAGGCCTAAGTGACACGGCTGCCTGGTGCTCCAGTTGATAAATTACCTTTAAGTAATCTTTTGAGGTGCCTTTCGATTATTGTTGCGCGGAGGCCCTTGATTGAAGAGCAAATAGCCTTCTAGGTCAAGAGAGCACTTCCCCCCTAACTTCCAAATCCATTCGGATGGATGTGGACAGACATTTAAACCCAATGGTCAGTGATGACGGCTATGGTCAATTGAGCATTCACGACGCTGAAATAGGCTCGTTTTCGATTTATTAGCGCGCGCCGCAGTCCGACTGGCAGTCAGTCAGGCTCAAACTGAAAACATCAATCAAGCGACAGTGGTCTGGCGCAGACCCAACCTGAAGAGTTCGGGAAAAAGACGCGGCTACGCTTTTTCGTCCTTTCACATTAGCGCTCTGATCAATTTAATTCTTCGCTTGCCAGTTTGCCGTTTACTCCTGAACTAGATCTACCATTTTACGCAGCGTTCCCTGAATTAGAAGCGTTTAGTCCGCTGATTAGCTTGCAATTATTTAAAATGCAAATACGATTCCAACAAACGTGATTAAAGTCATAATGACAATTGTATGTCCAACTAAATATCTGCCTTTTTATTTTTGTTTTCCCCCTCAACGTGTACACTTCGGTTTACAATGGCCTTCAAATACTCCTGGAAAAAGAGAGCCAATTAGGATTCTGTTCACAGTCTGCATTTATATTCATGAAGGCAGAGGCTATGGAGAGAAAACTAAATTATTGCATGGGCTCCTGTGCTTTTCAGGTGAATCAACATATGGAAAACAGAGGGGGGAAAGCTGCTTCAGTCTGAATAAATGCAAGAAGACATTTTATTGTGTACAGGAAGAACACTGAACCTTCATCAATGTTCCATCTAGACTAACTATTTACGAAGCGAGGTGTTTATTCTTCGGCTACACCACGAGCTTACAGGTACATGCTATTTCTCCACAGCCAAGTGGCAAGGTCTACCCCAACATGCTGACGTGTTATTGTTGAACGCTTCGTGGTGAAAGAGAGAAGAGAGTCACTTCCAATGAAGAAGAAAAAAAACCTCCGGGAAAAAAAACATCCTGAAGGTTTAGCTTCCACAAAGGGCCGCATGTTACAGGGTACGACTTCGGCGAGGATGAGACAGCGGACGACAGAAGAAGGCCAGGAGAAGCGCAGCAGCCATTTGGCCGGAGGCGACCCGAGGCCATTTTCATCAAAGCCGGGAGAACTTGGGGAAACACGTAGGCGTTGTCTGATGACATTCTCCCCGCGTCCGCAGAGGAAAAACAGATGGGGAGAGGTTTACTTTACAGCAGGCACGACGTCTCTCCGCGTACATGCGTATGTCACTGGCACGGCATGGGGCGAGAATGTGGTGAGGCAAGGGTCTTCCGCTGCCCTCAGAAATACAGCCTCTGCCAAAGTCGGGGACAGCCAGTGTAGCCAGGGCAGACCCGAGGGAGTATAAGACTGATGCCATTTACGACGGCGGGCATCTGGCACAGTCAGCTGGTGTCCCAGTCAACATCGAGCTTTGGCGTAAGGTTATGCAAAACTATGCACCTAATAATGGGCTCGTAAGGACCTGGGTGCTCTATCAAGAGACACGACCACATACCTGCTTATTTAAAGCTGATAAGTTAAAAGCTCCATCTCTATGCACCGTCAAGGCGTGCTGGGGAGGGGGTTGAAGCTGTTTTAGTAGTTGTTGAATAGATTAACTATAAGCACGCAAAGGCAATATTTCTATTTATGACCATGGTCATTTGTGGTTCTGAAACAGTAACATCCTCTAAAGCTACAGTGCACCTTCATCCCAGTTCTTGAATTGCAGTAGAATTGGATCCATACGTTGGCTGAGAAAAAACCGATCGATTACAAGCAGAAATAAGCCGCTTTGACCCATATGGATTGTGTGTTGTCACAATGAGGTTTTGTCCTAAAAGCACAGAGCGTGGAATCTGTAAGCCGTGAATCTCTGAATCCCTTTGTGCCGCCGCAGTGGGCCAAAAAATGTGAGCACTCTCAAAGTAAATGGCTCAGATTAAGGGCGGGGGGGGGGGGGGGGGGGGAGGTGATCATGAAATGTCTCATGAAATGAATTATTCTGACCGATTTATTGTTAAGTCACAAAAGAATTGACGCTTGAAAAGGCAGGATTCGTGCTGGCATTTCAGGACCACGATTGCCTTCTCTGATAGATGGTAACAGCGTTTTCCAGCTTTCAATCCTAATCATCAGAGCGTTTTATCACATTAAGCCCTGCTTTACAACTATCCCAAACTGATTAATAATTAATATGAGCTGTATTCCAGATATGACACCAACAATCCCCAAGTAAATAAAGCAAATTTATTCACACACCCAAACGGGAAAAACTACCAGAAACAAAAAGGCTGGAAAAAATTTGACTTACCTGCCACCTGGTGGTGATATTTGGTACCACAAGGCAATCATCCTTCCTGTTCCTGTCTGAACATCCAGACAGTCTCAGAAACTATATTCATATCAAGATTAGGAGCACCTTCATTAAAAAAAGAAACATAAAAAAAACTTCCACCATTTTTCATTCAATTTTTTTACGGATTAAGAAGGTTTTAGGTCCTTGTTTCCATTTCAAGTGCATTTAAGTTCAGTCAATTTCCAAAAAGAATTCAATTAAAAAATAAATTGAAAAATGAGAATGCCTGGAAGTTCTCCATGGGGATTTTTCAATGAATGAACTGAATTCACATTCATGTGAATTCATGTGAATGGGGTGGCCTGTAGCGTAGTGGTTAAGGTAAATGACTGGGACACACAAGGTTGGTGGTTCTAATCCTGGCTGTAGCCACAATAAGATCTGCACAGCCGTTAGGCCCTTGAGTAAGGCCCTTAATCCTGCATTGCTCCTGGGGAGCAGGACTGTCTCCTGCTTAGTCTAATCAACTGTACGTCACTCTGGATGAGAGCGTCTGCCAAATGCCAATAATGTAATGTAATGAATGTACTGAACTGAAATGGAATTCACCCAAGCCTTTAATCACTGCTTTAAATAACTTCAAAACAGGCAGGTTGTGTGGTAAAATAGAAAATATGTGTGTTGGACCCGTGTTTAAGAAAAGTTGAATAAATAACCAGGGGTTCATTTTGCTGACAGATAAGTCAGTACTTCAGAATCTTTGACTCCCAGCATTTGAGCTGAATAGTGGTTTAAATGCTGTGATAAAACATTCCACAAATTATGAGTTAGGATCATAATTCCAGAAAAAAGCAACACGGCATGGTAAATGGTAAATGGTAAAATGGTAAAGGCCTCAGGGACCTAAAAGCTTTTCATGTTTCCAGACATCGCTCTACAGCCTTCAGTGCACAGGATGTGGTGAAAAACCCACTTGCCTTCTGACAACCCTCAAAGTGTCATTTTCCGATCAGAGGCGTCTTATTCGGGGGGATGGGGGGGGGGGCGTAAAGGGATGAGGTGGCCTGGGGTAGGGGGGCCCAATGTGAGATATTTCCACAGGACCCAATACCCCTGGTGGCGACCCTTTAACGATCTTTACTCGTTAAACGAGTTAAAGTTTTTGATGACAGTCCGTCCCTCCTACCCCCTATCAACCTTGGCTGGTCATCTACAACTACAATGTGAACTTGCAGCTGCTTTTTTTCCCCCCACTTCATCTTCAAGTAGACATCCACCATAGACAGCTCATACATTTTAGGGATGAATATATTCATCTTAATGATGATTGATTTATTAAACGGGGGGCAAAAAGGTTTTTCCTCATCACTGTTCTTATTCTCGACACCTGGAATGCCTGAAAGCTAATTGGCTGAACACTCAAAAAAAAAGGCAGGCCATTTGCACAAGCGTATGCAAGTGTGGTGTAAGTGTTGCCTTGCAGGAAGTAGCTCTGCAGTTCTGTCTAGTCTCGACTGACATGGGGACCGAAACACTGCTTCTCATTCTCACAGCACTGGCTGGCTGGTCGTTTCAGGGTAAGACAGGGAAGGGTGGATTCAATTCATTGCCCTTCACTTTTTCTTTTACATCATCACAGTTCAGGCCGTATTACCACTATCCATCAGCTTTAAGAGGTTATGTCATAGTTTCCAGCTTGGTTTGAGTTGTAGTGGGGGGAGGGGTCATTAATTAGGCCTAGATTATTTTAGAAGTCTGACAGATGTTCAATGACATTGTGTATCTGCACAGCAGCTGAGCCATAACATTCAGGAATAATTGACTGGCAGTTTTTCCAGCCAACTGCTTTTTACAACGTTTCAAGGAGCAATAAGAAAGGCTGGCAATGGAAATGCATTGGGATTTGGCACTGCAGCAATAGCCTACGAGGGTGTACTTATGATGTAACTTAAGTTTAACAGGCAGACGTTGGTGAAGAGCAGCAGTGACAAATAAGCATGATGTTTGTTATCTGGATTATGTTGTAGAGGTCACCAGCCTCAGTCGTGTAGATCGGTCTCCTCCTGGTTCAATAAGCAACGTCAGCAAGAATGACACGGGAGTCCAAAAGGCAGTGCTGACCGGAACCTACGCGTTCAACAACCGATCGAACGATGCATTCCTTTTCAAGGCATTGGAAATTGATGACGCCAAGAAACAGGTAAGATGCAGCAAAGAATCAGCGTCATAGTATCGTCTGGTATAATGCAACCATAAAGTCTTATAGATGGGTAGTCGTATTGAAATGCATTATATTAAGGCCGCATCTTTCAGAAGTGAATTACAACCAAAGCCGTTCGTGCCACGATGGCTGTTCAACCGTAGTTTACATTAACCACGAAGCGAGTGTTAAGCGAGTGGCAAGGTGTAACTTAATCTAGGGGATGTGTTCTTTGAATGTTTGTGCTTTGTGTGTGTAAACCCAAAACGGCACTTACGACAAAATCTATCGATTGATTATGATGGACTCACCTAATATGGCATCTGCACTCTCCTCTCCCGGCTAGCACCACCTGTCCCAAGCAAGGTTTCTGGTTGATTTGTTCCATTTTAGTTGATGGGAAGAGGATCCAACGCTCTAAAAAAATAATCCTAGGCCTATCATGTTTAGCAAACGAAGCCTTGGTAGCTGGGCGTTGCAGCCATATAGTTGCAGCTGCCCAAAAAGGCGTGATCAATGGCTGGAAAGCCGGAACAGTTAGGGCCTACAAAAACGTCCACGTATGCATGTTTATTTCGATTTTCTGGCCCATTCGAACCCCTCACCCCATAAAATGTCTTTCTCATTGACATTGCAGTGCATGGCCTAAAAATAAATATAAAAGACTATGCGCGGTTAGCATACGTTAAAATAATTCTGACGTAATTCACTTGCCAGGGGAAGCCCCTTACCACAAGGTGATGGTTCTAGTTATAATGAATCAATTTGCAGGGTAGATTTACCGGATCGACCTCATTGACAACCTCAGCGACATTGATAACTGAAATGCTTTTTAAGGCGTTTGCTGTTAAATGAAAACTACACACTCTCTTATGTTATTTGTATAGGCTACGATGAGATGGAAATAAAACTACATCCATCCATCCATCCATTATCTGAACCCGCTTATCCTGATCAGGGTCGCAGGGGGGCTGGAGCCTATCCCAGCATACATTGGGCGAAAGGCAGGAAATAAAACTACAGTAGAGCTAAATTCAGTTGATTCCCTGGTGTAAAATCCAGCTATCACCAGCTTGAAATACTTGGGAGAGTTTCAAAACATAGCTTGAGCTGGCCGAACCAAGATTAGTATGGAGCTGGTTTAACTGATCAACCAGCTACCAGCCGTTTCAAAACATAGCTTGAGCTGTTTTTTCAGTAGAGTTGTAGTGTGTGTGTGTGTGTGTGTGTGTGTGTATGTGTGTGTTAACCGTTTTAAGCCAGTATAACCTTGAGCTAACGCCAACAATAGGCAGTTTATTGCCACTGGCTACACTGATGGACACAACCTCACTCATGATCTGGATTGCAGATTGTGAAAGGAATCAAGTACATTCTTGAGGTGCGGATCCTGCGCACTGTCTGCCGAAACACTGACAATGCGGACCTGAACAACTGCCACTTTCAGCCAAAAGGAAAGCTGCATCAGGTAGGATTTCAGTGACATTTTGAGCTGTCCGTGACCTGATGGAACGGAAAGTGGTGGGGGTGGGGTTGGGGATGAAAAAGACCAAAACCACAAGACTGCTCTTGATCTAAACCACTTTTTGTTTCACTGCAATAGAGCTCACCAGGAGTTGTATTCAGTAGCCTGCGTGTTGCAGCCTTTGAAGTGAAAACAAACATAATTTCACAGGACAATGGGAGTTCAAAGTAATGACATACATTTTCATTAAATGTATTCACAATCAAACCTTGTTTAGTGCAACAGCGAGCAAATGGTCCCTTCTCATTGGCTCAACTTATGCTAAAAATCTGTAAAAGTCCACTGCCAACTGTAGGCATTAGTTGCAGAAACTAAGTTAGTTTAGTCATCCACTCTTCAAACACAATTTACAAATGGAGAATCATACCAATACAACAATCACTGTGTTAAAGTCCAGACCCAGTGGCACCTGATCCAGTCAACTTGACCTGTTGACATTCACTGTTCTAGTATTGTTATTCATGTTCCCACATTAGCCAACATGTTTGGTTTTTAAGCAAGAAAAGTTATATATTGCCATATATTTAAAATATTTGCTGTATATATATAACAAATATATGGCAACATTGGTTGATCCTTCCTCAAATATATATCTCACATTTCAAAATACATCAAATGTGCCAATGTTATATTTTGCAAAATACATTTCATGTTTTTTTTTTTTTGTGTGGGAAATAGACTGATGGGTTGCACTTTCTACATCCACAATAAACATGCCATGGTGTCCTTTGCTTCAGTGCAGTATTGTCTGTGATGGTTTGTTTATTTGAACTGTGATGGAATTGGGTTGGCCCAGTCATTAAGCACCTCCTGCTTGTTTGCCTTTTAGATCTTCCACTGTCATTTCGAGGTGTGGGCCATGTCATGGCTGAAGCTGATGAAGACAACGTTCTTGTCCTGCCGGCCTTAAGTGTGGAGAAGAAAGGGCTCTCCGAGACTGTGTGCCTCTGGTCCTTCATGCACACATTTTCCTGCATTATCAAATGCGCATTATCACACAGCGAATGCAATTCCTTTTCAGTGCACAGCACCCGACCACTGTGATTTGAACAGGGGTTCAAATTTCTGCAACCACCTTTTACTTTATGCACATGAGCTTCAGTTGGAGGACATTTTTTACTCAGGAAAATGTAAAATGTAATGTAATTTAGTCAACTAGCGGGAAAAAAAAGGAACAATTCATACGGGGGCGGGAGGGGGGGAACTTTATTCTAGAACTGGGGGCACATTTGCATTTGTTAGGTTAACCTGATCTTTGCACAATAAAGCCACATACATTTTAACCAACCAGTTTTTGGTTTTTTTTAATAAAATGCAGGTCCGGGTAGCACTGCCGCCTCACAGCAAGGAGGTCCTGGGTTCGAATCCCCGTCGGCCAGGGCCTCTCTGTGCGGAGTTTGCATGTTCTCCCCGTGTCTGCGTGGGTTTCCTCCGGGTACTCCGGTTTCCTCCCACAGTCCAAAGACATGCACGTTAGGCTGATTGGAGAGTCTAAATTGCCCGTAGGTATGAGTGTATGAGTGTGTGAGTGAATGGTGTGTATGCCCTGTGATAGACTGGCGACCTGTCCAGGGTGTATTTCTGCCTTTCGCCCAATGTATGCTGGGATAGGCTCCAGCCCCCCTGCGACCCTGATCAGGATAAGTGGGTTCAGATAATGGATGGATGGATGGAAAATGCAGGTCCTATGCAGTTCTTTGCCAAGTACTTACTGTCATGGTGGGAGGTTATTCCCGTGGTGACCGCTAGAGGGCCGGGGATCATTGTTATCACCTGTTCCTCATTTGCATTAGGGGAATGACCTCCCAGCTGAGTATTTAAGGCCAGTTTGTATGAGCCTCAGTGCTTTTGTGTTACTGTTCGCTCTAACACCAAGCCGGTAAATGCACACGGTAGGCGCGAGGTTTGAGTCAGGTACTGTGCAGGTGTGTGTTCACTTATCGAAACTTCCTAACAAATTATTCTAAAAGGTAGGAAGGCGTTTGGTGTGGTTTTACCGACGCCTTCCCTAAGGGTTTATTTTCTTCTTTTATTTTGGGCTCGTGTGAGCCGGCGGTAGAGGGACGTTGTCCCCGGTAAATGTATTTTGGTTTGTGTTTATTCCTGAGCTGCGCCTCATGGTTTTTGTTTAGCCTACGCTGTTTTTGGCTAGGTTGTATTTTTATTTCATTGCCCCTGATTGGGCACTCTCTGTGCTCGTTATTCGGCACAGTTACTGGTCGGTACACTCGCCCTGTTCTCAAAGGGTCGTTTTATTTTCTTCAGCCATTTTGGGCTCCTTTTCTGTTTTCCCTATTAAGAATCGCCTTCGGGTTTGTTTTTGTTTCTCCCCCCTGTTACGAGAGTTATTCTCAGGAGGGGATCTAGGAGGGGTTTTATTTAGTCGCACTTGGTCCTCCGCTCAAACCCCACCCTGATACTTACTTCCTGCTCCTCATTTGCAATACGCAAATACACGGGGAATCTTATTTCCCCCCCCAAAAAAACAAGTGTTAATTTACAGAACTGTGCTTGAGGCACTATTCATAACACGTTTATTAATACAAGATGAGGATAAGCCTTGTTTGTCGTCTATAACTGGAAAAAGAGATTCAACCGTTAAATAGCACAGTGGATTTCTTCCCCAAACCAGCATACCCGTTACAGCTGAGGATAGCAAACAAGGCTTTGCTACACTATAATCATATGGCTAACTCCAGGATCACAAGTAACTTGTGTTACTTGAATACAGCAAACTCTTTTAGCATTTCCTCAAACCCGACTGATCTATTTATACAAACGCTGTTATAATGTTGTCATTTTCCTGTATGGATCCCAGTGCAATTCTGAAGTTAGTAAATATGCTACCTAATGAAACTTGGCAAGTGTACGTTCTGAAGCGTTATCTTTGATGTTTCTTCTGCAGTCGACATGAGCCTGAATGCTTGCGCATAAGAATGTGTACTGATTACTATTCATTTTCTCGCTGTGAAAAGTCATCTCACTGCTGACAGCATCTCCAGTTGTTGGCCGTTGAGTATCCTTGATGTCGTGCTTCAGTTGGGCGTCTTTGATCAACAGCTGATCAAATGTTTACCCACACGATGGGGGAACCTACTCAAGCAGGCAAGAAATCAAAACAAATTCACGACAAGCCTCTTACTTTTGAATACATGTAGCAGCTTGAAGAAAATAATCCAAACTTTGTCCTTTTTTTGGCCATCAATTATTATTTCAGGCACCCTTAAGGCCAGATTGGTGGAAATGACTGCCAGTAGCTACAGCCATGGTCTGTTCAGGGTCTGTAATCACAGCCTTTTCTATCATACCTTGTGCCGCTTAATAACAAACAGATGGCAATTAAGCAGGCATCTTTATTATTTGCACAATGTTCGTTGTAAAATGTTTTTACAACAAAACTCTTTAAAAATGTAAAAGATGCAGACAAAGTAGATGGCAATAAGTATATGTTAGACAGTGTAGCTTCTTTCCAAGAAAATACACGGATCCAACAAGGAATTGATGGTCCCAAAAAAGCCAGTTGCTCAACCAGTGTTGTAATACAGTCTGGGGTTGTGTAGAACCAATAAAGGGCTTGTCCATCTCAGAAATGGATGAAATGTGTCACACTTTAGACCCTCTCCCTTTTAAATAGGGAAGACGACTTGTCCCTCACATTTACATTATTGGCATTTGGCAGACGCTCTTATTCAGAGCATTAGACTAAGCAGGAGACAATCCTCCCCTGGAGTAATGCAGGGTTAAGGGCCTTGCTCTAGGGCCCAACGGCTGTGCAGATCTTATTGTGGCTACACTGGGATTAGAACCACCGACCTTGCGTGTCCCAGTCCTTTACCTTAACCACTACGCTACAGGCTGCCCCGTTTACTTTATCGTTTACTTTACTGACTTGTAATCAAACTTAATCGGCTGGTACAATGTCAGGTTTAAATGCTTTTATTCAGCACAGCAACATGACAGAAAAGGGTTTAAAATTCAATCATCCAACTCATACACCAAGCGCCAACAAACCAATCATTACTTACACCCCTGTGTTTAAAATAAAGTAGGCAGATTTGGGAACAGACAATGCCATCGGTTTGATTAATTGGTCATTCAAGGACATGATGTGCTCTACATCGCCCCATTAGTCTGAGCAGTGATCCTACAGAAGGTCATTCATCAACTTAAATCCACTCAATCAATCTTTGAACTTCATTTTTGTCAGCCAGCTTTAGTAAAGCGTACATCTTTTTTCCAAGTCAATATCGCTCCCAGGGCACATACTGCGCTTAAGCGGAAGGCTAAATCCCTTTAGGTAAAACAATGAATAAAAGATAAAAAAAAAAAAAAACAGCCTTTCTTCTTGGCCTGGGCAGAACCGTGAGCGGTCTATAACAGTGAGTGTAGTATATTTCACATGTCCTTACGGATGCTTTCGGCCTGGATTAAGTAGGATTGAGTGACACTGCAATGCAGGGGAAATGGGCTCTTCTCATTCTTACTGAGTGCGGTATAGAAACCTTCAGAGCGGGGCCCAAGCATTCATCAGGGAGCCCTCAGAAGGCAATTTGAAGTGGTGCGTGCAGTGGCTCCGTAACAATGTTGTTGGTCCGAAGGGGTTTTTGCGTTCTGGTTTGACGCGTTTGGAACAGTTTATCAGCCTGTGTGTGTGCAAACAGTGAGGCTCTGAGCCTACGAACTAAAGTCCGTGGGAGGGTTCTCCTCGCAATCCGTGGGGCCAGGGTAACCGTTCTGACCATGCAGCCAAAAACGAAGCCAAAAATACCACGCTCACAGAAAGTGACCAGCTGTCTGTGAACACACCCAAAACCCCTTGCAAGATCCCTGGTATTTAATCTCGTTGTATATACAGGTTTTTGCATAGGAAGAATGCATAGGTAGCAGTCACCTTAAAAAAATTATTATTTGAACACTGCTGCAGTGTTTTTGTAATGGTGTTTGAAGTCAGTCAATTTCAATGCAAACAGGCCTACAGGTAGCAGTTACCTCGCCATTACTCAATAGCCTCACCGTGATCCCACACACCCATAAATCAGTGTTCTTCTGCTCACAGCAGATCAATGGTATTGCATAAATTGATTATTTTCATGGGGGACAGGTGTTGAACATATCAACAAACCATTCAGGAAGATCTTGAAATAGAATTGCCTTTCCAATAATGGCTTACCCAATATCTAGTAATTCCAGACTAATGGGTACGGTTTTGGTAACTCTGATGTCTAACAGGGAATACTCATCCTCCTCCATTACTGGTTTCCTTTACCCATGTTCCCTGCCACAAATTAGGTTTGTGCTGGATGCGAATGGTTCAAGACAACTGAAAAGATGAAAGGACAGCAGTAGGTTGAAGTGACAACAACAGCTTTCTGGCACTGTTAATAAATACACACATCTGTCAGTGTTAAAACGTGTGTTTTATTGCGCACAATAAAATATCACTGTTTTCATAATGCTGCTCCTTCAGAACTAACTGACTTCATTTGGACCCAGCATGCAGTTTTACAGCAAGACGTGCATTTCCAGTCTTTACCACTGAAAACAGTCCATTTAATACCCACTTTCATATGTGAATCAAGTTATTTTCTGTAGCAACATGGGATTTCCACAGCGTACCAATAAATGAACAAAAAGAGAATCTTCTGAATGTCATTGTGGTCAACTTCAGGAAGAAAAAAAACCAATGTTTATACAACACATTATCTGTGCATTTCTGAATGGGGTTACTTTGGGATACAGAACTAAGAAGTGAGCAGAGAACTGAAAAGCCTGATTCCAGTTTTTGCACTCTCGTATTAGGGACAGTATTGCACTAAACAAAGCCAATTGTTTCTCCCAGACTCAAGCCTGCTATGCTATCGAGTGCCTGCACCATGGGTGTCCAATCTTATCCGTAAAGGGTCGGTGTGTGTCCGGCTTTTGTTATTGTCCAACACACCTCGGTTCTACTTCTACTTCATGAAGACTCTGGGGACTATTTCCCGACTTCCTCTCCTCTCCGCTGCGCGGAGGCTGGCCCCGGAGGTACGGAGGGTGTCAGATATCCGAGGACTGGGAGGGGATGTGCGAGGTGGCTTTGAGACGAGGGGACAGAGAGAGTCAAAGGCAGAAGAGAGAGATGAAATGAGGGTGGCAGATGCAGGGTCAGTTGGGGAGTTTGGAGAAGTATTCGAGAAGGGGGAGAGAGGCGGTGACAGTGGTGGCAAAGGAAGAGGCTGAGAGGGAGCGGAGGTTACGGCGGGCAGAGGAAGTGCGGGTGGGAAGAAAGAGGGAGGGAGAATGAGATGAAGTGGTGATCAGATGTAGAGATGAATATTCCTTAATCATAGCTTAATCAAAAACCTTCACCCAAACTGTCAATTTTCACCTGCATGTAGGAGTTTTAGCTATTGGAATGTGTTCTGAGGGCGGCATTAGATATGATTCTATCAGGCACCCAATCAAGAAAGAGAAGAGCTCAATTGTTATTTAATTTCTTTTAAAAAAGAGATGGAAACAAAGAGAAAAGGAAAGGAAATAGAAAGCCTTGAAGCCAGGTCTCCTGCATCAGGGCCCATCACACCAGATCTGCTGGAAGCCACAGCTGCCATTTTGGCATACGAGGCTGTTGTCCAGGCATGTTGTGTATGCACGCCACCTCCACTATTTTTTGATTGGGTGCCTGATAGAATCAATCACATCTTGTGCTGCCTTCAGAACATACTCCCAATGAATCTAAATCCTATGTGCACCTGGCCTACGCAAACAGAGCCACACAGAAGCGTGAGTTTTGATGCAAAAATAAATAAATAAAAAAAACTCTCAGGAGCCAAATAATTATTTTCCCATTCTCTTATTTCCATCACAGTCACTAAACTATGATTTTAGTAATATTGTGATCAAGTGGCATTTTTAATGTGCTTTACATTGTGATTTACCAGTAAAATTTCTCATCCAAGCACTATTAACATTTGAAATTCATTGAACAATGGACTTAACTTGTTAGTATGTTCATTTTAAATCTGACATCATTTACATGCCATGCGCATGAACGGTTTTATACAAAATTCTTAAATTTCTTAACAACTTAGCAACACTATTTTGGCAACAAACCCCCCCCCAAAAAAAAAAAACTCCTGTGGAACCTGCAGAAATTATATGTGAAGCTGACTGAGCCCCAGGACAGGAGAAAGTGCATTAATATGCAATGAACCCAAAACCAAAATCTGGTGTCCTCACCATGCAACGGAAGCGACAATGCATACAGAAAACAAATCAATAATAAACATACAAAGAGATAAACACTCAAAACATACAAAATTATGGACACCAACATTTTTAAAGAAGGTAACATAATTCAAACAGTTATCGATCTGAATAACCTAACCTAACCAATCTACATGTTTTTGTTTGTTTGTTTGTTTGCCCAACAATAGCACTTCTACATTGTTGTCGCAGTACCTACACGACTTGAGATTGTCTGCTCACTAGAAGGAAGACTGGAGAAGCAGCAGCCGCTGCTCCTAGCCTCAGACTGGGCTGGCATGAGCAGCCCTTCGGTCTGGAAGCAGGAGCCGCTGAGCTTTGCTGAACGCCCCTGCAGGGCGTTCTCAGTAGTCAGAAAGCCAAGCCACATACATACATACATACATACACAGCTATGAGGAAGCAAGGCTGCATGAAAAAGTACACATTATAGTTTCCAGCCTAGATCAGCGTACAGCTGTAAATATTGGCTACACAGCTGAAAATGCAACGTTGGTGATTAACTGGAAGATTAAACCCCAAGTTCAGTATCTCATTGTGCCACCATTTGACTTCAAATCAAGTGCATTACACAGGAATTGTTTTAAAGTTTATCCTCCAAAATATCAAAAATTAAATATGGTCTGGCTATTTTAGAAAATAGCTATTTAACAGTTCAGTGCAAATGCAAGTGTGGAGGCTGAAAGCTTTCACAGCACACCAAAAAAAAGGGTTTTGGCACCTGATTCGAAAAATGCAGTCCTATGCGATCAAACTGGGGGAAGTACCGGGGGGTTTTTGGGCACGGACACAAAGGGAACTGTAAACTTGATCACAAAACCAATTTGGCGTGGAAGAGAAGATAAAGTGCTGACTGCTTTCTTTCTCCGCAAATCTTCAAGTTTCAAAACATAGATTACTTAGATTCAGTAGCTTTGTACTAAAGCCAGACGGTTCGTTAAGTACCCTCACATGGTCCTACACTGCAATCGCTGTGTAGGCAACTGCTTCCAGTCAAAAAAGAAAACGAAGTCAAAATAATGCAATGTGGGAACTAGCAGTGAAGCCATTCTACAGATTCTGCTGCGATGTCTGCTTGGGGGGGGGGCGGTGCGACAGGCTACGTCCGACAGGATGACGGAGCGGGGGGGTCACACCTGGCTCAGGTCCAGCTTACACAGGTAGGGCGAGCGGAAGGACCCCAGGAAGAGGTGCCCGTCGTGCTCGTGGGCCTCGCTGACGTAGGCCGCCACCGTCCCGTGCGGGTCGTGGAAGCTCCGCCTGCAGGACCCGTTCTCCCGGAGCTCCAGAACCAGGCTGTACCGCGGCACAAACTTCATCACCATCTCCGCGCTGAAGAGCTGAGGGCACAGGGACAAGCACTGTGGGTGTTCGGCCAACCAGGCAAGTGCTCTCACACCCGCCCAACCAGGCAAGTGCTCTCACACCCGCCCAACCAGGCAAGTGCTCTCACACCCGCCCAACCAGGCAAGTGCTCTCACACCCGCCCAACCAGGCAAGCCAAGCACTCACACACCCGCCCAACCAGGCAAGCGCTCGCACACCCGCCCAACCAGGCAAGTGCTCGCACACCCGCCCAACCAGGCAAGTGCTCGCACACCCGCCCAACCAGGCAAGTGCTCTCACACCCGCCCAACCAGGCAAGCGCTCTCACACCCGCCCAACCAGGCAAGCGCTCTCACACCCGCCCAACCAGGCAAGCCAAGCACTCTCACACCCGCCCAACCAGGCAAGTGCTCGCACACCCGCCCAACCAGGCAAGTGCTCGCACACCCGCCCAACCAGGCAAGCGCTCTCACACCCGCCCAACCAGGCAAGCGCTCTCACACCCGCCCAACCAGGCAAGCCAAGCACTCTCACACCCGCCCAACCAGGCAAGTGCTCGCACACCCGCCCAACCAGGCAAGTGCTCGCACACCCGCCCAACCAGCCAAGCACTCTCACACCCGCCCAACCAGCCAAGCGCTCACACACCCGCCCAACCAGCCAAACGCTCTCACACCCGCCCAACCAGCCAAGCACTCACACACCCGCCCAACGAGCCAAGCACTCACACACCCGCCCAACGAGCCAAGCACTCACACACCCACCCAACGAGCCAAACGCTCTCACACCCGCCCGTCTCACCCGACCAATGCAGACCAATGTACGTGGCCTGTATCGTAGAGGTTAAGGTACATGACTGGGACTCGCAAGGTCGGTGGTTCGACGGTTCGATCCCCGGTGTAGCCACAATAAGATCCGCACAGCCGTTGGGCCCTTGAGCAAGGCCCTTAACCCTGCATTGCTCCAGGGGAGGATTTTCTCCTGCTTAGTCTAATCAATTGTACGTCGCTCTGGATAAGAGTGTCTGCCAAATGGCAATAATGTAATGCAGGGCATGACTCATGAACGGACAGGAGAGCAACCCCACAGGTCATATACAGCACCAGCATTTTGTCATCAATACAAACTACAGACTGCTTCTTTCTGTCCGAGCTTGCAAAAGCCCTGAAGGGCTGGAAGAAATAAACCTGTTTGGGAAAATGTCACAATACCCTAATAATGTTATCATACTTACTGCAAACCAGAATGTGGTAACCGAGCTAAAAGCACGGCTTGGGCAATCTCTTAAGTATTTTGAAGACATAGTGTTTTACAGCCATGAGAGGTGATGCTTCAGATCACATCATGTTCAGGCAGACATAAGGAGTTGTGCGAGTCAGACAGAAGAAAAGAACTTTAATATTTAATGTTTAATATTCACCGTGATGTCACAGGTCATGGTTGCAATATCACTTAAAGTAAACCTGAAAGTAGAGTAGCAAGTGTAGCAATTCTACTGTTGCTCATTCACTCTCTGTGTCAAATAATAAATACGACATGTTTTTGCCATATACAAATAACAATAAATTCATCATTTTACCAGGTTAGTCCCAATGAAATTAAAATCTCTTTCACAAGAGAGAAGGCCAAGAAGGGCAACACATTTCGTTTTAGATGATACAACATACGAAACGTACGAAAGAAGAAGGACAAGCAATTGAATTCAAAGCAACTGAACTACAGCGTTTAGAACTAGAATTTACAATATTTCCAACCTCATTTACAATACCTTTGAACTCACGCAGTGACCAAGCGATTCATGCAAACGGACCCCCCCTCCCCCCCTCCCCTCTGTGGCCTACCTTGAAGATGAGCTTCTTGATCCAGGGCTTCTGGGACAGGAAGTCCAGCATGGAGAACCCGGGGTTGGGCCGCACGGCCGACATGGCCACCCAGTACCCCCCCGAGCTGCTGCGGCGGATGTTGTCAGGGAAACCGGGCAGGTTGTCCACAAACGTGTCCATGCCCCCCTTGTTGAGCCCCGACACGTGAACCCTAAGTGGAGGACACAGAGGAGGTAAATGGTCAATGGTTGCCATTTATATATACAATTGATGTTTGCCATTTACCTGTTCATATGCGCACTCGCACACCAACGGCGTTTGGCTGCCGTGCAAGGCACCAACCAGCTCGTCAGGAGCATTTTGGGGGTTAGGTGTCTTGCTCAGGGACGCTCAGGCACACTTCGACATACTTCGACACCAGGGTGGGATCGAACCAGCAACCCTCCGACTGCCAGATCACTGCCCCCAATACGAGGCAAGTCAGACACACGCCGCTACGATGTAGGGCACGTTCAGGCCATCTATGGCCCAGGGTCTCCCCAGTATTACAAGCCAGGCTTTCCACCTTGCAGTCTTCCAGTCACCTTTCCCTAAGCTCACTACTACCCATGATGCACCACCAGCATCCGGGATAGGACTGGTGCTATGGCAAAGAGCAAAGCCAATGTGGTCCCATGTCTCAACACCAATACACAGGGATCGGTCCCACTACAAAATTACCCTTTCACAGTTTTCCAACAGCCTTTTACTACAGATTTCCAACCACTGGAGAGAGAGACTGTAATGTAATGTGCTTTCAAGGTTCACATTAGATTAAGATGGAGCTTTATATTACATCAGGCAAAAAAAAAGTCTATGCTCAGCATAAACAAAATGAACATTTAAAGTCTGCAAAAAAAAAAGAGTGGGCAAAACTCTATATCTGAAATGACAGAAAGATTCAGCTCTGTGTGCCGTTCGCATTAAGCCGAAGGAATGAAATTACTGGATAATGGGCAGGTTATTGGACAGAAGAATTGATTTACTAATGCTGTGAAAATAAAGAACCAAATGACATTTAAACAACTTTCAATCATGCTTCTGAGCCGGTGATTTCATCCTGCAGGGCCCCTGCACGGCGGCGGAGAGCGAATCCAGCCCCCGATCCGGTTATAATCACAAAATAATGTTGGGCCCCTGTCTCCGCTAGCCACCCAACCCCCCCCCCACCCCCCACCACAGGGGAGCGCGGTGTGGCCTCCACCCACTCTCTCCGCCCACACCTCTGCTGCTTTTAGAAAGGACGACCATTTCGTCTTCCGCGCACGGCGGGTAACGAGAGCCCGGTTACCAAGGAAACCCCACGTTTGCATCATTTCTCAGGCGAAGCGTCGGGGGCAGTGGGCGCTTCTCATAATGGACTCCAGAGCCAGGATATCTGATCACATTCACAATACACATCTATATCTATGAAAAATAATAATTGCCTTTTTTTTTTTTTTTTTTTTAAACCTCCTAAGACCTGGCGTACACATGCGTGGACTCCACATTTTGGGCTGTACAACCATAATACTTCATTCTTAAGGCCCGAGAGTCCACATACGTGGACATCATTTTTCTCAAAAACTACATCATGTCAAAAGACGATGCTTAGTTTTTATACTTATCAGGTCCCAATAAGCCCAAATAGCAAAGAGAAATTAAAAATGCATACCAAAAAAAGAGTGCGGGCCTGAGGAGGTTAAAGGAGTCTGATGCATCTGCACATCATTCACTGTGTGCACTTGCAGCAGTTGTGGTGTGGAGCAATGGCTGTGGTGATGGGCCAAATATTTCGAAACGAGGTGAAATGAGAAGCAGCCGTTTCCTGTGAGCCCTCAGGCTCTCGGTGTTGTGACACTGCTGGAGGAGCGACGGCTAATGCCTTGTCTGACCCGGCTGTGGATATCAAACATTCCGGTCAAAGGAAACCGCTGCGCAATAATGACCGTTTGCGCTGAATACAAAGGTACACGTAAACATCAGTCAGGGTCCATGTGCCCACATGAAATTTGCTGTGCTTAAATTTCCCTGAAGCTTTTGCAGGACTTTGATTTCGTAAATTTTTAAAGCCATTTCGTAAGTTTTTAGAGTATATACTGGCTGGTAGCTTTATCGATATAATAATTTTAAATGTCAGGACTTCCTAAGTCTGCCAGATTTCAGGCTTGTTGTGCATCCCTTCATGAGCAACATCAGGAAAATTGTCTGTGTGGACTATTAATGAACCAGTCCCACTGCACTACTCACTATATCTGTAACTCACTCAAGCAGCTCCACATTAGCAAAGCACCAGTGAATGCCACACAGTCCACTGTTTTGACTGCATGTAGATTCACCAATAGAAGCCGTTTTCCCTTCTTAGTTGTAACACCCAAGTCACAATTTTCAATCAGCTGTATTTTAATTAAGTGTGTCAGGGATGGATATGACAGTCCCAGTGGAAATCTATTTGAGCCATTCCAGGAATAAGCAGAGCAACTTCCTGGAAAAGCTGTCTGTTAGCGCTAAATTAAACTGCTCCTAGTAGTAAGACCTGGAACAGGTCAAACTGATATGCACCACAAGTACATGCTTTGTCCTTGTATCCGTGCATGGCAGAAGTGAATTGGGTCAGTAGGGCTCTTGCACACCCCTGACCTGGATGGACTAAGACATTGTCTGTGTTCTTGTGTTTGTGTACACTGACCGTCAGTAGACTCTACCTGCGTATCCTCGCCATGGTGGTCTCTGCCACCAGCACGGACTCCTCGTCGGGAAACAGCTGAATCCCATTGGCAAAGCGCAGGCCGTCCATCAGCACAGAGACCTCCCTGGTCATGGTGTCGTACTCCAGGACACTGGAGGGGAGGATGGGGGCTTATTCAGCACTGAATTGCATTGCATTGTAGTTATTTAGCTGACACTTTTGTCCAAAGCAACTAACAGTTGATTAAACTAAGCAGGAGCCAATCCTCCCTGGAGCTATGTGGGGTTAAGGGCCTTGTCAAGGGCCCAACAGCTGCACTGATCTTAATGTGGCTACACCGGGGCTTGAACCACCAACCTTCCAGGTCCCAGTCAAGCGCCTTAGCCTCAAGGCCATTAGCTGCCTGTAGTAAATCCGTAATAAATATTATATAATGTAATTACATAATATTTATTACGGAATATAGTTCTGACACAAACTGTATGCGTATGCTATAATGATATACTACATATAGAATATATATTAGAATATATAATTACTTTCCTCCTAGGCAGTAAATGTGACGCAATAGAAGTGTTTTTTATTGGATATGTTTTGCTGGGACACAGACAGAATTGTTGCCGCCGGCTGTGGCAGCTCTGTCCTTGCATGTCTAGTGCGAGCGCAGCGCTGTGGGAGTTACCGTCCATCAGCCGTGGCCTCCATAATTAGGTGGAGGTAGTCCCTGCGCTGCCACCTGCTGCTGGAGTCTGTGAAGTACACTTTCCTTCCGTCTTGTGTCACGTCCAGGTCGTTCACAAAGGACAGCCTTCGCCCACCCACCATCTGCCTGGTCGACACCAGGTTTTCTGCTTCCCCTGATGAGCACAGTGAGAGAGTCAAGGTTTTTAAATACCGAGGAGAATGTTTTTAATGCCACAGGAAGGACCAGTTATAATATTTTCGCCACGTCTTCCCAGTGCTCAGGTGGTGCTGCTGATCGAAATGCAGAAATCTTCCTGGACAAAACAGCATCTCAGAGGACTGCTGATTTAGGATCAGTTTAGGGTTTTAACACAATTGATAATGTTAGAGAATGGACAGGGGAAACCTGATCCTAGGGCACTATTCCTACTTGGAGACACATATCAATAAGGGTCAAGAATGAATAAATGTTTTTTTTCAGGAAGGACATTGCTTTGGCAGGAGACCTTCGTCAGAACAGAAATGCCACAAAGACAAGCTTCCTCATTAACCTGTGACTTTACTACAAGCACTGGTGTCCGACACCCCTTCCTTCACTTACATGGTGACCTTTGACCTCTCACTTACCTGTGACTGGGTTGACCTCAAACAGCCCCAGGTATGCATCTGCTACAAAGAGTGTGCCGTTGGGCCCCACCCGAATCCCGAGGGGTCGACCGCAGGTGGGCTCATCATCTCTGGACCCTAGGAACACATGACAAGCCAATGAGGCCTAGACACAGCGAGGAGAAGGATATATTCAACTATAGAATCGTTCCTCGTGGACTGTCTTTTAATATCCACAGGCATGTTACAACCTTTCATGGAAGACTTGTTGGTAGAGAAAATTGCTATTGCTATTGTAATAGATAAAAAGGTAACATTCACTCCTTGGGAAAATGATTTGTTTTGCACCATTCTTTGAAAGTGCGTTTGTGTGCATCTCAAACAAAGCATCTTGGTCTTGCATAATAAAACCGGAAAGACACCATTCTTTTTTTTTTACTGTAAATTGCGTCTAAACTGACACAGTTGAGAGCATCCGCCCTGCTCTTGGTCTTACCACAGGGTGGCTGTCCGAGTGTTGCCACAACATGAACACTCTTGCCTTCAATCTTCACAATCTTCCCATCGGCTGTGCCTGCGTAAAGCACGTCTGGGCAGGAAGTAATGAACAATCAATCAAAACTGGTGTGGGAGGATTCGGAACTTGAATTTGAAATGAAAACAGTGACAGGATCATTTAAATTTGTATGAAAGGAAATACAATTAAATTAAGTGAAATTGCAATTCCTAGTTTATCACTGTAAATGATGTTTACTTTGCTAGCAATGCCATATTGTAAGAAAGACTACGTCTTGAGCACATTTGAAACTATATCACAAAATAAACTTAAAATGATAGCCTTTAGTACTTAATACTTTTCAAAGGGAGAAGAAACATTTAATTGCACACTGCCTATTACGTAACACCCTTTTAGCAATTAAGCAGAGGAGCCTTTGGTTTGCTAGTAAACATTTTTAGAGGGAGCTGTAGCCTTTCAAGGGTCAAGGTGCCCTTTGTGCAAACAGTTATAATTATTTCAACCCAGTAACACATTTAAATGTTTGGGAAGTGAGAGGGGGGCTTTTGGCTTTCACTGCCACCACAAATCGTGAGACAGTGCAACATGCTGGCCAAGGTATGAAAATGAGATTATGTATGCTAGCTAAAATTAGCCTAACTGGGGCAGTGGAAAGCAGTGTTGGTGGGATTACAAAAATAAAAATGAAGTGTAAGTGTACAGTTCAAATCAACAAAGAGCCGTCAGACACAAACAACCAGACCACACTGTGACAACATCAGCCTGGCATGTCTCACAGTAGCATTACAACATACTTAAAAAAGAAAAGAAAACCAGGGGAAAAGGAATGAGAAGACACTTGTGTCTCAGCAGACACCTTTCCCCCGACCCACCTCCAACGTTTGCAATAGATTCAGGCCCTACAATCTGATCTTCAAACAGTCTCTCTGCCTGCCTCAGCTTAAAGTTGGGCTCAAAGCAGTCTGTCATCAACGGTGGCTCGCTGAGGCTGAAATGAGAATTGAGAATAAGGGGAGAGAAAATGCACCCACAGGGCCAATACATCTCAGCAACAACGCCTGTGTGTGTGTGTGACATGACCAAAGGCCAGGGGAGAAATGTTGGTGGACAAGTTGGAAGGCTTGGCTTCATACAGGAAAAATCAATCATTAAATAGCATTGTTGTGAAATTGGAGCAATGAATTTGAACAAGGAAGAGCGAGCTATGGGTCTGGCACAGAGGCCCGCAATGAATAAAGCTCTGCTCCGTCTGTGGCCACACTCCAGAAACCTGGCAAAACACATCATTTTATCATATGCAGGTTACAGAGGGGCCAGGTCTGTGGTGCACTGAGGAATGGATTTTAAGGAGAGGTGTGATTAAGAATTGCACTGCAGTCATGACTGTGGTATGAAATACACGTCTTACATTTTATTTTTTTTAATTTGATCAATTTGGAATACACATCCATACAGTAGAGTATTTATATTGCATTGGGTGGGTACATTTATTTGTATTCATAGCTTTCACCTTTATGCCACTGTCCTACATAGGACAGAGTATGTAGTGACGTATATGGTTATAGAAGTTATACATGGTTGTGCCTTTTTTTCTCAACAGTCTATGTGTAACGTTAGTGCACGGGATATCTGCAATAAGTGTTCGCTCATGGAATTATTGCATGCAAGCATTTTTGAGATTACCTAACAACATCGGGCTGGATAGGAGACTCCAAGAGCAGTATGACACCAAGCAAAGGAAACAGTAGCAAGGACCCCAATGTCAGCAGTGTCACTCGGAAAATCTTCCCACTGTAGGTGCTAAGAAATGCAACAACGTCATAAGCAACAACAAGAGCGATGCACAAGACACAAGGAACAAGAAGCTACAGACAAATACAAAATCCGTTTACAAAATTCAGTCAGCAGCTCTGTGCAAGAGACTGCACGTTACTGTGCGTAAGAAACGTTAGCACGGGTTGCCAATTTAGCTAGCTAGATACACTTATCTACGTTTACTGACAAAACAGCCACCGTTCGTTACTGTCACAAACCGAGACACTTTGCTATGCAGTTGACAGGGAGATGGTCTACGCACACTAATTGGCTTAAAGTAAATTAGCTATCAGTTGGCTAACAAGCTGTGTAGAAAGTAATCCGAAAGTCGCTTCACTAGGCTGTTTGCTATCTAGCTATCTGTATAATGTGCACAACCAAGCAAACCTCTCTAGCTAGCCATTTTAATTGCTATGCTATGGAAGCAGGCATGCTGCGCTCACAGAACGATATTGTTTGTCCTGGTCAACTAGCAGTCGCTAGCGAGATATAGTATTTGGCAGCATACTGCTTCCTAAATGTCAAGAGGCTAACGTGGACTAGCGCTAGCTAGATACGTACCTTGTGCCCTTGTAATGGGGTTCTTGAGACTCGTCTGTTATGATCTGAGGTCTATTTAATCTTCTTAACCTGACTCCATCGGTTTCATTCATCTTGAAATATTAGCAAAAATCCGTATTCTGTAGTGCCTGGGAAGTATCTTCACTGATGTCGACAACATAAGAATGGGTCATGGATTGGGCAGTCCGTTCTGTGTACTTTTGCAGAATGTAACGTTGAGTAACCGAGCTTGTTGTCCAACTACACGTAGCTATCAAACGTTAACTATGAAATTGCCTTGTCGCAAAAGTGTTGTCCTGCAAGCATCGCCCGATCAGCTACGGCGATCTTTGCTTTTGAATCGAATCGCAGGCTCGGCGGAGCGGCTCGTCACATTTGTGCGTCAATATCCGAGTTGTCAGACAGTACAGTAGCTAGTACAGTACAGTCTACTTTGGTGCTCCATTAAAATACAACAGCAGGGTAGGTTCATGTAAAACAGTTGTTTATTTCGCTGTGAAAATTGACATTAGATAGGTACATATGACTTCATCTCAATTTAACTTGCAATTACAATTGTTTATGCTAAATATCGCCACATTTTAAGATTTTGAGACATTGCTAACTAGCGACCTTAAAAACTTTTTTCTGCTGGTTAAAAAATACAAGTATTACGTGTATGTTTTAATATAATTTTTATCTGATTAGTTTAAGTTTTAAGAATTAAAGAGCAAAATAAGGCCTGTAATGTTGTTTTTTAAGCATTCCTACATTCCTATGCATTGCATTATTCCCATGTATAGTTCACTAATACACTTTTAACACTCTAAGAAATTATGTTCGCCTGCTCCAGAATAAAATTAAACCAATAATAGACCCCAAAACAAATGTATCCAAAACATTTTACATCCAGTATTCAGACACAGCTGAAGTCGCTTGCTTTATAATAAAGTACCAATGCCATTCAAGAAGCATGCCATGGCATAACCTATTTATCTTCATACTGAAATACGCATGAGGGAAGAAAAATGTATGGTAGGCAACACTAAAAATCATATTTCAAAAGTTAGCCATTATCCATTAGTACTTTTCATGCTTTTGACAGAAAATGTTAAATAATATATGTGACATTATTACATTCACGCATTTGTGGTTTAAAACAAATAAATAGAAAAATAATAGTTAAAAAAAATGTGTCACCCTAATAACTTTTAAAAACAGTAAATTAGATAAAGAATTTTGGTTGGAACCATTTCCTAAGATACATGCAACATTAGACTGCTATGCTCAAGAAAATAGGTTCCAGCACAATATAAAAATGGATATTCAGGTTTAACTGAATGAATGCTATAAAAGGAATGTGCTTATATGTACAAGGACTTATTTGTTTGTTTGTTTGTTTGTTTGCTTGCAGCCACAAACCTGCAAATGGGCAAATTGAAACCACTGCAAAGCTGTCATCAGAAACTAAGTATCACACAAAAAAAACTGTCCCAGACAATTGAAAACATACATAAAATAAAATATATAAAATAAAAATACTATATTTTTAGAAACACTCCAGAAAGGGAACCATCCCTTTAAGGCAAATTCGACCGCAGTAAATCTCCCACCGTGAATTGTAAGTAAATCGTTTCAACGATAAGCACACTTATGCTCTTTAAGGTTTCTCAGAGCAGAAAAACGTTTCCCACATTTATCACACACGAATGGTCTCTCTCCCGTATGCGTTTGCTGGTGCGCTTTAAGATTATTTGCCTGACAGAAACCAGTTCCACAAACACCGCAGACAAATGGTTTATCTCCTGTGTGAATACGCTGGTGTCGAGTCAAATTCTGAGGAACGCTGAAGCTCTTGCCACACTCCTGACAACTATATGGTTTTTCTCCTGTGTGAGTCCGCTGGTGTGAATTAAGAGTGCTTTGCCTTATGAAACCTTTCCCACATTCACTGCAACTGTATGGTTTCACTCCTGTGTGAATAATTTGGTGTGTGTTGAGATAACTTGCAGAACTGTAGCGCTGTCCACATACATCGCAACGAAAAGGCTTCCCACTTGTGTGAGCTTGCTCATGAATTTTAAGACTGTTTGCTGTACGGAAACTCTTTCCACACACACTGCAGCTGTGTGGTTTCCCTACAGTGTGTATCAGCTGGTGTTTACAAAGATTTGCCGCGGAAGAGAAACACTTTCCACACTCTGCACAATTGTGTGGCTTCTCAAATGAGTGAACTGCCTGGTGTACCTTCAGTGCACTTTTCTGATTGAACCGGTTCCCGCATATTTCGCAGGTAAATGGCCTTTCTCCCGTGTGAATTCGCTGATGTACTTTTAGATGGCTAGCTTGAGTGAAACTCCTCCCGCATCTCTCACATTTAAAGGCTTTCTCCCCTGTGTGAGTCCGTTTGTGTCTGTTAAGATTAGGCGCCAGACTAAAGCACTTCCCACACACATCACACGAAAAGGCCTTCTCTCCGGTGTGGACCCTCATGTGTATCTTCAGGGTACTTGAGCCGGAGAAGCTCTTTCCACAGTTGGTACAAATGTGGGGTCTCTCTCCTGTGTGAGTTCTCTGGTGCGCTCTCAGTCCACTCCTCTGACTGAAACTCTTGCCACATGTGTCACAGCGGTGCGGTTTCTCTCCCCTGTGCACCGTTTGATGGTGAACATTCAGACTACTTCTGGCTGTGAAACACTTCCCACAGTCTGCGCAGCTAAACGGCTTGGCTCCTGTGTGAACCAGCTGGTGCGCTGCCAGTTTTCTTTCTCTTAGAAAACTCTTCCCACAGTGTGCGCAACTGTACGGTTTCTCGCCATTATGTACCGTCGACCAGTGATGTTTCAGTTTACATTTGACTGGGAAATCCTCCCCACACTGTGTGCAATTATATGGTTTCTTTCCCACAACTTGGTGTTCTTTAAGATGACTCTGTGTACCAAACACCCTCCCGCAATATGTGCAGCAGAAGCGCTTCTCTCCTTTGTGCACTACAAGCTGATGTACATTCAAGCTACATTTCGCAGTGAATTTCTGCCCACACTGAGTGCAGTTAAATCGTTTCTCTCTTGTGTGTACAACCTGGTGTGCTTTGAGATTACTTTGCCTGGCAAACTTCTTTCCACACAGCTTGCAACTGAATGGTTTCTGTCCTTTGCTCACGTTTTGACGATCGGTCATGGCCTTCACCGCGGTGAAAGTCCCTTGGGCAGAACGGTCTTTGACATCTGAGCTTAATTCTGCGGGTATGGCGTGTGGGTCCTGTTCCTCTTGGCCCTGCACAGGTACAAGAAGCGTGTCCTGTACTTCTTCACAGTACTGACTCTCATCAGGAAGTAGCTCTCTAGCATCAGTACTGGCCCCTACAAGATCTGCTGGGTAAACATAAAAAAGTGAATATTATATACACTGCAAAGCTAATGCATCACTTCTCCACAAGAGAGCACTTTTTTATTGTTAGAATGAGTAAACATAGAGTTTACATAGAGTAAACGATCTTTCAGATAAGATAAACTGTGACAGACACAAACGTAATACTGTGGTTTAATCTCTGCACTTACTTTCCTCACTCATCTTTAGTCCGCTCTGTGAATCACCGTTTGCCAAACCAAATGCAGGGTTTACGTTCTTCATCAGAAGTTGTCCATGCTTTCTGTTCTCCGTGTCTGTAGACTGTACAAGAGAGGAGAGATGAGAACTCAGAACATTTTCATATTCTTAAACAATGTTTACACCCTTTTCCAGTGACCATTTTCTTAGTGTTGTGCAGTCTGTGAACGAACGAATCGCAAGTGAACTGGTGTACCGGATCATCACTCTAAATGATTCACTCTTGTGCTTGTCTGCGCGCATCAGCTGTAAACTTGGGTCTTCTAGTGGGATTGAGAGAAAATCTGTCTCGTTGTCATCTAAGGTTATCACAGGCCAGCTACACATGAGGCAGCCTGTCACAATTAAGATTCAGTGAGAATAGGTGGGATTTTCAAAGGAACTGAACTGACCCCACCCGAATCTGAACTGATCCATTAGTGGTGAACTGGTTAACTGAAATTTTTAAACTGCAATTACAGCTATGCTAGGACTGGAACTCTAGTAAGGAATTCAAAGGAAATGCTTTCACCAGAGCATAAGAACATGGAACAACATAGTCTTCATAAGTACCCTTATAAAGTAGCCTGTATGCAGTACCTTGTGCCACATACAATGTCAGTTGCAATAAATCCCTTATCCGAGTTGGCCCACGTCACACATTTTCAATGAAATCAGGTGCTGACGCTCATACCGAGTCAGCGATGAGAACTGACCTGGTCTCTTGTGGTGGCAGGCTGATGTGGAGTCGTCTCCCCTGTTGAGGCCTCTTCACCACTCCACAGGTTGGTGGCAGGAGGATCCTCTTCTAAAACTGTGAGTAGTGGTCAACAGCACATTCACATCAAACACAGAGCATATGTTTGGAATCAGAATGACTAAATTACTTAAGTGTAAATTAAGTTAAAAAACACAACACAATCCCCCTGGATGTACAGTACAGTAAGCAGGAGATCCAAATTACCACTGTAGACCCACTATAGATACCCACCAATCTTCTCTCCTCCGCAATTATGGCTGACGTGAACTCCCACAGAGCAGCTGGGTCTCCCTGCTGGGCTCTCCAGCGCTGCCCCCTCCCTGCCCCCGCTCACTGTCCTCAGCTGGCTCTCCGTCAGCTGCAGCCTCCTCTTCAGAGCCTGGTTCTCCACCTGAGTCTGGGCCTTCTCCAGGTGCAGCACAGCACAGCCCTCCTCCACAAGTTTGCAGATTTCTTCCAGGGCCTCTTTTGTCAGGATCTCCATTACGGAGGCCAACTGCACCTACAGTAATTACGCAACATGCTGACTGGCATCTAAACGTATTCATCTGGTCAAGCTAAAGGCCTTTTATTGTCAAAAGCCATTATGAATAATGGAATTAACTGGACCTGTGGTGCCTTACGTCAAACCTGAAAAGCTAAAGAAAACAAAAGCTTGACAAACAAAGAACCACAGATTAGATTGAGTAGCTTCTACAGTTCATGTGTCTTATACAAAATGTGCAAGGCTCTTGAAGTGATGACCAAGTTCAGCTTCCAAACTCATACACTAAGAAAAACCTATTTCACAGATACTATATTGAGTCACAGAGGAGTTAAGCTACGTAACCAAATAATATTATCTGGTTGTACCTACAAAGTTTATTATGTTTAGACATTCGCAGACCAGACAGGCAAGGCAAGACAGAGTGCATTGGATAAGAACAGTAAGACATTTTAAAATCCATTGCCATTCCCTGAGCGGTCTAATACTTCAAATGAGGCAACAGCTGACTTGAATCAAAATGCAGAAAAAAGTTATTTGAGACACTGCAATTACACATTATAGTAGCATTAAAATACCACCTAAATATATGCAGAACAGAACATTGACGTTTTCGCTTATTTTCACATGGGCCGTTACAAACGTTACAAATTACTATTCTGGTGTTTACACCAACAAGCTAGAGCTGTCATGCACTGCGTGTTCTAACTAGTTGCGACTAGAAAATAGTTAAACCATATAACACCGAGGTATATGATGCTTCGTGTGAAACCCACCGCGAGTTCGCTGTCCACCATCAACGGTAACTTTTTCTTTGCTGCTTCGTTAGAACAGGAAGTAATTTCTAAACATTGCGTTGTACAGCAATCAATATCGTCCTTGGCGACATGTTTGTAGAGTTCTGTCACTGTAGCTTTAGCTAAAACATCCATAATCGACGCCAGCTGAGCTCTAAAAGTAACAACGTGCGACATTTTATCAGGGATAAAAAAACAACGATCTACCGGCGGAACACTTAATTGTTAGGAACATGTCGCTTGACAGCTTCTGGTGACAACCGGAAACACATGTTTAAAATGGTACACATTACGTTTTTTCAGGTGACGTTCATCCGTTCTGTATATATCCATGCCATAGAATATAGAATGAGTATTATTGCTATGTCTACGCGTTCATCACGTAAAATAAAAGTTTACGCCGGTTATACAGGCTATCATATTAGGATCAACAGCACGCCTACTTATCTTCATATATCTGGCGAATCATTTCAGTGTAATTTAATATTTGCCTATTCACCAAATTATAAAACAGACACATTTTAGAATATCTAATCTAATATGAATATAATTTGTTTATTTTGAATTGAGAATGAACTAACGGGTGGAAATGCGCCTTTGGTGAAAAAATTGTTTCATTATGTCTTGTATAGTGTGTGCAGCTGTAGCCTAATTCACGTCCCAACCCAAACTAGTGAGGAACAGACAGACGTTACTGCCTAATGAGCTGGTTTTAACGTTTTTCTAATCTTTTAACTGATTTCCTTAAAGGATGTGACACAGGAGGGATCAGTTGACTTTTGAAAGAAAACACAGCTGCACCAACTGCAATTTTATTAGTCACAGGATTTAACATTAATAACATCTCAATAAAATTGCTAAGTCAAAAAAGACACACACACTAAAAACACAAATGACTTAACCAGACAAATGGTGATTTATATACAATTGTACAATGATGAACGAAGTTGTTTGTACTAGAAACCATATACATGTAACTTCTGTAGGTTGTGGAAAATAAATCAAATTGTGAAAAGTTTTGTTAGGCAAAATAATGTATGAATTACAAATACTATACATAATCTTCATTGCAATTTGATATTTCCTGTATCCCTTGCTGGCAAAAATATTGTAACATTGAGTATTAAATTGTGACTCAATTTTATATACAACAAAGGTTATTTGTTTTTTACCAACTTAAAATTACATTTGCTACAAGCTGCTGATCAATAGTATATTTACACTTCAGGTTCAGAAGATGGGAGTGTTTAGTATGGCATATTTGGGTTCTGGAAGGCTGCAGTTATACTGATCGTGTCAGTCAGCTCTCATGGTGAGCACATGATTGAGAACTCAATTCATGGTGAACATGATGAAATAATACCTAATACCTAGGCGAATTTAAATTAGATGCCAGGTTGTCCTGATAGTGTACAGTGATGAATTATTTAGTGCCATGCAAGGTTAGTATAAAGTGATAAGGTGCATACGTTTTTGCACTGTCAATTTTTACATCAGGGGAATGTCTCTGTCAGACAAATGATTACAGATTAGTGGCATGTGGCTGAACCCACAATGTGTACAGTACATCAACATGGACAGCTATGCTCTCAGTGAAATCCGAAATGTTGTATCCACGTGATCCTCTACATTTTGTATGCTGGATGGTTTGAAATGAGCAAGGTCACCCTGCACTGGACACCCTGTTCCGCCAGGCAGGCCGACGGTGTTTATCGCTTCTGAGCAGGCTGGTTCTTAAATCGCGTGTAGGCCTGCATGATCTCAGTCACCACGCTGGGGTCATCCAAGGTGGAAATGTCACCCAGGTTACTGGTCTCGTCCGTGGCCACTTTCCGCAGGATTCGCCTCATGATCTTCCCGGACCGCGTCTTTGGAAGCCGCTTCACAATCTGTGCCCGAAAAGAAGGGAAACCGTGAGCCATCAAATCAATGAAAAAAGTTCCTCTAATACTTTTCGGGAAAAATGGCTTCATAAAGCCAGTCCTTGAAGTGGCCCAGATGATGCCATTGGCCTCTTTATAGCCCAGCTTTATGATGAGATCACAAGCCATATTACTGATCCAGGAAAAATGCCTTCAATCCAGGTCCTGATAGGCCACAGTGTCTGTAGGCCTCTGCTATCCTCATATATAGATCTCATGTATATGATTATATGTTAAGAGCTTACCAGAAAGTGATCAGGAATGGCATACTTGGCGATTTTGGTAGCCACCAGGCCTCTGAGGTCTTCGATCACCACTGAATGATCAAGGGAATCGTCTTCTTTCAGAACCACAAAAGCAAATGGAACTGCAGAACCAAGATCAGAACCAGTATGGATTAGCATATCTGCATATGTCACTAACAAAGTCAAAGCTCTGAAAACAATCTGTGTGACATATGATCACCACATACTGAAATGGAAACATGTTACAATAATAATCAAAACCTTAAATATTAATATTAAACCCCAATACCCCAAAATTCTGCACCTTGTTTTTAGTTATTTTGGCTTTTGTAGGTTAATGCCTTGGCTGTGTTACTGCAAGAGGATCTTGACTAATATTAAATATCATACCAAAATTAATTGAATTAATTTATCTTTCCCTATACTGGCGGAGATGAAAAGGAGTTTTTGTGCACACCCTTGTACACAATTCCCTCAAAACCAGCCTCCTGTCCAGTCTCAGGAAAGCGCCCTGGTGTTGTTCTCAATCCAAACCACAAGAGGGCGAAAAGAGACCTGATGTGTTTCAGTCTGCTATGAGGCTTTGCCAACCCAAGCTTCTTCCAATTCATCCATCCATCCATCCATTATCTGAACCCGCTTATCCTGAACAGTGTCGCAGGGGGGCTGGAGCCTATCCCAGCATACATTGGGCGAAAGGCAGGAATACACCCTGGACAGGTCGCCAGTCCATCACAGGGCACACACACCATTCACTCACACACTCACACACTCACACACTCATACCTATGGGCAATTAAGACTCCCCAATCAGCCTAATCTGCATGTCTCTGGACTGTGGGAGGAAACCGGAGTGCCCGGAGGAAACCCACGCAGACACGGGGAGAACATGCAAACTCCGCACAGAGAGGCCCCGGCCGACGGGGATTCGAACCCAGGACCTCCTTGCTGTGAGGCGGCAGTGCTACTCACCGCACCATCCGTGCCGCCTCTTCCAATTCACATTTAACCTATTTAAATATGTTCAGTTATTAACCGCCAGCATGTGTGTCACTGCCCTGCTTGCTGATTGTGTTTTGACACTTCCCAATTAGAGCAGAAAGTGTACTAGCACATTTTTAGTGAGGAAATGTATGAACCTGAGAACCCAATGTCCCAGCCAATGAGAGCGTCAGGGGAGTTGAAGAAGACCGCAGGACTAGATGTTCAGGGGTTGTTCTCAACTAAAGTTTATTTACCAGGGTTATGCTTGGAGGAGAGCGTATGTCTATATTCTCCCGCAACAGCTGTGGATATTGCAGCACAAATGTGGCTGTAGATTGGGCAAACAATAACTGGGCACATTCATTAAGCTCAATATTACATTACATTACATTAATGGCATTTGGCAGACGCTCTTATCCAGAGCGACGTACAACAAAGTGCATACCCATGACCAGGGATAAGTGCGCTGAAAGACCCTAGAGGGAAGTACAATTTCAACTGCTACCTGTACAACAAAGATAAGGACCAGGGCCTATTTGAATTTTTATATGCAGTGTGTGTGTATGAGTGTGTGTATGTGAGTATGTGATGTTTGTGAGTGTGCGTGTCTGTGTATGTGCATGTGTCTATGTGTGTGTGTGTGTGTATGAGTGTGTGTATGTGAGTATGTGATGTTTGTGAGTGTGCGTGTCTGTGTATGTGCATGTGTCTATGTGTGTGTGTGTGTGTGTATGAGTGTGTGTATGTGAGTGGGTGATGTGTGTGAGTGTGTGTGTCTGTGTATGTGCATGTGTCTATGTGTGTGTGTGTGTATGTGTGTGTGTGTCTGTCTGTGTGTGTCTGTGTGTGTGTGAGTGTGTGTGTCTGTGTGTGTGTGTGTGTCTTACCCTCCCCTTTGATATCATGAGGAATACCAATCACAGCTGTTTCTGGAACCCCTGGGTGTTCATCCTAAAATGTGGGAAGTTGAGCACTGGTAAACATTTATTTATTTGCGTAATATACTATTTGATATTTAAGAAACATATAGCAAATGCCATATAGCGAATGCCATAAAACAGGAAAAAACTAAACAAAAGTCAGTTAATATTTATTAAATAAAGAATTATAACATAAAAAATTAGCCATTGCAATTCATGGGAAAGATCTATAACATAAAATGTCCACATACAGTCTTTATTTATACATTAATTCATAATCTGATCACATTCCAGCTTACCAGGGCATCCTCGATCTCCGCAGTGCCCAGTCGATGGCCGCTGATATTAATAACGTCATCCATGCGTCCTGTGATCTGGTAATAACCATCTTTCGATCTGTATGCTCCATCCCCAGTGAAATAGTAGCCTGGAAAAGACCAGCAAATACCATTCGATACCCACCACAGGGAACCTATTCATGGAGTGCCTATGCTATTGGCAAATTTGTATACATGCCACTGGCATGAACTTTAACATATCAAGACAAGTCAAAAGCACAAGTGGGCCAGTCAAAAATAAAATGGGCCTCCTCCAGGTTGGCCACAAGGCTTCCCTGGCCAGTTAATTAAATTCAAGTAATGCGTGTGTTAATAAGACCATGCTGTGTTGGTGTGTTACAGACGATAAAAGAACTCTAAGAACAGATTATTTAGAAAAAGCAGGCTCAACAGATGATGTTGGAGTTTTAAATTCTTGCCAGGATCTGGGAAATTCAGAAAACTTACCAGGATAGGGTTTCAAGTAGGCATCCACAAATCTCTGGTGGTCTCCGTAAATGGTCCTGGCCATACCAGGCCATGGTTTGCTGATGCACAGTGCTCCACTGACATCATTTCCTGTTATCGCCGCCCCCTGTGGGTTATAAGAGGACATTTGTATTGAAAGCATTTCCTTTTCCATCTCTTACTGTGACGTAAGATGGTACAGTCTAGATTACATGCTGAAGCACAGCTCTTAACGTGTGTGATGTTCACAACTCAGTGCTGCAAATATTCACAGCATATAGCAGTTAGTATTTATTTTCATGTCAGATGTTGTCTGATCTGTCAGGTCAGGTCAGGTCAGTTGGTCCTTTGGCATCAGAAAATTATGGATGTGTCTCTTCCACTAGCCCTATTTAGGAAAATTACAGAGGTTACAGCTGATCCATTTTAGGGTCATTTAGTGAGTTGAGGTAAATGGCTTGAAATAGCTTTGTTTCCTTGTAGTATGGTGCACTGGCTAATTAAAAATAATAACAATAGTCCTTGCACTTGTGCACTGAAAGTCACCCTGGGCATCAGCTAAATGTCTGCAAAAGTAAAAGAGACAAAATATGATGGAGTGTTACAAAATAAAAATAAATCCCTGATTGCTCACTCACGGCTGAATGAAATAAAGGAGAAACACTTGACTGGACCCCCGTTGACCCTGTTGTTCTCCCAGTACAGGAACAAACCGATGGGCTAGTGCCAGTAATGGTGATAATGCCAGCACACAGTAGCAGTGGAGGCTCAAAGGGGAAAAACATCCATTGAGCCGCAGTGGAGGAAAGGACAACAACACATAGACAGCTCCACGTGTGAAATTGGGTCAGGGGGGGGTGAGTGAGTTCAAGCCATGTAAACAAAAAGGTCAGAGGAATTATCCAGCCCGTCAGAGGCACAGGCGGCCTGTAGCGTAGTGGTTAAGGTGCACGACTGGGACACGCAAGGTCGGTGGTTCTAATTCCAGTGGAGCCACAATAAGATCCGCTCAGCTGTTGGGCCCTTGAGCAAGGCCCTTAACCCTGCATTGCTCCAGGGGAGGATTGTCTCCTGCTTAGTCTAATCAACTGTACGTCGCTCTGGATAAGAGCATCTGCCAAATGGCAATAATGCAATAATGTAATGTAGGATGGCGAGAGGTGTGGGGAGGTCTGAGCTGATGTAAGAGTCCCCCCAGGGGTTCCATCCACCTTCTGAGCTCCGACCCCCTCTCTATCCATTATCCCTTATCCTCCCTGCTCACGCCCTGTCTGAATTGAGCAAGAGGAGGGTGGACTATCCCAAAAGAAGGCTTTGACTGGTGAAAATAGCCCACCGTCTCGTCCATGAGGGCCGGCTGCACTCCGAAGAAGGGCCTCATGGCCATGGCTGGGATGATCTCCGCCCCGTCCTCTGCCGGCCGGGGGGCGATGCAGACCCCGCCCGTCTCTGGACGGAGGAGAGGATGAAGGAGAGAGATGTCAGTGTGTGTGTGTGTGTGTGTGTGTGTGTGTGTGTCTAAAACATATATATAGTTCCTTAATTCCAAAATATAAAACCCGGGCCGAGTATAAGGGCAAAGGTCAACCACGAGTCGATCACTTGAAGTACACAACAAGGTAGGGAATATGGGTTATTATTCTGTAAACTAAACATTAAAGCATTTTTATTACTGAACTGCTTTTCAATGAACTGCATGAAAATATATTTTGTAAAAATATATTAGAAAAAAAGAACAAAATTGTTAAAAAATAAAGTGATTCTGAGGGATTAGGCTAGGACTGTCTGCTGGTAGCCTACCAGGAAGTACATTCAGCACAAGCCCCCCAACTCCACCCCCACCCCCCTCCCCCAAGCTCACCATGGGGTCTGGAAATGATGTTAATTCATTCCCAACAAAGTGTGCAGATGTTCTGTCACTTAAAATAATTAGAGCTAAGCCAGAGACAAGAGTATCAGACAGAATTACAGCACCAATCAACACACATGCTAGCAGCACAAATCAAGACATGCTTAAAACTACACTTTGCCTAGATGCCTTGGAAAATTAGGAGGCAGGCTTTTCCACCCATTAGTACTAGCATAGCATTCTATCCAACACAGTCTCCTGTACAGTGCTGTATGTGTCTGGCTACTGATCTGGTGAAAACACATTTTTAAAACTGACCCTAATCAAAAAAAAAAGAAAAATTATGTTTCTTTTTTTGAATTCAATATATTCATTCACCTACTCAATAGTTCTCCTGACGACATGCAAAAAGTCTGAGATTAGCCCACAAATCATATTTCATTGTTGTTTGTTTTAAGAGAGCCGATGTCTACATGTTGTATCAAGCACCTGCAGCTGAGTCACTCTCTTTGCCATTTGAGTTCTCTGTATTTTCCCATCTTCAAACATAAAAGAAAGCCCTGTTGCCAAAAACAGTAACATGAAATAGCAGATCTGTCCACAAGCACGATCATTTCCAGAATATGGAGACTTGCCAATGGAAAAGGATTAAGAATGGAACAAAATGGACGTTTTTGTCTTTGGCTGGGACTCGTCGAGACCATATCATACGTCATCATTGGCCTTCCCACAGATTATAATCATGTGAGTCACCCAAGAAATACGTTCAGCTGGTTCTAGGTGCAGTGTTGGGTCCAGTGGTGGACAATCCAGTTTCAAAAACCAAAATCCTTCCCAGTTTTTTGTTCTAATCACCTGGATTTTTTTTTATTCTTTAGTTAGGAGGTAGAAATAATGAGTAAATCAGCTGGATGGAAGAAACACAAGGCAACACAGAAAATCTACCAGGATGCAGTTTTGGAAATAAAGAATGTTATTTCAGCATGAAAAAGAGCAAATGATTCACAAGGAACACTTGCAGTACATTTTTGGTATTAAAAATCAGGTCAAAGCCAAATTATAACATTGAAATGGATTCCCTAGCATTGTCACTGAAATTAACCAAAACCCTAAGACCTAAAATAAAATAGAAAATAGGATGAAGGATTTAACCTGTCTGCCACCATGTGTCCACCAGGGGGCAGCGTCCGTCTCCCACCACATTGTAGAACCACTCCCACGCCTCATGATTGATAGGCTCTCCCACTGCAAGGGCAAATAAAGTGCTATAAAATAAACTGGATATTCTGGCATCCAGTAGACCTTTATTGTGATCACTGTTTGATAAGACTAATAGAACCATTCACTTCCCATCCAAAAAAAAACACAGAAGAAAGATGACTGTAACTACATTTGGTCACTGGGGAAAAAAAAAGCATCTTATAGCAGCACAGCATTATTAAAAATAGCCTCCAACTCATTCCTTCGGGCTTGTTCACAACTTAAAATAATCTTAAACTGTAAGGAATTATACATATTTTGTGAATCTTGGGCACACGTGGCTCCATCTAAGAAGGCTGTAAGCCCTTGGTCCTAAACCTGAGCTTGTAGTGAAATAAAGTATATATAGTACAGTGGAGTATCATTTTCATTTCATATTCACATTACTAGCCAAGTCTGGAGATGACAGAAAACCTCACATAACCCCTCGCAGCCACAGACAGGCAGTTTGCACGTAGCTTTTTCAAACTTTTATGACCACTTCCTCTCCAAAAAAAACAAAACATGTTCAACAGAGAACAGAGTACGATAGAAATGTCTACTCCCCATTTGACCCTCCCTGGGGTCACAACCGAAGGAGTATTATTAGACTGCTGCCATGGAGTCCCCAAGCAGCAAGACGTCAACCGCCTTAGCAGAACAAGTCGACTCCTCAATGGCTTCCACCCAAACCTCCTCCCCCACACACACATGCCAGCACCCTGGGTCCTAGCAATATAAAGTTACATGGTTAAGATTAGCGTTACCAGTTCCACGCTGGCGTATATGAGACAGCCTGAATGATGTGCTGAAGGAGGCCCACACACAGGCACGCGTGAGCGAGCGGGCTCCCTCACCTGAGCCGGGGGTTTTCAGGGACGACCGCAGTTAAGATTAGCAGGGCTTGCGTTACCAGGGTATGTGAGGCAGCCGATGTGCTGAAGGAGGCCCACACACAGGCACGTGCAGGTCTCCCGAGCCCAGGGCTTTCAGGGACAAGCGGTCGGGCTGTCTCCCCTGAGCCCAGGGTTTTCAGGGACGGGCGGTCGGGCTGTCTCACCTGAGCCCAGGGTTTTCAGGGACAAGCGGTCGGGTTGTCTCCCCTGAGCCCAGGGTTTTCAGGGACGTGCGGTCGGGCTGTCTCACCTAAGCCCAGGGTTTTCAGGGACGGGCGGTCGGGCTGTCTCACCTGAGCCCAGGGTTTTCAGGGACGAGCGGTCGTACTTCTTCACCCAGCTCTCCTCATACTTCAGCAGCAGGCGGATGGCCGTGGGGGCCCCGTAGAACTGGTTTATCCCCAGCCTCTCCACCGTCTCCCAGTACCGACCTGGAGCGTGAGCACAGCGCAACTGAGCACGGCGCAGTCACACAGACACGTCAACGCAAACGCGTACAAGTGCAGCGCACACACAACTTTACACGCTACACACACAACCTTTAACGCGGTGCGGTCGCACAGACACATCAACACAAGTGCAGCACACACACAACTTTACACGCTACACACACACACACACACACACACACACACACACAACCTTTGACATGTTCAAAACTTTTCATACACTGTTTAAATTGAGCTTTGGAAGCCACACTCAAAAATTCAGTAGAACTCTAACTTGTCTTAACAACCACTGTCAGTCCTGAACAACCTCTCCAGTACAGATAAGGAGACATGACACTCTTCCTAGAAACTTAACCGTTATCAGACATGATGCATTATAAGTCTTAAAGATACAGTGGAAGTGGAAGACACAAAATGAAGCCCAACTACATTATCCAGTCACCGAATAATGGAAAAGAAGCAGTGAGAGACACCATTGCTATCTGCAAGGTCCTTTAAGCCGCTACTTGGATAAGACCCAGATCATTGCAAATACTGCAGGAATGTGACAAGGAAAGAAATTAACAATGTATAACCATGTAAACACAAAATAGCCCAGTAGTGGCACCAGCCTTTGAGCTCAAAAAATGGGCTGCAGCCTCACAATGCAGATCGTAAGGGGATTGGGAAACAGAATGACCTTCTGTTCAAGGATAAGATTCTGTTTTGTATTCACAATTTATTCTGTTTGTAATATAATAATAATAATGATAATAATACTAATAATAATTCATCCAGCCATCTTATTTAAAAAATTTTAAAATAATAATAATAACAATGTAATAATAATTGTTGTTATTATCTTTATTAATAGTGCGGGAAAACTTAGAAAGATGCACTTTGGCTTTCCAAGCTTTTGAACACCCTGTGTAATTGTTGGATATAGCAGCTGAACTGCTCGGTGAGTGTTTTGAGCGTGAGTATCTCACCTGGGTCTGGGTACACAGGTGTGCTCTCAAACAGGACGGTGGTGGCACCATTACAGAGAGGCCCGTACACCACATAGCTGTGTCCAGTCACCCACCCAATGTCTGCCACGCAGCCGAACACGTCCCCCGGCCGGTAGTCAAACACGTACTGGAACACAAGGGAACATGCGTGCGACTCAAACTACCGTATAATGGTAAATGGTAAATAGTTGGCATTTTGTATAGCGCCTTTATCCAAAGCGCTGTACAATTGATGCTTCTCGTTCACCTATTCATACACACACTCGCACACCAACGGCAATTGGCTGCCATTCAAAGGCACCAGCCAGCTCGTCAGGAGCATTTACGGGTTAGGTGTCTTGCTCAGGGACACTTCGACACACGCAGGGCGGAATCCAACCGGCAACTCTCCGACTGCCAGACGACTGCACTTACCACCTGAGACACTGTCACCCAAATATGTATGTAAGCATTCAAGATAGCCAATCTATAGTTAATTTCCATCATAAATACACTTTGGTGAGTACAGCAATCAAGATAAAATGATTGCCTCAATCTGAAAAAAGTGAGTTGGACGTAAGCCTAAAGTCAATATTTCTCTGCTTTTTAGATTTAAATCCATCACAAAAACTGTGGATTGCTTAACTGTGAAGCTATTCACACAAATAATCATTGTTTCCAACAGAGAGAGAGCATAACTTCAACTCATCACAGCTATAAGACACTCAGGAAAGCTAGCATATGTCCCTTTGTCTCTGTGCATCGCCTGTACTGGCAGACACAAAGGTCCCATTGGCAAAGCACCAGGAAAACCAGTCTGTTCGAGTATGACACCCAGTGAAAGCAGATGTGTTGGTTATGTGATTCCAAACAAGTGCCAATCCAAACGGCTGTTTGATTTAATCTACTTACAAATTATCAAAACATGTTGTTTTAAAGCGATATTACATTCCTTCATTGCCCTCAACATTATCACAACATCGCGTGTCAATCCCCCACGTCCTCTCCCACCCAACCATGGGGGTTGACTGATGGGATAATTCTCAACAGCTCAAAGAGCTGCTTTATATGGCAGGGATCTGCGAACAACGTTCGCTTCTTGGACAGGGACAAGGACTGAAGGACAATGTGCATTCATACTTCAGGGACTGTTGTGACATGGGGTCGATTATTACGCAATGTTTTCTGAGCACGAAAATTGACAGGAAACTGGTCTGTTGAAATCCGAGGTGAAAGAGGACGTGTATGGGGGGTGTGCTAACGTGAATAACAGCAGGTTAGCTTGTTTCTGATCACACAGTTTCCCAAACAAGATGTTACTTCATTGTCATATTTGACAGCCATGATTCAATACCTTCTGAATCACTTTACCCCACTCACAGTTGGGTTAGGGTTAGGGTTAGGGTTAGACATTTGTGGAACCTGAAATACAATTAAATGAAAATGCACACTTCATATAACCACAAACAATCTTGCTTAAAATCACTCACCTGTGACTGCCCCTATACCAGCCATTGAAAAGCCAGAGGGAGTCAGAAACATGTGCATGTGCTGAAATATCCTTCATTGCACAGGGAAGCTGAAATTATATCAATAACGCCAGGCAGCAGCCCGGGGTTATACCTGGTGTGTGAGAGACATGTACAGCCCGTGTTATACCTGGTGTGTGAGAGACAGTGTATAGCAGGTGATGATACCTGGTGTGTGAGAGACAGTGATTATACCTGGTGTGTGAGAGACAGTGGTGATACCTGCTGTGTGAGAGACAGTGATTATACCTGGTGTGTGAGAGACAGTGGTTATACCTGGTGTGTGAGGGACGCGTACAGCAGGTATCCAGCCTGGGTGTGAACAATCCCCTTGGGCTGGCCTGTGCTTCCAGAGGTGTACAGCATGAAGAGCATGTCCTCGCTGTCCATCACCTCTGGGGAACAGTCCGCCGCCTCCTTCGCCATCTCCTGCAACACCAAAGAGTCAGGCACACTCAAAATGTGGACAAATCCAGCACCAAATGAAAGTAGACTTGGTTCTTTGTTGTGTTCTTCTCTGGTATTGTTGTTGGAAATTTAGGCAAAAAGTCGAAACATATCTGTTTACAGAAATGGGAATTATGCCAGAGTAGGTCTCAACTCCAGCATAACCTGTGGAACAATGCAGCCATCTGTTTGCAGGCAACCCATATAAAGCCATCATAACAGGGCTTTGGTTACCATCCTCATGAATTTGCACTGCTGTCTACTAAACCATCTTCTTCTGCTTCACAGTATATAACCATCCAGGCAAGTGCTTTTTTTATATTGTTTGTACATTAAAATATGTTGTGTGGTGTGTGTGTGTGTGTGTGTGTGTGTGTGTCCTGCAGGTCCTTTCATATAGCAGTTCTGTAAAACATTTACAGAAATACGATACATAAGATTTAGAAAGGCGGGAGACGGGCCATCAGGATTTTATGGGAAGCCTGTTCAGAAGCCACCTGCCAGTGAAAGGGTGTGTATAAAAAGAGGTGGTGTAATAAAGCCACGGCTTTAAAAGCACTGGAGTGGAATGAAAAGCAGATGAAAGCATCGCGGCCATGACGGCTCCTGGCCTTTTCCCGTCCTGGGTCACCTCTTCCAACAGGACGTCAATTCCGGTCATAGGCACTCTGTTGCTGGTCCTCTGAGCAACGAAAACGGACCGGACTGAGGGGCAGCTCTTCACGGCTGCGTCCACCGTGGCCTTCAATTCGATCACCCGGCCCCCTCGCACGCCCTGGTTACACGTGACAACCGCCTTACACTGGGCTGGGGAGAGACAGAGACAGAGACAGAGACATGGCAGAGACCCAAGGCATTACTAATAGATCCAGGATAGCTATACCTGATGAAGATCTGATTAATTCCCACCATGAAACATGTTTGGGAGTATTAACATTGCGCAGATATCCCTTTAAGCCTTAACAGAGTAGCTCTTATCACAGGTCCTGAAGGCTTGTGATTGGTTAGCTGTGACTAGCTTCATCAGTATTACAAATATACAGGTATTTTCTGTAAATTGTCTGTGTCCATGTACTACTCCAATAGTGTCTGCAGCAGGGAATGGCACACATCCTTGAAAAATGGCTCAGACAGAGTCTCCCAAATCTTCCCAACGCTTTGTTATGTATGAACGGACTGCACTTAAGTACTCCACACTCTGAAGTCTATACTAATATTTTACCGTAATATTTTCTACTTTTCTGGGCTTCCGAGACTTTTAGCCTAGGGTCTCTATGTTACATCAAACACAGGCTTTATTTAAAGCACCTACATCTGAAAGCCTTTTCCATTACAATAAGGAATAGCAGTAACATAAGTTCATACGAATTCCAAGTATTTTTTGGCCACAAAATGTATCAACATTTCTTTTCTTGAATTAGCTACCTTTGATTAGTCATTTCAACTTCAGGATTGTGTTCAGTTTCTCCTTGAATTAAAGAGGTGTGTATGTTTTTACATTCACTGCTAAACATTCACAACAATACCCCGCTTAATAATTTACTTAATTGTTTATCTTTTTAAAATGCCCTTCCCAGCTGTCACCTTGTGTGTTTCTGTGACCTACAGCTGATAATGTGCCATGGTTTGTTTTAGGTAAACGCAGCATAAGGAAACACACCCCAACCTATTATCGCTATCTGCAGCTAGTGTTTCTTTCCACTTGGGGACATTTAAGGAGACCATTATCTGTCTCTCACATGCTTCTCTCAAATTCACATTTTTATCCATTTTGAGGAAACAGATCATAAGACCTGAATGGAGTATCTCTCCTTCCCTCCTACTCTCCCTCTCCCTCCCTCCTACTCTCTCTCCCTCCCTCCTACTCTCTCTCTCTGTCTCTCTCTCACTCTCTCTCTCTCTCTCTCTCTCTGTGGACCATGCCTGGTAGTGCACTGTAACAGTCTACAGTGACTGTGGCAAGAATATTAGCCTCAGTAAAATACACAAGTCCAGTAATGCACCTTTAAACAACACGCACTTAACGTCGCTCTGGATAAGAGCATCTGCTAAATGCCAATAATGTAATAATGTAACTTAAAATAATCAGCAAAATAAAAGCAAATGTGTGCATTTTCACGGAGTCAAAAAACCTTTATCTGGGTTTTATTATCATAATAATAATAGCCTTTGGTGCCTGGTGAATAAATTGTACATTACCCCTTAAAACCTTTGTGGAGGTCAATGGTCAATGGACCAGGTTCACACTGGTGAAGTGGTGAAATGTCACATTTTGTTTTGGAAAATCCCCCATGTTTCCATAAAACCAGCAGCCTTGAAAGTCATTTACAAGTCACAAGCATGAGTGTGTAACCTGACCTAAAATCCTTCAAGGACAGCTGGTGAGACTGTGTGTGGAAACGTCATGATAAGTACGTGCACTTATCTCACATACAGTCTAGAGACTTCACTACAGACTTGGACTACAAGCGCTGGAAACTGCTTCATTGCCATCGGAGGACCGATGCCAACCAGACATAAGTTCCATTAGAGAGGCATTAACTAATGTCATTCCTGTCAAATTAACAGAAACTGGTTTAAAAATAAATAAATAAATAAATAAATAGGGGAATATTACCAGTCAATTACTGCATATGCTGATTTATATACATGACAAATCATTTGTATCTTTAGAAAAGGCACAAATCTTCCCGCAATTGTTTCAAGGCAAGTTTCTCAGAATTGGATTTTCATTTTGGGTTACGATAGAGCAGCCACATAACTGCTTGTTTAAAGATATTTACCCTTAGTCTAAACAACACAGAGTTTAACAACCAGTTTATACTTACAGACTAAACAACACAGAGTTTAACAAACAGAACAGTGATAAATGGGACGTGTGTCTTTAGAGGAGTCTCCTTGCCCTCCTCTTAAATTATTAACAATGAGATTCATTATCAGCACTTCAGCAGTACGAGGAGATGCTTTTGTACAGCCTTCCAACAGAGAATTGAAACCGTGAGCGGGTCACAACACTTGTGTGGTGGTGACTGTGGTGTGATTGGGATATCTTCTCCCAGGGAAACCGGAACGGAACCGGAACGTCACTCACCGTCTTGGATCCGTCCAGCCAGGGCCTCAGCGCTGAAGCCCGCGAAGACCACAGTGTGTACTGCGCCAATCCGGGCACAGGCCAGCATAGCCGCCACAGCCAATGGGGAGACAGGCATGTAAATGGCCACCCTATCCCCTCTGTGGATTCCATGCCTCTTCAGGGTGTTGGCCAATCGGCAGGTGCTTTCTAGGAGCTCCCTATAATACGTAAGAGAGCAACCAATGTATAATTAAAGACCTTCCTCTGTCATAGTAAATTCTAACTGATCAGCCAATGAGGTCTAAGGCCAAGGTCCTCTGCCTGGTCAAGATCTGAACCATACATAGTAACATGTTCAGTTTTCATATATTCTGTAAACAGTATTTATGTGAATCCAACAGGGATAAAATGCACGTTATTAAAGATAATTTTATTCTATGCGAACTTAACACTACCTTGAAGCCTTAGTAAATTACTGTTTACCTAAAACACAAGATAGCATTTATTATTTGAGTTGTTCTAAATGACCCGTGTCTTCTGTATAGAGGGTTGCTGTCAGCAACCACATAAACCTGATATTAATACAAGGCAAAAAAAAATCTATCTATGAGAGGGTATTTTCATAAAACCAATACATAACATCTTAGTCTGATAATAAACAAACTATATAAATTCGGCAATAATTGCACAAGACAATGTCAATGAAACATTTATGGGAATCACAATTCAGAGTCTCTGATTTCTAATTCACATGCTGAAACAGATATAAAAACAAAACCAAGAAAACAGAGGTGACAAAAATACGCCTAATTACAATTTCCTGAAATCTCATCAAATCATTTGCATGTCATGCTAGTGCAACCGTGGATACACCGAGACAAAAATGTGACAGGAGTGAGTTGTGAGCCGCAGATAATAGTTAACTTCAACACAATTGTAACAGGCCACAAATGTTACGCTGCCAATAAATGGGGTCAGCTGGGGGTCAGCTACACGATTGTAACCTTCAGTTTCAGTTTGGCATGCAGCAGAGCCGCAGTCTACCTCCATCCTGTTATTTAGCAAAAACCGGAAGCGATCTGACTCGCTGCAGAGGCCGATCTTTAAACTATTTTTAACTGACGCTCTGCAGTTCTGTTGATTTGCCTGAACTCTGCAGGGGAAAGCAGTGTAAATTATGCACATGCATCAGCACACACAGCTGTGTACTGTAAACAGTGTGTGTATTTGCTTCATAGCTGTACGAAGACCAATCAATGGAAAAACCATTCGGGTTTTTACGTCACACTATTGATGCGGGGAGCCAGTAAACATGGCATTTCAGTGTTACCTTAGAAGACATTGTTCAATTTACAAGGAACTCGTTTGTACATCTGATGTGTGCAAAGAGTCAATGTGCATCTTTTATAGCAATATATTACTTAAAACCTACTGAGCCACAAGGCAAACAGCCAACGTGATGCTTGCAGTTTTCCTTATGACTCACAGTTATAAAGTAATAGAATAGTTTTTATGATTGTGCTTGTTATTATCAAATGGAAGTTGCAAACAGTGGAGTGTAGGAAGGAGGAATTTCTTAATAGGACCAATTTGTTTATTGTGGATATGATAGTTCAACCTACCATCATGGTTCAGCGAGAACCCTGAATAGTCGTTCAGTCACAACTTCCAAATGTCCATTGTACATACCTTTATTGCTTTATATAGGCTATATAAGGGTGGAGATTGAACATTTTAAGATGAAACATCCTGTCCTGCCCAATATAAGATTTCCTGTTCTTGTTCACTGATGAGCCATGCTTATACTGTGGAATTCAAAATTAGGTGTAGTCTGACAGTTGAAAAACAAGTGTTGGTGCTGTTTTAGATTGCCCAACCTGGCACACATACCTGTAGGTGACATTCACCTCTGTTCCTGGTTCGTCCCTTTCCCACACCAGGGCAACCCGATTTGGATGCTTCGCCACGTGCACATCCAAACAGTTAACTGTCAATCAAATGTTGCCGCAAAACAGTTGAAACCGATTGTGGCAAGAGACAAAATGAATGCATTGCAATTTAAAAAGCAGAGAAAATTGTAGTAATGCCAGGGAAGAGCATATCGACAGGAAGCAATTAACAAGGAAACATAATGCCTATGTTGCTGATGAACAGTAGACTAAAATGGTCAATGTTAAATTATCTCTATTGGACTCCTATGTAGCCTACTTTGTTTGTTGAATTAATGCTGTTCACTTTACTGTGTAGTCTGAACATTTGTCGTCATTATTTGGCTATGCAAAAAGGCACAGTAACAGTTAGGCTATGATCTTCAGTTGTACGCTACTTTGTTATTTAGACTTCGCGTACGTTCAAAATACCATCCATGACTGTGTGTGTGAAGCCATGCAAGAAAAATACGGCCTGACATACAGGAGGTAGCCTACCAGAAACATTCAGTTGTCCTCCAGGAAACCAGTTGATCCTTCCAGTTGATATATCACAATTGTTCACATGATCAAAAGGTCTGTTCCATAAAAGCCTCTCTTTTGCAATTGATCCCCAGAAAGTATCCGGGTCTTCCACCGATAGTTCGTAGAGTTCTTTATAAGATCTTCCGGCAAGCGATGAGCAAATGTTCGGACTCAGGCTCGTCTTCGTACCGTTGGCGGAGTAAGTTCGTCTCTGGCAATGAAACACTTGCCTGGACACGAAGGCACTTTTGTAGAACCGCAATTCACTCCTAAAGGAAACAGCCTCTCGGCATAGCGTGTATAACAAACTTCTGCTTGTATTTACGACCATGTTTCTCTGTGTACTCCCTTGTGCGTAGTGCCGGCAATCTCCGATATTCCACAGGTGGCACAAAAAGGGTGGGATCAGCGCACAGATACAGAAAATATTAAAAGACAGTCACGGGTTTGCAAGTTGGAGTAAAGCCATTTAGTTCCCGCACTGCTCCGCGGTAATTCTAATGTAACGCAATATAAAGTGGAAGTGCCAGAATCTGGCCACTCAAAACTTCATACAGAATGTCGAATTTGCACGTTGAAATTCCTATGTACTACATCACTGCACACCTATACCACTCTTTACGAACGTTTTTCTTGCCCATGTTCAAGGACCCAATTACTGTTATTATTATAATTATATTCCAGCTTCAAGGTGGTGAAAGGGGGTTAAGTGCGGAGATCAGCATACAGTGGAACCCCATTATAACGGGATAGCTGGGGTCCGTTATAAGGGTTATTAAAAAGTGCTGCGGCCTTTGTTGCTCTCCGTTTCAGCAGATCTAGAGCGTAGTTCGTGTTTAACAATTAATTTTGTTAATGGTGTAATGCACAGCGGCTTCAGATCCTTTCACTTTTTTGCACTTTGTGTTGAAGATTTTATAAATGGATAACATTTTTGCCAATAAATCTACAATTAACAACGTGAAAACACGTTTAGACATTTTTGCAATTTATTCAAAAGCTGAAATCTCTCATATAAATAAGTATGGAGATTCTTATTTCAGTACTTTGCAGAAGCCCATTTGGCAGCAATTACAGCATAATCTTCTTGGTTAAGGCTCGACAAGCTTTGCACACATGGATTTGGGAATTTATCCCATTCTTCATGGCAGATCATCTCAAACTCTGTCAGATTGGATGGGAATTGTCTGAACCGTGCTGCCACCACCATGCTTCACCGTCAGGGGTGGTTCTAGGATTTTTTTTTTTTACTGGGGTTGCCTGGGGGTGACAACCATATCTCCTGGCTTCGCGCATACAACACATTTTTGGGGTTATGTTTTTTTTGGTTTGTTTGTTTGTTTCATGTGTGGAAAACAAAAAAGAAAACACTATTCATTACTAGTCTACTAAGACTAAACATAAATGAAAAGGCTACTGATAAGCTAATGTACAGGATGACATTAAAAATGGCAGATAAATAGGCTATCGTCTCTTTTGTCATCTAGACTCTTCTCTGAGCTCACTTACAAAAGTTAAGGCAATTCAGTAGACAAATGCTCTAAGCAAACCACCAAACTAAAATGCATTATGCAAACTAAGCATCTGGAAAATGTAATGGAATGTTATGGAATGTAATGGACAGCATGGCACAGAGGTGGACACAGGAGGGCACAGCACACATGAACAGGATGGATGCACATCCAGCACAGAGTACCACAAGCATGGCACTGCAAGGGCCGAGCATTGTCGTAGATTTTTAGTAGCGCAGCACAGACAGCACTATTGAAAATAAACAGCACAGAGTGCAGTAGGCGTCTGGAGAAACTACGCAGTTCCTGTTTATCTGTAGAGGACACTTCAGGGTGCCCCCTGCCAAAGCCAAGTGCCCGCATGCCAAACCCTTGTGCCTGTTCATTTAGAAACATAAATTACATTACATTACATTACGTGGCATTTAGCAGACGCTCTTATCCAGAGCGACGTACAACAAAGTGCAAATCAATCACAAGAACAAGTGCAAAAGTAGACCTGAGAGGACAGTACAGTTCCGAGTCCTAGTGTAAACATACAGAAATTCAGAACCCTTGAAGAGTACAATCAACTTTCAAACTAGCATACCACTGTTGGCAGCTAGAATACAACAACAGCCAATAAAAACAACAATACCTATACAAGTAACGATATCTATACATAAGTGCCATTACGGTCTAAGGCTAATCACAGTGATTGTGAGGGAAAGGTGTAGCCTGAAGAGATGGGTCTTCAGTCTGCGCTTGAAGGAGGTCAGAGACTCTGCCGTTCTGACATTCACCGGGAGGTCATTCCACCACCGTGGGACCAGGACAGACAGCAGTCGTGAGCGTGAAGTGCAGGTGTGGCGAGGGGGAGGCACCAGACGGCACGAAGTGGCAGAACGGAGGGGTCTTGTTGGTGTATAGGTCTTGATAAGGGATTGAATATACACAGGGGCTGATCCTTTAACTGCCTGCCTAAATATTGTAAGGGGTGGAAGACTTGGCTCTGTTCTACTTGAAGAACACTCATTTGACTGGAACTCTTCCCAGTTGTTGCAAGGTCTCCTGTGTGCAGTTTCTGGTGAACTTTTACATGACTTGCTTGAGCATATTCTTGCCCCACAAGCTTATACACTGAGCTACTTCCTGAGCTTTGCAATTTGGCAATACCCATGATGGTTGCTTGAAAACACTAAATTCTTATTACGTATATCATAGCAACACGTTTTTGTTTTTGAAACTGGTGTTTTCTGTTTGAACTTTGAACATTAACTCTTTCCATCCTCAAAACATTTGTATCGTTTCTTTCCTGTGTAGTAACTTCAAGCTAAAACCCTTCCCACAAACATCACATGTGCATAGTTTCTCACCGTTATCTGGTGAGCTTTTTTCCTGCACTGTCTATAGTTCACAACGAATGGTTCAAACCAGTTCGTACCATGCAGCTTATCACAAATGTGTGCAATGACAGTTTTCCCCCCTACTTGATGTTGCCTAAAATAACACATATTTTTTAAACCCTTTCATATTGTGTAGAACCAAATGGTTTCTCACCTCCGTAGAAACCCTGCTCTGCTGCAAGACTGCTTTTTGAAGCACACATCGTGCCAACGTGTCCTTGTGTGCCCTCCCTGTCTTTTACGCGGCTAGTTAGCGTGCATTCTGATGAGGTTTGGACCAGAATCCTTTCATTCTGTCCAGAAAGCTGACCCATTTCTCCCCTCTGCTGGTTTGTAACAGAGTGGAAACACAAGGGCAAGTTGACTTGCTAGTCGTAGTAAACCGTAAAGTTAAATGAGACTCATTGTCTATATCCAGGTTAATGCGCTGAATCCTGATATACAACATATTTGCACAATGGGTTTGGCCTGATTCCCGTAAAAAAAAAAAATATATATATATATATATATATATATAAACTATAAAACATATCACAAGGACCTTGTTCCTCGAATTTCACTATTATTGTACATGAAAAATGAACATACATAGCTTCCAGGCCATCTACTTATTTCCATAACATTTTTAAAAACCCGTTGCCTTGACTAACACATTACCTCCTTTGACATCACCAGTTTTACGTCGCACATTTTCCAGTTGCTCGACTAATGCCCCCTCCCATCAACAATCATGGATTAAAAATGTCCAATTCAGACTATCGTGGTGAGCACTTAAAATGATCCTAATTTCACCTCCCTGCTACCCCCAAGATCTCTGTTGACTGCTTTGTACATTATCACACAGCTACATTGATCTTATTTGCCCTGTAACTAATGGCAGCAAGCACATTATCGCAAGTCAGTCTACCTAAGAACTTCAATTTAAAAGGTTGCACAATAAAGCAATTTCCGCAGCTGTGTGCCGTGTGCTGCAGGTTCTTCCATAAGTTCAGCAAATTAAGTTTGCAAAGCAGACCCAAAATGCATCAATCTTTTGAAATCTTAGATAAAAAAAAAAAAAAAAAAAACACAATAGACCTACAGCATGATGCATATTTGGACAGCTACTCTGTGATTCCCCCAACCGCAACCAGAAGAGAAACCAGCACCTACAGTACAATACATGTACTGTACATGACTTCCTACAGAGAGACGTACACAGGGAAACCAAGCGCGACAGTTTAATGGTATACCAGTCTACAACACTGCCTGTACAGACCAACCAACCTGCACATACAAAAATGCCATCTTAAATGTAGCCATTACACTTCATACCAAATTATATGATATGAACTGTTGGCATAAAATATGGAGGTGTTGGGCTATGTCATTTTAAAAGATGACTATTGTTAACAGTAACTTCATGCAAAAAATATTCAACTCAGTGACAAACATTCATAAGTCTGTCCTAGTCAACAAAGTTGAAACTACAAATAACTTCTGAGCTTAATTTGCTAAGGAAAAAAACCATAACGAAAATGTTTCATTCAAACATGGGTTGTGCAAATCCATTTCCTTTTTTTGACACAAAAAACATGGGCTTTTTTCAGGAAATATTAGCATACTTGTCATCGTATGCTAATGCCTTCTCTTTCCAGTGTCATTTTACTGCTGCTGCTGTACAATATGCGTCAAGTGAAAGGGCCTCCGCCCAGTTTGCAGCACACCTATACAACATATACAACATATACGCACGTGTGGCCTTTTAGTTTTTGTGTAGAAGCAAAGCCCTTCCCACATTTATCGCAGAAGTGTTTCTTTTTGTTTTCAGAGTGTGTTTGCTGGTGAGTTTTAAGATTGTCAGCTTGTCTGAAACTTCTCCCACACGTGGCGCACCTGAACGGTTTCTCGCCCGTGTGTATTCGCTGATGTCGAGCAAGATTCGGCGCAACGGTGAAACTCATGCCACACGTGTCACAACTGTACGGTTTCTCGCCCGTGTGAGTACGCTGGTGCAAGTGGAGGCTACTTTGCCACATAAAAGTCTTTCCACACTCGTCACAACGGTGCGATTTCTTCTCTGTGCAAATCTTTTTATGTACTCGATGGGATCTCGCGGAAGCGATTCCTCCCGAGTGTATTTTCTGGTGCGCCTTTAGATGACTAGACTGAGTATAACTTTTCCCGCACACTGTACAATTAAACGGTTTCTCTCCAGTGTGTATTAGCCAATGCCTCTTAAGATTGTTTGAAGTAGTGAAACAGTTCCCACATATCTCACAGCAAAAGGCTTTCTCTCTGGTGTGGACTACCTTGTGTTTTTTGTATGAGTTGCTGCACCGGAAGCGCTTTCCACATTCGACGCATTTGAAGGGCTTTTCCCCCGTGTGTGTTCTCATGTGTCCTTTAAGACCGCTTCTCTGACTGAAAACCCTCCCACACACGTCACACGGATACGGCTTCTCTCCCTCGTGAACGGTGAGCCGGTGTTTAATGAGGCTACCTTTCACAGTAAAGCCCTTTCCACACTCCGTGCAACAAAACTGCTTGACACCTGTGTGAACGACCTGGTGTATTTCGAGCTGTCCCGGTGTGCTAAACGCCTTCTCGCAGTGCGTACAAGGGTACAGTTTCTCTCCGGCGTGTTCTGTTCTTTGGTGCAACTTCAAAGTGCACTTGACAGTGAACTCCTTCCCACACAGTGTGCAACAAAATGGCTTCCCATCTCTGGAGACAATCTGGTGCGCTCTGACGTGACTCTGTTTTAGGAAAAACTTGCCACAAAGTGTACAGCCGTATCGTTTTTCTCCTTTGTGCGCAGTTCTCTGGCGTGTATTGAGATCACGCTTTGTATTCAGATTACGCTGTGCATTGAGATTACGCTTGGAGCCGAAGACCCTCCCACTGCGAGTTCGGCTGACCGCTTTCTGCCCTCTGTCCGGCACCTTCCGAGCAACCTTTTTCTCCTGCTTTTTCTTTTCTTCTACTTCTGCGCAGTACTGGTGATCGATGAGGATTCGGGCTCTGGCACCGGCACTCAACTCCACTGCATCTCCTGGTAAAATTAATGAGGAACATATCACAGTACGAAGTAGCACACAAGTCAAACAAATATTATGTTCTGACCGTGAGTTATTTTAGCGGTTACAGTAAAAGTACTACAGCCAGGAAAGAATGAGCCATTTATCACAGATTAAATGTTTGTTTATGAACCAAGCCTTACTGAAGCCGTTGTTGCCACACCTTTATTAAGTAAACCTGAACCACACTATAGCAGGGGTCACCAACCTTTTTGAAACTGAGAGCTACTTCATGGGTACTGAGTCATACTAAGGGCTACCAGTTTGTTTTGTCACGCGCACAATACTGACCTTTGAACTAGAGTAGGTCAGAGTTCACCTAAACTTATCTAAACTTCATGTATAATGAACATATTTTTAAGATATTGTCATTTTTAAATCTATATAAAAGCAAGTGTGATTTAAAAAAAATACATGTAAATAAAATTACATTTTAGATGCAGCTCACTAGTGAGTTGTGCTATTTTTAGAACAGGCCTGCGGGCGACTCATGTGGTCCTTGGGGGCGACCTGGTACCCGCGGGCACCGTGTTGGTGACCCCTGCACTATAGCATATTGGCTTCTTCTCAGTCAGCAGGCAGTTAAGACCCTGAGAACAAGGTGTGTGCATTATTTAGCTAATCAATGACTTCAGTGAAACACTGAAGCAGAAATGCACCAAAAGCCAGCAGACACTGTGGCCATTCAAAATAAAAAAAGTGTTATTTAGTTAATGCTTTCTATCCAAAGCAACTTACAGTTGATTAGACTAAGTGGGGGACAATCCCTGCTGGAGAAATGCAGGGCTAAGGGCCTTGCTCAAGGGCCCACCATGGAAACAAACACTAGGATAGAAATCTTTTTATTCAGCTTAGACTTTACCCAGAAAGTAGAGTTCTTAGGACGGCTTGGGTATATTTTAAAGATATTTTGTAGGCCTTTTTCAGCTTTATTGGACAGTATACAGTATAGAGAGACAGGAAGAATGGGAGCGAGAGAGAGGGGAAGACATGCGACAAATGTCAGACGGTCGGATTCGAACCGCCGACGTCGCGGCTCGCAATGAGCATGCGGTCAGTGCTCTACAGGCTGCGCCACCGAGACACCCTGGCTTGGGTATATTTTAGAACCTTCCTGACTACAAATCTCAGCACACATACATATTGTATTTGCTTGGTGTGTTTCCACCGGGGCCCCAGTGGATTGACTTTCCCCTGAAGCTCATAAAGTGATTACCGGAGGTATTGCAGTTTAGCAAACCTCTGGCACATGATGCAGAAGCGCACTGGAATCCGGTGCCAAATGCCTCGATGAACAGCTCTCATGGGAATTAATGGAACCGGTAAGCAGAAGCTGTCTCCAGGTCTTACATGTATACGTCTCAATGGTTTCCACTATGCACTGCCATCTTTGTTTTCCTCTGAAATTCACCACCAAGCGGAAACTCACCACTCAAAGTGTATCCATTTGTATGGGTAATGTCAGAGTTTGATTCTGCTGGTCTGGGCTGTGGTACGTGGTCCTCCTCACAGTGCTGACCCTCATCGGTGAGACCCCCCTCAGCACAGAACTCTTCCACGTCTACAGGGAAAGTCACAACAAACAAAGAACTTTTGTTTTTAGCAAAGAGGGGGAGGTTTTTATTGTGAATACAAGTTCTGCACTTGTGGCCTTGTTAGACTTGTAAAAATAACTAAAAAGAGGAAGCTGTTGATGAGAGTGGCTGAATGGAGAGCTGCTAATTCTATAAATATGAGCAGTCGGTTATTTCTCCATACTTAAATCCTACACATCAAGTTTCTACATTGCCAGGCATGATTTGCAACATGGGGGCTCCCAACTGGCTCAGTCACTGACTCAGAGCCATGGGAAATATACTGCAGAGCACCTCAAGCTCACCATTATATTACCTTAATGGCATTTTGGCAAGACGCTCTTACCACAGGCAAAGCTGAAGTACAATTACAGCAGACAGGCATGAAATGTGGTGTTAAATACCTAGCATTTATTTATGACGAGGATCCAAAAGCAGCATGCTACGCGGGATCAGGAGAAGAGAGAAGAAGAAAAAAAAAAGAAAAAAACACAACTTACTATAGATACCCACCAATTTTCTCTCCTCCGCAGTCATGGCCGACCTGAACTCCCACAGAGCAGCTGGGTCTCCCTGCTGGGCTCTCCAGCACGGCCCCCTCCGTGCCCCCTCTCACTGTCCTCAGCTGGCTCTCCATCAGCTGCAGCCTCCTCTTCAGAGCCCTGTTCTCCCCCTGAGTCTGGGCCTTCTCCAGGTGCAACACAGCACAGCCCTCCTCCACAAGTTTGCCGATCTGTTCCTGGGCCTCTTTTGTCAGGATCCCCATCACCAACTAAAAAAAAGTAATGAATAGGCATGTCAACCAACTTATAAATGAGAGTGCAATGTAGTATCACTCTTGCCATGATCAATCTCTCTAGTCTATGGGCTATTGTTAATGACACTCCAGATGCTATTGACAGAACAAACCACAACCACTTTTCCAACAGTTTCCAAGACGATTAAGTCATGACCTCTTGACAAAAGCATCTAAAAAAATGCTGATATTAAACACATCAAACAAGATGAGAGCAAAACTTTTGACACAACGCTGCTATGATTTTAAGTTTTTGTGAAAGGGCTACGAAAGGGAGAGAAATAGCGCATGAAATGCAGGAAAAGACAGAATAATATGTCAGCGCACCGTCACATGCAAAACAGTCCTATAGAAAAGGTCATTCTACCAGACTCCAACTCACTAGTTGGCGGTAGTAAGCCAAAAGTGGTCTGAAGCGTGCAGACTCTGCATTTGTAGCCTTGGTTTGTACCGTTCAGCACTAACGTATTTTTCATTAGCTACATGAGTCTGAAAAAAAGAGTCCATTTAATACCAAACTTTACAATCGTTTGTCATGAAAACACATCGCATTTCTCACATTAACTTTAGCCCTCATCTCGCGTCGAACCCAGGTTATGAATGCTTAATGTGAGTACGGCTAATTGTTACCGCATATTGTAGGACAGTGGGTAGCTAGCTAATGTCGGTAAAACAACAAATGCTTGCATCCCCGAATCTTTCACTCTGTGCCGTGAGGACAATGTCAAAGATACACACGGTCATTGAAAATAAACACATAACTCACCGTTAGAAACTCGCTCTCCAAAGCTGTCTTTGGCGATTCGTTTTCAGGTGGGATCAACATTTCCGAACTGAAGTCGGTATCGTCAGACTGAGGAGAACATTCACCAACAAGTTTATTAAATTCTGTCACAGCCGATTTAGTCATTTTATCCAAAATAGAAGCTAACTTCGTCTGAAATGTATGGATATTCGACATATCGCTGTGAATATTAACAACGCATGTATCAAGGAATCGATTAATAAAGTAGCTTATATGTAAGTGTATGAATTATGAGAGATAGGAACACTGTGGCATGGCAATCCCTCCTACAAAAGCGACTAGAGAGCAACAAACACTGAGGCTATTAGTTCCGGTCGGAACCGGAAATGTTACTTTTGGACGTGTACAGCCAGATAATTTCTAAGCAATTTGGTAAAGTTGTACAGTCTACCAAACTTGTATCTTAAGGTTTTTAACTACATAGTGTTTGCCACCCCATTGACAAAAATGAAATTTCTTGTGTTGCCGTTTTGGTATATGCGACATAAAACTGGTATATCTGACAATTCATACTTTATTTATTTTATGTTATTAAATTGCGTCTTGATCTAGTAGCAAAGTATTGTATTCATGAATAGATTTCTAAAATGCATCGCGTTTTGCTATTCTTCTTCTAAAAATAATAACTTAAAAATACAATGTACTGCCAAACAAATCATTATTATGTTGGCAACAGGCATATACCTATGGATTTCATAACTCTTTATCAATTGAAGTCTAATGTCAGGCTCTTTGTCTTGAATAATACATTTTATATGTCATCATATAACAATACTCTGTAATTTCACCAGATTATGTACTCTTGCTACACATGCATAGGAAGTGGTAGAATGGCGTAACTGCTGAGAGTTGTAAAGATCCTCCTCTGGCTTTGTGTGTTTTGTTTTTTTATGATTTCAATGAATGTAATGTTTTTCTTTTCTTTATAAATCACGTTGACACTGCCTCTGAATTAAGTATTTAATCTCACCCTGTCCTCTCAATAATCCATGTTTTCAATCAACAACAATCAGAATTGCTGATATAATTTCATTTCCCAACAATTAAGTGCTTCTCATTTCAAAATTGCTTTTTCAATTTTAATGCTCTATAATGTTTAGTAATTCATCATTCTTTACAACTCAATGCCTGCGGGGGTCTCTGCTTTTGGAATATTTATGTGTAACTGAATGTTGATTAACTGGGAGCAAGAGATAGTAACAAATGTTATTTGGTGGATAAAAGAATACGATTATGAAAATATTAAACACCTCCCATTAATGACACTACATTAAGTGTTTAAAACATGACTTCCATTGTTGTTTTGGTTATTTATTTTTATTTTTAGTTGCATGGTAACATTCTATGGATCAATTAATTATTGTTACTAGTTTAATATATTTTGATATTAATACACATCATCATATTCAAACAATGTAAATGACGTACAGTTTATATTGCATAATGAGTTAGCTGGACAATTAATTTAGTCTAAAACCAAGGTACCCTCACACAATCATGTTATTTTCCAATCCTTCATTCATCTTGTCAGGACTTCATTAGTGCTTACAGTAAATAGTACGAGTATATCTATTTATATTTATATAAATATTTAGATATGATATTTAGATATCATTATAATTCAGTTCATAAGGTCCTTGCAATAGAGGGCATGAATACATTGTAAACAATGGAATTATTTAATTCAAATCAATATACAACATGACTTTGGTGCTTTTCAAAATCAGACATGAATGACACAAAATTAGATTGGATCTGGTGTCCTAGTGGAGACAAAATCAGGGTAGGTAGAGCAATTATATGATTTGCAAACCATTAAATGGGAATTATGTGTGATTATGGCAGTGGGGTTTAAAGATTAACTCCAGCATTAAAAACATGACAATATATTAATATGAATCTTTAGAACAATAAATCATGAGAACAATGGCCATAGTGCCTAGTCTATTTAATAGCTGCTCAAGCCCCTACAATAAGGCTTAGATAAACAAAGCAATGCGTTTAATGGTTTGATGGAATGGAAAGAAAACATCTCACATTTTTTCAGTAAACAACAGCCATGTCAAACAGAGGTGACATAGCCAGTTATCCATTCCAAGCTAATTTCAGATTTCCCATATATATGCCAATAGATACTTATTAATACCATTGTAGAGGAATATGTTTTATTACGAAATGTTATTGATACACCTGATGGACAAAACCCGGTTGTGATAAGTGTGTTCATCATCTTAAAAGCATTTAATTTAAAATATTTAAAATGCTTTCATTTTCACATCAAAGACTGGCCCAAAATCTGTACGTTATTGAAAGTTAATTTTGGTAAAGAAAGATAAGATACAATAAATACACCCTTTATCAGAAACATGTGTTGTCACTGATAATTAAATATTTATCAGTTTTAAAAATTCTCTTTCATGTGCAAGTTTGGAGGTTACTTATTAGGCGTAAATGTTTCTTGAGTACGCAAAACTCTTCCAGGCCTCTCTCCTGTGTGACAGTCTCTGGAGGGTTTCAGCGCGCTCTCCTGATTGAAGCTCTTCCCACACGTTTCACAGGTGAACCTTTTTTCCCCCTGTGTGAATCCTCTGGTGCAACTTCAATTTTGTCCTGCAACTCTTTCCACACTTATTGCAACTGTATGGTCTTTCTCTTTTCTTCACAGCAATGTTTCTTTCATCAACTGCTGTTGTTTTCCTTGGTCGATCTGTTCGATGCCTGTTGCTCAGGACGCCAGCAGCTTCTTTCTTTATCAGGACATTCCAAGTTGTTGTACAAGCTATCCCCAATGCTTGTGCAATGACTCTGATTGATTTCCCCTCTTTCCTAAGCTTCAAGATGGCTTGCTTTTCTCCCAAAGACAGCTCTCTGGTCTTCATGTTGGTTTACATTACGTTACATTATTGGCATTTTGGCAGACACTCTTATCCAGAGCGATGTACAGGTTTATGTTTTCTAACACGGGCAAAACCCAAGGCTATAACCAAGAGTAGTTGGTTATAACTATTTATTGTTTAACCAGCCAATGTAACATGCAAATAGCCTAATTGGATGTTTTTGATGTATAGTTTGATAGATAATTTGCAATCACATTATGTTAAAGCCCAAATATTTGTAAAACACATGAAATAAGGTTGCAAATGTGTAAGAGAAAATGCAAGAGAACTGGATATGACCAGTCTTAGTTAAAGAACTACACTTTGAGTCATACAATCCCTTCCTTTGCTGTTGTGACACATGGGTCTGTTGGTTTTATCTTTAAAAGTTTATCTTTAGAGAGAGAGAGAGAATGTGAACATACATTCATATCTTCAGACAAGAATCCATGGCGTATCAAATTTATTTTGCAATATGCCATTTTGTTTATATTGCTGGTACTACCTTATTTTTACATACAAACATTTAAATAACATTCAATATCCACACAGCTAAAGTGCTTGAGAATTTAGCATTTCAAGAACCAAACATATTCTTTCCTCTTTTTATACAGCATGAGATCTACACAATGCATGTGAGAAATATGGCTTTCAGCTCCTCAAAGATGATTTCACAGTGCATAGAAATGTAGAGGGACATTCAGAGTAACAATATTTTGTTTTCCTATGCACCTGAATATACAATGTTTCAGCAGCTGCCACAGTAGCCTTTTAGCTTTTTTGGAAAAGAGGAAAACTGTTCAAGAGACGCTCAGTACTTCATGTATGTAAAAAAACCCACACAAAAAAAAACCCCTATGTGGACAAAGCCAGTTTGATGAAAACTCCTGATACTTGGAAGTGCATTTTATTAAATAGAAAATAAATGGACATTACAAATAAAATAAAAAAACATTTAATTAATCTCTCATCTTTAACATTATGCACTCGTTTTTTCACATACAATTATGACATAATTGAAAATAGGAAGACATGCACGCTCCTAAAAACTCGATGTGAACGTTGCACGGGTCTCATTTACATTGTTCTTTTTTCACTCTCCGCGCATTATCCACGATATTGTCCGAGGTCGCGTTCTTCTACGCCCGTTTAACTGTCATTTTCAGAATCGCTGTTGGAATCCCTGGGGAGTGGCGCGGCTTTCAAAGTGCTTTTGCTCTCCTGCTTGGAAGTGCTGGATAGGTCAATCGCCATGTCCTCCGAATCGTCCGTTGTGCTGGCGCGGTTTACCCACGCGATGTCGCTGTCCTTCACCTTTGTTTCCTCTGAATACGAGTCTGAGTGAGTGGACTCCGGTGTGCCCGGGGGCTTCTTCACTACGTCCATTGACTTCTTGTGCATGCCTATATAAAAAAGGGAAATGGCACAAGAAATTATCGAACTGGTTCAAGGTCTGAGATAACACTAATTCACAATTGGTTAATGTTCATTTGGTGTATCTTAATTACATGTTTTATAGAGCGGCCAATTAAAAAAAGTTGCATACATAAAGCTGCTAATATTTGAATCTAAAGATGTAGATTCATTTAACGAGTTAGCCTACATTAGAGCTCAGCTGAAACATTCCACGTCATAAACTTTTTGACCCACATACGTCTTCCAAAGCGGAAGGGCAGGGTCTCAAAATACAATTGTATGATGTCACGAAACGCCTCAGCTATGTATCCGAATCAATCAAATACATAATTGAGTAGAATATTATAAATAAACGAAACAACCTGCTGGCTCACCTAGAAGCCAGGGAGCGCAGGAGCCCATCATGCCGCTCTTGGCGGAGTTGATGATTGACTCTGGGAGCGGGATGGAGTGCCGAACCATGGCGCCGTAAAGCCCGTACTCCGCCATCACGCTGCTGCGGCCCCAACACTTCTCGCGCTTCCGCCACTTGGCCCGACGGTTCTGGAACCACACCTGGAAGACGACAACCGAATTTATAAACCAACGTAAATTAACGGCCACGGTTTAATTCTCGCTTAAAACAACGGGTTGCTTTAATTTGCAGTAATGTTACCTGTATTCTGTCCTCAGGTAATTCCGTCTTCATCGCGAGCATTTCTCTCGCGTAAACATCTGGATAATGTGCCTCATGGAAGGCCTTTTCGAGTTCCTCTAGCTGATGGGACGTGAATACGGTCCTACAGAAAAGAGTGAGAGATTCTCAGTATGTTGCATTTTAAGCCTATAGCACATTTAGGTATTGGATCCCACATGACATTCTATAGTAAGCTACACATCCTTTAGGATGAGAGTAAATTAAAACTTTGTAAAATAAGTTAAATAAAATAATAATATATAATACTCATATTACCTGTGCCTCCTCTTTTTTCTCTTCTGTGAATTTCCTGAATTTTTTGCATCGTTTCGATCTCCAGAAAGACAGTCGTCATCTGAAAATATATATAACAATTTTTTTCATTTTTCCACGATTATGATTCGTGGACAGATACACCACACTAAACAACCAAGATATTCATATTATATATTTCATATTCATTGAAGATTATGCTAATAGGTTATGTCTTCCACATAATAAGTCGACTGGCAAATTATTTAAAATAGTTCAAAGAAAGATATTGTAGTTGACTAGGTTCTTTCGTGTTAAAAATGTAAAGATCTAATCCAAAACAAATGGCTTGACCTGACACCTGATTGTTATTTGCTTAAAAGTATGAAGGTCGTCTTTTGTAGCCAAAATGCAAGTTTAGTTATAACACGTACGAAGTAATCAAATTTCTACTGTGAAGTTTAAACGCATAACCCGGACAGTTCCCAGGTTTTCCGGGGTAAATTAAAAGGAATAAAAATGAGTATATACCAGAATAGTTATCCCTTTGCTGCTCCAAATTCTGCATAAAATGACTCTCTGTCCTGGACTGAAGAAGGGGTATGTGGCTCGGAAGAAAACAGGGTGCCCCAGGAGGTTGCTGTGCCGCTAAACTGCAGAGGAAACCCAAGCCAAGGGGCAAGGAGCCCCCGGCAAAAGAGAAGCCCCCAATTCCTGCACTCGGACCGTCCCCGTGGCCACCAACTCCGGGTCCTGCCTGATGGGGCTGCAATTCAGTCTCAAGACCCAGAAGGTCGGTGATCGCAAAACCTTTCGATCTAAACCCAGATCCATTCAGCCGCGCTTTGTCGATTCCAAAAGCCGGAGCTAAAATCTTGACTTTGGGCTTCTCGTCCGGGGAGTCCTCTCTTCCTGTTATGGTAGACATCTGTATTTTTACTTTCTCTTTCCTCCCACTGATCAGTCAGAGTGATGGAGCGGGAGAGGGCATAAGGCGGACAATTTATCCTGGTGCCATACAACAGGGATAACTCGAGCGTCCAATCAGATCCACTGCGAGATCTGTCAAAGCTAAAAGAGGCGTTTCCCTTTTTTCAATCCCAACGGATTAATTGCCACCAATTTTCCTTTAAATCCGATAAGGATTTCTCTCTCTCTCTCTCTCTGAATTGGTCCTAAGTCGTTCTCTTGATGACAGATTTCACTTATCTATGTGGCCCGATACATTTGTATTAATATAGGCTAGGATACATTTAAATTAGACTTTTTATATGCAAGAAATTGGCTGTCATCTTATTTGAACAATTTGTCATTTTTGTCGAGCGATATTGTGTGTCATCTGAGTGTATATCCATTGTTTTCTGAGTGGAATCTATATAAAAACTATATAAGAACATGAATACATCGGGCAAGCACTGCAATTGATCCAAAAGTTCAAGCTCCTTTCAAAGTCAACCAATTATGGTGACACCCAGCCGAAGTCCGAAGTTACATGTTATGGAAATATGACCCAATAATAAATATTATATTAAAATCATTGGTTTATTTTTTGTAACTATAGAAAATCCCTTTAAATGAACACTAACATTGGGCTAAATACAAAAACACGCTGCTGCGGAATGTAACTGTTGAATAAGTCCAAAGAATTGGAGAGTCATGTATTTCTGTAAGACATTAACTAATATTGAATATTTATAACAAATGTTAGAGATTTACATTTTGGAATCATTTCTGCACGCAAACATTGTCTGGCATGCAGTCGACTTTGCATTTAGGAACATAAACTCTTTTAAATATATTTACCAATTTCGTTTTACTAACAACCTAAGAAAACTCGTCAATTCACCATCTCACCGCATTACGCAAACTCTTTACCGACAGCTTAGACCAACATGCTTTGCAGATCTCGGTTTGATCTCTCTCTCTCTCTCTCTCTCTCTCTCCCTCTCTCTCTCTCTCTCTCTCTAAACATCTAGATTAAGCACAGTGTCCCTGATAAAGATAATTACAAGGGACATTAATTTTACATTATTAAAGAAAGACCCCAATCTCCCTGACAAGCTGTTCTCGGGATTAACAAAATAATAACTTTCATTTAGGATAATTGTAATTTGGATGACGGGGTATTTGTGCTTAGCTATCAAAGGTTAGAGATTATAGGTCAGTAAAAGAAGTTAGTTTGTAAAGGCTTTGCATTTTTGTGTTTATTACTCCGCAAAAAATATTGGCTTGATTTGTCCTTGCTGGACAGATTATGTTAGAATGCAAAGAGTCGGTCAAAAATACGGTCGGCCAATTATCAACAAGGAGATTGACTATTGAAATTACCAACAAAAAAAACAACAACAACTCTAGTTTACCAAATACTTCGGCTAAACATATCATTAGCACTTCATTTATCACCAATTTACCATTCAGGCGAGATGCACCATAGGCTAGGCTATACTTCAATGTACTCTGTAGCTGAGGTAGACGGTGTCCATCAAGTAGAAAATGTGAAAATACGGCCAACTGGCATGCAATTGGAAACCTTTAAAAAAAAAAAACAGAATCTGTCGTTTGTACTCCATGGACAATAGCCAATATACAGTATATAGCCTACTGTAACCAGGACTGGTAATACAATATTTATTTTAGAGATATTTAGCCAGGTTTGTTATGTTATGTTTTGAACTATTTAAAGACGCTGTTTCTTCTTCATCCAAAGTAAACCGTTATTGTTTGAGATCATACGAGTCACATTTTAACTTCATAATAGCATTATGATTTACTATGATTTTATATAGTAGGCCTGTGCTATATGCATTATGCGTATGCATGCTTAATAAAATATAAAGTATGGCCTACTCGGTTTAATCGCCTCTCTGTATAATATTCTTTCAGACGTATTATCCAACGACTGTTTTCAGTTTGGTGTAAATGCTTTAACTTTCATTGTGTATTGTAGTATTAGGCAACTTTGTAAAAGTGATTTTAAATATTTCTGCTTTATGTTAATCGAATGAAATAAATCAGTCTTTGAATAAATCAGCATGCATCAAAACATCAAAGGCATGTTGAAAAATAAATGAGTTTTGAACGGAAATAGTTCCAAAGCAGGTCCAAGTGTCATGTCACAGAGCGAGTGCACTGCCCTGCACGCGCACGTGAAAAGCGCACTAAAAGAAACGCTCATCACACTCGCCTTATTTGATGTCCTATATGTTGCTGGCAAGATTATGCACTGATTAGTGGTCGGCATTTGCTATGCCAAGACATTATCGTGTTATTCAATTTCTTAGCCATCCCTCCCCTCATTAAGTTTCATATTAACGCTGCACGCCTGGCACGTGGTCCTGTAAGTAGACTTTCACCTAGTAAAATAACGTGTAGAAAATCTCCATCTGTAATTAGAGTTCGTAATCCGACCTTCCACCAAATTTCCTGTCTGAAGAGATATTAGGATAAAACCCTAATTGTTTTGACGTGTCCACGGAATCAGCTTTATTTCAGCAGTTTAAGTTAATGCTGATGCTTCGGAGGATGATGAAGCGCCTAATGTGGAAAAGTAATTCGGAAAGTTATGCTCAAGTACATGTAATCCGATCGGGGTTTTTTTGGATGGGGGTGTAGTCCTACAATTTTTTGGGTGGGGGTGTAGGTCTACATTTTCAACTGGAAAACGAAAAAAAAATAATAATAATTTATTGAACAAATCGGTGTGATCAATTATTATTTAAAAAAAGCAAATAGGCCTTGATAAATCTCCTTACAGCAGATCATTGAATAAACTGCATAAAATTACTTTTGCTTTAATCTGTAGTTTTAAATCTGCTCAGAAGCAGATTTAAAAGAATCCCGGTCCATTAAGAGCAATTTCGTGGTGTTAACGTCGGCAATGTCGATAACCCAGGAAATAACCAACAGTTACCCGATAATTCACCAGATATACAATTTTCAGATGGACAAAATAATATAAACATTAATCGTGTAGAACCGCAGGGGTAGTTTTAGAATCTAAATATTTATCAAAACAATAGTTCTGGAACTATAGTTCTGGAAATCCCTGCATATTATTCAATTATATTGCACCGCATTTGCTGACATACAATTTGTTTCGAATTTCGGCGTTTGCAGAAATTCCACGCCTAGCATATATGATAAGAGTAAACTCTTCCCATATTATCCATTCAAACTGTACCTTTGTCCTACCTCCTGATTTCCCCCCCCCCTTTCCGATATCCCTATCCCTCTTGTCTAACCCAAAAAAAAAAGGATAGAATTACACTTATGATGACTGTATGTTTAGAACAGCACTTCATGTGTACTTTACTAGTTATGGATGTGTTGCTTTAACTTGTGGAAGAACCTATGCACTTGTAAATCGCTTTGGATTAAAAGCGTCTGCCAAATGACTAAAATGTAAAATGTAAATTATTAAGGGGTGATATTATTGTAAAACAGCACTGATACATCTACGGAACCCATAAACAGCAAGAGCATGATCATCCTTTGACATTCGTTAATGAAAATATTTTTTGCTGTATATGACAACACTAGGCCAAGGAATGACAGCAAACTTGTGATAGTCAGTTACATCAATTATTTCAAAGTTCCTACAATCTATGCTGTATGTGGTCTTCAGAACAGAACATTTGGGATTTGAGGCAAACTGTACCCCGTAACAGTTTTGTAACTTTGTTATTTTATTCACTACATACAAGGACGTGTCTCAAGACTACAGGAAACATGGCATTAGTGGCCTTTTAAGCACAAACCAATAACTCCAGCAGCAAATGTACACAGTAAAATGTCATGTTCATTTAACTCTTCTAGGGTACATACAAGTTCAATTCCCAGATCTCTGTGTAATTGTCAAGTACTGGTGTATTTATATTGAAGTTACAATATGTCATGAGGACAATGTGCTTGCCAGGCTGTGGCTATGACATGAGTATTTGGGAAAACCAGCAAGTTGCCTAGTCACCCCAAGCAGTAGAAAAATACCTGTTCCTCACTTAATACTCTTCTGTTTCCTAAGAAAATGGCTGACTGCTCATCCCACCACTCTTTTGGATAATAGACCTTTCATCTTGTGGTTTCCATGGATGAAAAGTCTCTCCAACGGTCCTGGAACTCGGCTGCCAATCAAGAGGTTTGTGTCCCTGCCCCTCTGTCTCTCCCTCCTCACCCTCCATCCAATCCACTCTGTACCACTCCATCTCCCATGATCCTCTCTGGGATCCACCTCAGGCACCCCCACCAGGCTGCCACCACCTCCATTTGTCACCCATTCACACCTGTCTGATTGTGATCTTCATCATCATCATCATCATCTTCCTCATCATCTTTCTCATCAACACAATCATCTTCCTCCTCCTCATCATCATTATCATCGTCATCATCACCATCTTCCTCATCATCAAAATCATCATCATCTTCCTCATCAACATAATCATCGTTATCAAGTAAATGATCAGTATTGTATTCAGATTCTTTCACAAATTGTGTTTATCCTATGTTCTTTGATTACACATAATAATAATAATAATAATAATAATAATAATAATAATAATAATAATAATAACAATAACAATAACAGTAGTAGTAATAATAATAATGATAATCATAATAATAGCAATAACAATGACCATTATCATTATCAGCAACAAGATCATCATAATAATCATCATTATCTTCATCATGAGGGTATTAAATATAAATCCCAATAATGTATTCATATCCAATATAATCACATCTGCTAGCTTTTTACCAAAAATATACCTATATACGCACTACTTTTGCAGTAAATGTTTCGCAGAACAACAGGCCCGTGTTTCAGGGAGATTATAAACAAGGTCTAAACAATTTAATATATATTGATCGTAGAACTCTCTATATAATGTGCATATTAAAGAAGAGCAAAGAAAAAAGAAACAATGTATTTATTTTATAAAGAAAATCACTTAAAGTGCATTAAAAAAACCTTTTCTCTTATGCTTGTAGAGAACTGAGAAAGGAAAACAAATGTTATTTTAAGGGCCAGATTACAAGGCAGGGTTTCATGGTGTCATCAGATGTGATTATCTGGGATTAAACTAATCAGTAAATGTTTCTCTGCTCATTATTTTCCAGAGAAGATTTCCAGGCGATTCTCCACAGCCAAGATTATTAATCTCTTAAAGAGCGTAACATCAAAAAATCGCTTTTTGCTCTAATTTCCTTCGGCCATCCTGGGCACATGGCGGGAGGGGGACTAATAGCCGGGCCACGTGCCCTAATTCTGACCACCGTCCCGCCAGTGCAGACCACCGCCCTCGCCCTGCTGGATTACACTTAACCCTTTAAGGTGTGTGATTAAAGCCTTCTTATACATTATGACATTATAATGCTGATGTAACAATCATTAACTGGCAACCGTCAGCAATGGAGTTCTAGAGCAGTTAGAATTTTGACAGAATATTCCAAAAAGCTCCACTTCAAAGGGCCTAAAGTGTGAGGTAATATTTAGTTGCTTTTTGCAATGTCTTTTTTTGTAGCCTGTGTACAGTCTAATACAAAAAATATATATCCTCAATATTTTCATTCTTTTTCATTATTTTTTTTCATTTTCATAAAAAATATATTTAAAACGATTTATATAATTTTACCCAATATTGCTTAATTCTATTTTACCCCATTAATAGATGCTCCTGATTTTTTTGTGCTCCTGAATGTTTAGTGTATGGAGAATCTCCATTCATTTTGTCTCAGATTAGGCCTAATCTGGGTCTGCCAAACTAGCCCATAATGATACATGACATTAATTGAGTACATCGAGTCCAATATGGGTGTGAGAGGTCAGGTACCATTGTTTAACATTTAAAATCATGCACATGTAAACATCCACAATAAAATCAATGTTTTAGGCACCTAGTGTAGGAAAAATTCACAGAACAAGATGTTCTTCCTCCGTTTTATGACAATCAATCACAAGTGCTAATTTGTGCTAGAAGTACACAGTGACCCATATGTAACCTGAGTTGAATAAAATAATCTGTATGGACATATGTAACCTGAATTGAATACATTAATGTCTATGCTTAAAAGGAAAATTGGAAAGTACAGAATAGCACCATGTTTTGCATAATTCAGATTTTATGATTCCTCTTGGTTAAAAAGAAGTTTGCGGGGCAGGGCGTCTTGACCAGCTTGCAGGGCAGAATCTCTTGCTTTGTGGGCTATCTTTGTCAAGGACAGTTTGCAGAACAGGATGTCTTGTATGCCTGTACAATGTGATAAGAAAATGTCTTTTAAAGAACAGCTTACAAAGCAAAAATCATTGTGGCGCAACAGAGACTAGCTGGTATTTTTAGGAATGTTTAAGGAGGAGTTATGTTGAAAGCAGTGTATAAAATGGGTGTAAAACTGACAATCGAGGTTCAATTCTGCAGAGTTGATCCGGCTTTGTGCACTTGTGCTAATAAAGTCTGATTTTTCCGTGGTGTCTTTTCCCTCGTGAAGTTGTTTTTCTACAAGGGCCTCCAGAAAACGTGCACAGCGAACCGTGAGTGAATTGAGTGTGTTATGATGTCATGAATTGTGTTGAAAAGTGTTTGTTGAAGCAGAACTAATCTTGAAAAATTAAGTCTGAAGGTATATTGTTGCTGCTAATGGTTTAAGCTGTTGATGTTGTAGAGGTGCCAGAGACTTGGGAGGAGAGAAACCCAAGAAGGGCCGCCTGCAAGAGCTCTGGTAAAAGCGTGTTGGGTAAACACTGTCCTGTAAGGTGTGATTTAAGAGAAAAATTGTTGGTAAGAAAAATACTGTTAAGCTGTGCTGATGCTTAGATGCTTGTGCTTGAGCGGATATAATGTTGTATTGAGGCAACGGAGGTACAAATCGTGATTTATGTATGTGTACAACCATAAAAGAGAAGGGTGAAAAACAATAAACTAAATAAAGTAAAGAAACGCGAAGTGTGTATAAAGAATAAACGGGAGAAAATACAGGCCCCGGCGTGTATAGGAAATAATAGATAATAATAGGAAAAATAAAGGTAAAATATATAATAATATAGATATATTTTATATATATATTAAGGGAAGCATAAAATAATTGAACGCCGGTTGATATAATCGCAGGAGTATATCCTAAATGTAAACAGGAGATAGAAACTCTCTCAGATAAATGGACAAAAAGGACTAAGAGAACGGAGACAAAATGGCCTAAAGGTGGTGCATTTGATAGAGAAATATGCTACCAGATGGGAGGAGTAATAGCAAATTATAGAACAGGAGACAAAACACAAATAAGAAAATAAAAACGGGAACAGGAAAAAGCGATTCTAGGGTGGTTCAGGTCCTTTTCCCTAGGAAAGGGGATAGGGGTGGGTAGAGATCACAGCGAAATGATGACGCCTCCTCTGCATGCCCCGCAGTATGCCTCGCAGTATGACATGCGGAGGTAAAGGAGAGGGGTTTGTATCCAATATGCCCAGTGATATCTGAAGCGCCACTTGCAACAACGGTATGTCCAGTAGTGAGAGGGCAGGTTGAAATAAACGGGTGGGTAGAACATGAGGGGGCTGAAGATGAGGTGGAGAAAAAAAAAAAAAAAGGTGTCTCGAGGGAAAAAAAGGAGGAGATGGAACGGGAGGTAGAAGGGGCTAAGAAAAGAATACAAAGAGGTGAAAAAATTGGAAAAATTGATAAGGAAAATATATGAACAGTATGATAACTACCATAGTAGGTTAGTAAAAAAAGGTGAATGAAATAAAGGATGCTGAGAGAAAAAAGAGAGCGTTTAAAATGCGCCTTTTTGACAGGTGGGGACAAAAAGGGAAGGGGAAACATGTAAAAAATGCGAAACTACGGGGCAGGAAAACACTAGATGGATAAAACTCCCATATAACATGTGGGAACCGTTGGAGAGGGCAGAGCCAAAAAGTACCAAGGAAACCCTCGACGAGTATTAATCGAGTTCAGTAAAAAGCACTGCGAATAAAAGACAAATCCCTCGATCAGAATGTAACGAGGAAGAGGAGGAGGAGTTCCAGACATCACAACCTTTACGGGACCGCCGTTAAAAGACGATGAACCACCGGCAACATACATCCACACGCAGTTGCGCAGGTGGAGGCTGATAACCGAAAGAGACGTACAGACAGATCCCATAATGACTACCCTCTTCCGTAAACCCATACGGGAGGGGATGTCACCAGAAGTGGGGCGCCGCCTCGATGAGGTGGTGGGACTGAACACCATGACACACAGAGAGTTTGTGGATCATGTGGTGCACACTGTAGAAAGGCAGCGAAAAGAGAGAAAAAGGCTGGAAGATCAAGCAAAAGACATTCAAAGAAAACTACTGCAGTTGCAGCTGGAGGAGCTGAAAGCCAAAGAAAAAAAAGGCAAAATAAACAAAAGAGCAGGATAAAGAGAAAGAGGCTTCTGTGAAAATATGGAATATGGACAATGGTTTCTTGACTTGAAGTGAAGCACCCCCCGCCCGAAGCATGGAGCAGCCCGATGGCGCCCCAGCCCCAGTGGTCTACAACTTCTCCGGCATCCCTCACCCAGTGGCCATGCAAGGTAATATACAAGGGGGGGGACCACAAATGGGTGGGAACCAAATGAGGGGAGGACCAGGGAATGGTGGTCAAAAGAATCAGTGGAAAGGGCAGCAGAATCAGAATAATAACATGCAAAATAGAAATTGGAACCAACAAGGCTTTCCCAACCAGCAGAGGCAGGGTCCCATAGTTTGTTATGGATGTGGTCAGGAGAGTCACATAAAAAGACAGTGTCCGAACGCACAAGGGATGTACCCAGGTAATCAGGGGACCTGGGTTTCGATTCAGCCCCAGCAACCGCAGGGCTACCCCCACTTGGCCCCACCTCCTCAAGCTCAGCCTCTATATCAGGCCAGGGGACCTGTAAATTACCAAGGTGCCCAATAGGGATGCCCAGAGAACCAAGGCAGAGTAGGGCAGCATGTAATGATAACAAATGGGCCAGAACAAGAACCTATAATAAATGTACAAATCGGAGGAAAAAATGTCCCCATGATGATAGATACTGGAGCAACATGCACTTGCATTCAGAAAGAATATGCCTCACATCTGCCGTTGTCGGGAGAAGTTATTCAAACAGTAGGGTTCTCGGGGAAAACAATGTTAAGCCCGACCACAAAACCGGTATCAATAAAAATAGGGGCAAAAGAAGCAAAATTAGAGGTGGTGGTGTGCAAAAATTCCCCCGTAAGCCTTCTAGGAAGAGATGCAATTTTGGCCCTAGGACTAAAATTAAACTGTGATGGAGGGGCAATAGATTTAACAGGAATGTACTATGTGGGAAGTGAAAACCACCACATGTATATTGGGTAGGGGATATTGAGACAAAGTGTGGAACACTTGGCAAAAATATGTTGAGGCTCAGATCCCGCATGCAACTGAGCCAGAGTATGATTTACATTGTACAATGAGATTTGATCCCCACCAGGGCCCAGATCTAGAAAGACAGTGGAGTGAAGAAAAAGGAGAAAGACAATATTTAGTGTCAACTGCTAGGACAGGAAGGAGCAGCATTAAACATAGCAAGGACCCCATGGATTGAGCAGTGGTTTCAGGAGGAAAGTGCGGCCCCACACATAACGTTGAAAGTCAACCCAGGGTACCAGGCTAAGGACTTGGGTCCTATGGTTAAGAGAGCAGAAGAGCTCCAATTTAGGCCAACAGAAAATCCCTTAATTTGGTGCACAGAAGATCAAACAATGATCAAAATTACGGTGAGTGCCCAGATGTGGGGAAAGCCCCAACTGGTGAGGGTACCAGGGGAAGAGGATACAAAACGGGAAAAATTTGGGGAAAATTTGGGTTTAGAAGAACATTTAGACCAATTACCAAGTCAGTTGTGGTCGCAGCATGACACTGATGTAGGTAAGGTGAAATCGGCAAACCCGGTCGAAGTGTACTTAAAACCAGACTGTAAAGGTCCATTTAAATTACAATATCCTTTAAAAAGAGAAGCAGTGGAGGGAGTGAGAAAAACAATAGAAGGTCTGTCAAAATCAGGAGTACTCAGGACAACGCAAAGTCCATATAATACGCCGTTGCTGCCTGTGCGAAAAGCAGATGGGGAAAAATGGAGATTGGTGCATGATCTGAGAGCAGTAAATGATGTAGTGCAGGAAATGGCTGCAGAAGTGCCTAACCTTCATACTTTGTTAACGTTCCTCATACTGTAAAATGGTTTACAGTAATAGACCTGTGTTCTGCCTTTTTCACCGTTCCTTTGGCAGAACGGAGCCAAGAGCTGTTTGCCTTTACGTTTGAAAACCAACAATATATGTACAACAGAATGCCGCAGGGGTTTGAACATTCGCCACTTTCAACAAGTGTTGAAAGATGACTTGCAAGGTTTGGACCTCGAAAGTGTGGTGTTGCAATATGTTGATGACTTATTGCTGTGTGCAGACACAAAGGAGAAGTACATAAGTGACAGCATGAAGCTGCTGGAGAAACTGGCAGAGGGGGGGCACAAGGTGTCCAGGAAGAAGCTGCAGCTCTGCTCTCAGGAGGTGGAGTACTTGGGAAGAGTAATCTCGGCAGGCGGTAAGAGAATGTCAAATAAACAGAGACAATAATGCAAGTTCCACAACCAGACAGTGGGACGAATGAAGCTTTTTCGCACGGATTGGGCGGAAGGGTATTCTGAAAAAATGCAACCATCAAGAAAAATAAATTGCAATTAACAGATGGGGCCTATGAATGTTATGAAGTCTCCAATTGGAGAGTAGAGCTAGGAACATTCCCAGGTAAATGTCAGATAAAATGGACATGTAATGCGACCGAAGGAAAAAAACACTCGTATACACAAATACTGTACAGCTTCAAAATACAGCCCTTAATTCAATCAATGTTTTCCCTTTACTTTAACACATACATGCAAGCATGTTATTTTATTTTGCGAATAGATTTGGGCGATGGTCATGGAGCTCATCGGAATGAACACTTATAGTCAATGGGCCATCCGAATTACACACAAATGTTGATTCAATCCAGGCCATTGCCTCATTGAATAAAATCATACTCCTTATGCAATATACTGTATTCCTGTATCAGTCTTAATTAGACTCTGATTGTTTTTGTGGGTCTAATAGGGATCACTATTAGAAAGGTACCTCTCCACTGCTCTCTCCTTTAGACATTACATTGTAGATACTACTGTGATACGTCACGCCTCATCATACCAGTCGTACCCCACCCCCAAACACAAAAACCATAGTTACATTACACGCTGATGCTCTCGATCTTGCCTGATCGACAGGAACTGCAAAGCCGAAGCCCTTGACATGATGTGAGAGGTGTTTCAAGGCTAAACAGATGTTTCATCACTTTCACAAACCCCCCACAGCCACCAAATATTGTGCACATTAAAGGCGCAAAATCAATTTCCAACCTCAATTTTAATCTGATTTCTCTCAATTCCCTCCATGCGAAATCTTTTACGTAATGAAAATGACACAATAGCGCCTTCTGATTCACCATGAGGTTTCATTGAGAAGAAAAATGTCTCAATATTGGGTTTGCTTTTGTTATTAAAAACAACAGAAGGTTTAACCATGTCCGAGCACTTGTAAAATGGGAAAGTTGCAGATTCCTCATTTTGATTTGCAACAAGCAGCTTAAGGCACTGTCGAATATGCACATGACTTATGATTTAATTCTGCCTATGGATTATAATTATATAAAGAAAGGATTTATTGATGACGAGAGACATACTTCCAGATTTGGAATTCTTCTCTAACCAATTTAGTTACAGCAAAGTGCTCTCAAAATTATGCTCTCATATTAGAATCCCTTCTCCCAATACGGCTTCCTGCATTGATTCCGGTTTGATTTGCAGTCTGCCGGGAGGCAGGGCCTCGGTCTGAACACGAGTGGTATCTGCGCACTTTGGGGAGTGGAATGGGAGGAATATGTAAACAGTCAATCTGACGCAGACAAAGAAGCATCAGGTGGGGCAGGCGCAAGCGTAGGGAAGCGGCTTGCCGCCGTATCCCCGGAGAAAAGGGACAAAACCTCCAAAGGGTCCACTTGGGACGAAGATGGATCACATTTTTAAATGACCTAATAAAAAAGCCAATTTTCATTGTCCGATTGTGTGTGTGAATGCGTGTCATTTGTCTGCACACTTAAAGCTCAATATAATCTTAAAAAACAATTTGCAATGAATATATTGCCGATATACCAGCCCCATAAGTTCTCCTGCTGTTTTATTTATAGCCAATTTCAACAATAGTCTACTAGATTCATTTAATGGCATCACTTAGTATTTTTACTGATGCTTTCGGCATTACAATAACAACCTTTATTTTCCCATGACAACGGAGTAAAATCTAAAATAATGATGGAAAAAATGTAAAAATAAAAAGTATAAAACAAAATGTAAAAATTGCAGAAGTTCCTGTAGGTCTCCTACCCCCGTATTACTACTGCAGTTTCTGGGTTAAAATCATGAGAATTTCTAATCCTGCTGTTATACCTAGGCCTATTTATATGCGTATTTCAGTGTGTAAAAGAAAGCTTTTTTCAAGCATTAAGTACACAACATAGACATCCATCAACATATTATAAATATTTGGCCTAAAATAGTTAGCACCCAAAAGCACTATTATTAATACATTTATTTTCTGAAAATCTTGGGTTTTCAAGAGTATCTAAGCTTCATATAATTACAAGTGTTCCCTTGAACATGTCTGTCAGTTATTTTTATTTAAGTGTCAAATGATTCTCTATGGAAGTATACGACCTTGTGCTGTAAATGATAGGATTAATTGTGGCGGTGCTGCTGTCTGATTAACAGGGCCAGGCTCTACCCTGGATCACCCAAACAAAAGGCCATAACACCAGTGCTTACGGGTAGTGCTGCTAATTGTTTGCTGGCCCATTGTTTACACAGGAAACAATAGAGTTGGCCACGTGTCGACCTCCTGCCTATCAAGTGCTGCACCCCAATTTCTTAGCAGCAATTATTTCAAAATGCATATTTATGCAAATGGCCCCAGTAGATTAACCTAATTCATGCATGTAAACAACTCTCCGACAAGGATTAAAGTTTATCAATTAGACCCAGACCCCAAGGATCACTTGTAGTCTGGAGTCTGATGTCTGTCTTTCAGGGGGGAAAATGACACTTCGTTCTTAATCTCACCTCCAAAGTAGAAGAGCCAAACGGAGGCATGAAATCTGTCACAAACGCAAACAATAAGATAATGCACATTGTCAGTGCGCATTAGGCATAATAGTTTATGATTAAAGATTAGCACTGTACAGTCACGCTCATTCTGCTTATGGGACACTGTACTCTATATAAACTTAAAACCACTATTTTAGCGTCACGTAATGCGTTTCGCCAAACCCATTGTTTACAGTTCATGGTTAGGTCGGTGATACATACTTGAACGTTCATGACTTGTGATCAGATTTGATTTACAATAGTTAATATAGGGAAAACAATTTTTATTTATTTATTTATTTATTTATATATACACTCAGAGCACTTTATTAGGTATTTATTAGATTTATTTTGACTTACTGGTCTTCTGCTGCTGTAGCCTATCCACTTAGAGGTTTGATGTGTTGTGTGTTCAAAGATGCTCTTCTGCATACCACTGTTGTAATGCGTGGTTATTTGTGTTACAGTCACTTTCCTGTCAGCTTCGACCAGTCTGGCCATTCTCCTCTGACCTCATTAACAAGGCGTTTTTGCTCTCCATTCTCTGCAAACTTTAGAGAATGTTCTGAGATCAGCAGTTTTTGAGATATTCAAACCACTCTGTCCGGCAACAGCAATCATTCCATGGTCAAAGTCACTTAGATCACATTTCTCCCCCATTCTGCCCTTTGGTCCGAACAACAGCTGAACCTCTTGACCATGTTTGCATGCTTTTATGCATTTAGTTGCTGCCACATGATTGGCCGACTAAATATTTGCATTAACAACCTGGTGTACAGGCTTATCTAATAAAGTGCTCACTGGGTGTACATACACAAGCTCAGTGTCATATCAGTCAAAATCCAGAGGTGCATTTAGATGCGTTTGAAACAGCAAGAGCGTGCTCTATCACATTTTCTTGCAGTTGTGTGACATGGTATGGACTATTGCCTCTATATACTCATTCATTCATTCATTCATTAATTATCCTAACCTGCTTATCCTGAACAGAGTCGCAGGGGGGCTGGAGCCTATCCCAGCATACATTGGGCGAAAGGCAGGAATACACCCTGGACAGGTCGCCAGTCCATCACAGGGCACACACACCATTCACTCACACACTCATACCTATTGGCAATTTAGACTCTCCAATCAGCCTAACCTGCATGTCTTTGGACTATGGGAGGAAGCCAGAGTACCCGGAGGAAACCCACGCAGACACGGGGAGAAGGTGCAAACTCCGCACAGAGAGGCCCCGGCTGACGGGGATTCGAACCCAGGACTTCCTTGCTGTGAGGCAGCAGTGCTAACCACTGCACCATCCGTGCCGCCGCCTCTATATACTGTGCTGTGGAAAAGCATTTACCCTCTTGTTCATTATGATGGCGTCTGAGAAGGCCATTCGGGCTTTAAAGCATAGGCCTGCATCATTATTGATTTAGGCCGCACCCCCGACACGCCCACTAAACAGGAGCAAACATACCGCAAAGCCTGTTGCAAAACGTTTTTGGATTGAATGTGCCCCAGGTGAAAAAGCAATTGCCCTGTTAGTCACCCAATTAACCAATTAACCACATTTAATTGATCATTAGTTTCAGCTGCAGATTGAAGACAGCCAGCCTTCATTGCAGCCACAGCTCAGTTAAATCTAAACCTCATTGACATTGAAACCTTACCATCAGAGTAAAGCAGTCCGTACAAAGCTTCTACAACCACACTACACCACATTAAAAAGGAAATCCTAGAAGAGATGAGAAAAAAACTTTATAGAAATATATCAGTCTGGAAAGGGTTACAAAGCCTCTGAGATTCCACCAAACCACAATGAGAGCAATTATCTTCCCAGGGGTGACTGGCCTGCCAAGATGTCTCCAAAGGCGCAGCAACAACTCATCCAGGAAGTCAGGAAAGATCCCAGAAGAACATGTAAAGAACTGCAGGCCTCGCTAGATTCAGTCAGTCTTCAGGCTGGGCAAAAATGGTATTCATGGGAGAGCAGCAAGGCAGAAACCCAGCGAAGCTAAACAAGGGAAACCTCAATGCTTCAAAGCACCTGGATGATCCCCAAACCTTTTCTCTGTTCTCTACTGCACTTCTGTATACAGTATGACGTTAAGGCCAAAATAGAAACTGGAGTGAAGGGTAGTGGTCTGAGCAGTCACAAGGACAAGCTTTTCCTTCAGCATTGTTCTCCTGTGCCCACCCCATCTTTTTCTCTAATCCCTGCCGACACCTTCCATAAAGTGGCCCCTCTAAAGTTCCCGCAGGATCATGGGGGTGGCAGGTTTGTGGCACAAGGCCACAGTTTGGGGCAAGCTCAGCACAGAGTAGCAACCGGCTGCCAGCGTTCAACCTCGAGTCATGAGGACCCACTCCTCCAACCCCCACCCGCCTTGGCCTAGCCTTGCCCCCCCCCCACACCCTGGCTATCCCGCCATAGAGGGGCCTGGCCCAGCTCTGGACAGGAATGATTCAGGCTGTGGGTTCATGACATCATCAGGGCCCCGCTGTCCCCCTCTGTAGGCTGTTGGGACGTTCTGTGGGACAGGGCCCGTGAGCCGCAGAGGGCCAGCCCGGGCTGGGACCCTACCGAAAAGGCTGTCTGCTTCCATTAGTCCCACAATGCCACCATTCTTCCTCCCGCCACAGGCCTGTCTGACTGACTTAGCTTATTATCGGGTGATCTCTCCCCCAAAGTGTGCTAATTACAAAGAAATCATCAAGTCAATTATGAAAAACTCATTAAGAGGCCGAGCTGGGCCGGGGCCAGGGAAAGTTGGGCCGGCTAGACTTTCAACTGTCGTACAGGGAGCGTTTATGGGCACAAAGGCGCAGGGCCCGGTCGCAGAGTGGAGGTATTGTGTGGGAAGTGGGCTTGTTTACAGCTGTCGGGGCCTTTTGTACCGACAGTCTGGCTCATTGGATGGTCAGCTCTTGGATCTGTTACACAACATTTCTTTGGTTTAAAGTTTGTAAACGCTTTATTTTACAGCCCGTAAAATAAAGGACTCCTAAGTACACAGCTGCTTGTGTAATTATTAGGTTAGTACTTTGATTTCAGGGGTAGGTACTATGAAACAAAGTCAGTAAGTACCATTTGTAAGTACTATGTACTAAGTACGTTTTACAGCCCGTTTTGTAGTACTTACCTCTGAAATCAAAATAGTTACCTAATAAGTACCTGGTATGAACCCAGTAAGTTGCATGTAATTAATGGGTTGTAAAATAAAGCATTACCTAAAGTTTTTATAATGATGATAAGGCTGCCAGTTTAGTACAAACCTGCAGCAAAACTGAAAGGCTGTTGGGAAGGAGGAAGGCAGTGCTCTAACCCAGCGAACACACAACACTCTCACAATGTTATAACATTCACAAAACATTCCAGTGTCATTGTTATCTGGGAACCTGATCCATACTAACTCTCCCTACGCAATATTCCAAACTTCTATATATATATATTTAAAAAACCTTCCAAAAGCTGACGGAAAGAGCACTGATTGCATCGCAATCATAAAGTGGGTGAAGACTTTATGAAAGCGATAGGGAAGAATCATAAGCGTATGACAACAAAAAGAGACAAAATCTGCCTTTGAATAACTACAATATTTAATAGCTTCCTTGGGATTAATATAGAAGTGTTGCCCCTTTTCTGTCTGCAGCAGACAAGATCACATATGGTAAGTTAGCGAGCATATGGCGCATGTTGCGATGAAGGATATGAAAGCGCAATTTTACTGATGGATTAATAAGTGTTTTATGTTCACCGTCTCATTTTCCAGGCCTGGCAATCAAAAACTCATCCCATCAGTCAGGATGGAATGCTAACACTAAGCCAAACTATAATAAAAAAATTCCCTCTCTCTCTCAAAATATCAAATGAAACATACATGCCGCACATATGGATTTATTCCCAACCCGAGACTGTGCCCGTAATTAAAAAAAACATTTCAATAATACCTGTGTTTACAGATGTATTTGCGGGAGATTGAGAGGCGGGAGGGTTAACGTGTCTGGATTAACCCTTAGCGTGGGCCGTGTCTCGGTGCGATTAGGGGCGGAGTCGTGCCACGCGCCGCCCCTGTGCCTGCGGGCCCGTGGCACTGCCCCGGCAACAGATGCCTCGCGTTAACGTCCGCTGATTAAACGCCGCCCCGGCAAAGCCACTGCTCGTCTCCGTACAGCCGGCCTCTCCCCCCCCCCCCCCCCCCCCCCCCCCCCGAACAGTCTGCCTTCAATCTGTTTGACCTGGGGCCCGGCGCGAAGCCTGCAGCCGTTCCTCCAGAGACCCGCATGTCCCAGCAGCCCCTGTCCGGCAGGAGCCCGGCGAGGACGCCATTTTGAAACGGATGGAACTCGCCGATAAGGAGGGAAATATAAACGTACCTCTCTCGCACCAAAAGGAATGTGGTTGAAAATAATTTCTCTTCACCCATAAGTGCTGCTAAAACGAATCTTCATGGGATAACAGGTGCAATCATTACATGGTGTAACCCCTGAAACTACGATCCTAAAATGGCCGGAAGGTGTGAGCGGGTTAGCGGCGCGGCGCACACGGTAATACAGCCCCACAGAGTCTTGGCCTGGCATGCTCTGGCCTACCCCACCGGCAGCGGAGCCAGGATTACTGCAAATGAGGCTAAGAACAGATTGGAAAAGAGGGAGAAAAAGGAAAATAAGAAGAAAATCGGTTTAAAAAAATGCTAACATTAATTCACAATTTGACAATGAATTCAGCCCACGTCCCTTCAGTGTGGGGCAAATGTATGGAAAAGATGGATATATAATTAAAAAAACATGCTCAGTGCCATTTGACCATATAAAATAAGGCTACGCCCAGTCCATTGTGAAACTGAGTTCTGCCGTCAACCTCATCACTACAATACTGATCAGACCTTGTGTGAATCCTCTTCCTCCCGATAGCTTGATTTGGAGAAGAAACCTCATCTGACAACAGTGAGTGCGTTTCCCCCGTCAGGGACAATTAGGGCCCGGTATCCCAGCATGCCTTGCGTGGCAGAGCTCACAGAAGGCGTGCGACAGTGCAGTGGGGCGTGCAGAGCTCTAGCGGGGCGAACAGAAGCTTCCCTCCGTCACCCGAGGTAAAACGGTGGCTAATTTCCCCACATATGCTTGGTGACAACGTCCCCAGACATTACCAGACCCGGTCCAGGCCCCCCTGTTCCTGTATATGTTCTGCTCGATCGGTTTCTACATGCAGTTTGCCCCAAAAATGTAATTAAATTATGTTTCCACTTGCACTATCTTTCCAGCCAGATAGTTTCACTGAGATGTTACAGTATGTAATTGCTGTGATATAATGGACCTCTATGGATATCCATAAATGTCCCTGTTTATAGATATTCCAAAAAGGATTATAATCCAGTCAAACCATTGAATGAGCCTGTAATGCAGTACTGTAGGCAAGAAACAAAATTTGAATTTGTGATCATTCAATACAGTGTGTACATATTAATGTAGCCTAGCGGCTAAGGTACATTACTGGGACCCTGAATGTTGGTGGTTCAAGCCCCGGTGTAGCCACGATAAGATCTGCACAGCTGTTGGGCCCTTGACCCTGTGCCCCCTGCTTAGTCAAATCAACTGTAAGATGCTTTGGATAAAAGCATCAGCTAAAAAAACATTATTTTTATTATTTATTTATAATGTGTACTCATAACACTCACAAACATCAACAGAGCTCAATGCACATTTTAATCGAGAATCTTCTACGGGAATCCCAGCCAGTTGCATCTGCATAAGCAGAAGAGGACCAAAGAGGTCCATTATATCACAGTGAACTGCATTTAAAATCTAGAAAATGTGTTGCATATCTGTGAAACTATTTTGATGGATAGATAGTACTCTGTACGTGGAAGTAGGTGGAAACATATTCTAATTACATTCTTTGCTGAACTGAAAGAAAAACCTCTAACTTCACATTAGTTGAATGTGCATATAGCCTGCAGTCACATGTTTCTGCCATATATTCCTCACTCTACAGTTAACACGAGAAGCCAGCAATGATGTGATAATATCTTACTGAATCCCCCTAGCACTTAATTTTGCTGTTTATCTCATTGCAGATCTGAAATCCAAGTTAACTGGGATTACGGTAACCCTCATGGAAAAGCATTATGAAACGGGATAACCTCTGCTTTAAACGAAGCATGGTAATGAGTAGTGTATCCTACTGGAGACACTTTATATTTCTGTTTAAGCTGCAGTATGTCAATGTCTCGTACATAATTACTACTCAAGCTCTCTGCCTCAATAATTTATGTGTGTAATACATTAAGTGATTGACTTGATTTCCAGCATCCATTCCTGTAACAGCCTGGTAAAATTCTTTTAAAAAATAAAAATAAAAAAAAGAGTAAAAAATCCAAAGCACCGGCTTTTGTGATCGTGGGAGAACAGCAAATCAGAATCAATGTAAATTAGACATGAAATTATTTATTTATTTATTTGTATTCATTCATGCTGCCAATGAAGTGATAGTTTACAAATCCCACATCCACAAACGGGAATATTGTACACTACAGTGCCCACCAGCCTCCATAGCCGACTTGTCCAACCAACCACAAAATGAGAAAAATTTTGTTTTCATTTACATTACGAGATGTCAATCTAATTTAAATAATTACTATGTGGGTAGCACCATCTGCCAATTTTTTCGCACAGAAAGCAAAGTCATACATGGACATTGTGTAAGACATATACAGAAAATCTATTCAGGAAATATATGCCAAAATCTTCAACTCTATGTTAAAGATACATCACAGAAACAAGCCATCGGTCTGTCCGTTCTTTCACTGCTTCCTTTGTCAGCTCATTGTGCTGAAAAGGAAATTGATCCATGAGGCATCTGTTTGTTACATGTGAAATGGAAGCCCAGCCGTTTTGCTGGAGTCGGTTGCGCGGGGTCATTTCACAATGTCCAGCAGGCAGCGCTGTTCTAAAGGGCAGAAATGCCCCATCACCAGCTGAAGCACCTTCTCCTTTCTGCACCACTGGGCATCACCCAATCACATCACAAATCAGCCAATCACATCACAAATCATCCAATCACATCACAAATCATCCAATCACATCACAAATCATCCAGTCACATCACAAATCATCCAATCAGCATCTTAGAAAGTGGCATCAGGAAATTAGTGGATTGATAAACCCAAATAAAGGAAAAAATAAATCACATCATTTGATTCCATTTTACATATATTTACAGTTTTGGTCGTTTAGGCTCCTCCTCCACAGGGGCCGATGTTGTGGACTGCGATAACCAAGCCTGCCGCCCATATCACTGGCATTTTGTTGGGTTGACACCTCGCTTTGACGCCGCCTCAAAACCAAAACCGCTCGACACGCGTGCGTTTCCAGAGCAAGTCGTGTTTTACGGTGCTGTTAATCAGCTTTGCTTTCAGTTCTGCCCAAATCTGATTGAAGCAGCTTTACGAGAGGAATCTTTTTTGTTATTATGTTGATATTAAAAGGTCACATACTGTAACTGTGACAGGCTTACAAGAAAAATGTAATCTCAGTATGTTTTGTATGAGAGAAACTCAAAAATGAGTGTAGAAATGTTGGTCATATATCAATGAGTGGACATTTAGTTTTGATTGTTGCCCCGAAAGACCACATGACCTTGCTGAGTAAAAGGAGCCCTGCCAGCTATTTTATGACGGTCCCTCCTTAAACCTTTTTTAATCTTGATACTGTATGATTTTTCTAATTTGGTGGGATTAAACAGTAAACATGAAATACACATAATTCTACGTTTTCAAAAGTCATACAAACTTTGCATACAAAGGTGTTGAGTGGGGTTACCCTCTATAAAATATACGACCATTGTTATTTTTATCTCCATTGATGTCTCCATGGATCATTCTGGTGGCACTTTCCCACACAGGGGTCAACCTTTCACTTACCTCAGGCTCCAACATGAGATGCTTCTCACAGATTTTTCATATGTACGGATAAAAGGCTCGTAAATTTGGGAGACCATAAGAAGTCGACACACAAAGTGTCAACACTTTTCTATTACAAAGATTTTGCGTCAATTGAAACCGTTGGGGTCAATTTGACCCGAAAACATAAAAGCGGTAATAAAATGTTAACATAATACGAGGGTTAAAGCACAGTAGATTAGCACTGGTTCCTCCTCCAGGACACACAGAGCCACATCCATCCCCCACCAGCTCACCTGGAGCAGGGAGAGAAGGACACGGTCCAGGGGATTAGCTGGAGTTGGATGGGTTTTATTATGATTTACTGAACACTCCAGCAGATTAGCCTGACCAATCGGAAGGCCTTAAATAAAGTAAATTGCATTAAATTACACCCATTTATATTATTATTATTTCCCCCCGCCTTCCATTAAAACTTTATATAATGAATAACAGTGGCATTACCTTCTTATCCCCTTTGCCCCCCCCCCCGTTTAAAAATGTACTAGAAATGAAAATTGGATTGGGACCAGATAATGCAATTGATGGTAAATCAGAAGGGCAGGGTTTGCAATCACAGAGTAGAGTAGGGCTGGGGCATGTATCTGAGGATAAAGGTGTGGGGTTGGCCAGGGATTGCAGTGCTTGCGATGTGATTTGAGGGCAATGTGGGGGGGGGTGAGGGCTGTACAGAATGAGCAGTCCCCCGCCTGGTTGGAGTGTTGCAGACAACAAGCTTTATTTGGGACGACTCAACAAAGAACAGTGGAAGAGGTGCAGATTGGTGTGTGTCACAGTGTTGATCGCCTTAAAGTTGTTTTCAGAACATTTAATGTCAATTAAAAAAAAAATATTGCAACAATAAACTTGTGGTAAAATGTCATCTCCTTTTAAGAATGATGGAGCATCTTACTGGTGTAATTCATCATATCATGACTTGCTTGTACCACCCACCCACACAAACACACACCCACACACACACACAGACACACACTGACAGACACAGACACACACACACACAGACACACACACACACAGCACAGCACATGCAATCTTCTGCAAAAAAAAAAAAAGAAGTGACCCTTACTGCCAATATATCTAGGCCATGTGATTCCATAAGATGGATTATTAGGAAATAATTTTAAGGATTTATAGGGATATAATTCAGTGTAAGTATATTAGAATAATAATTAATGGAAGATTCCACTTTCATCTGTTAAGACTAGGGTTTCTGTGGATTAGGAGGCAGAGATGGACATCTGGAGGGAGGGAGGGAGGTACCTGTTATGTCTTGTAGTACATATGATCTTTTTTCATTATGTTGTTGTCTTTTCTCTGACAATGTAACAGGGCAGGAGGAAATCTTTTCCACACGCAGAAGTGAAACATTGATTTGAACATTATTACCATGTCGAAACATAATTCGGCCTCTCCACCACAATAGCTTTTGTTCAAACAGTACTGAAAACATCCCTATTAGCCAACTAGATAGTCTGTTGGAAAAAAGGAAGTTTTCAGTATTGTTAAAGCAGACAGGTTAAAGTTAAATAGTCTTAAAGGTTTTTGTCGAGCAACCAGAAGCCAACACAAATATAAAGAGGGAAATTGATTATTACTGTCGTACTACTTAAGCTGACTTGACATGATTGTGTTGTAAAAATGAAATAAAAATTTCTGTTCAATGAGATTTCCTGAGAATCCCCATTCTGCTTATTGAAAAGCCACTATGGTTAATAATGAACAATAACTAATTCCCTTAAAGTCGATTTACAGTCATTTCATCTATGAAACACAACAGCTCCTGGTTTTGCGTGTTGCGTATTCAGAATAACCAATAAGACCTGGATTATGCACTGTTTAGTGCTTTAAAGGAGATTATGGAGTTTTCTTATTATTGAGGGTGTACTCAGTCCATGGCTTAATCTGGAAACCTGATTGGAAAACAAGCTATTAGAGAGAGCAGAAATGGTCAAATGGAACATTTCTGAATGATGGCAGGTCTGGATCATCTTTGCACTGATCTGAACTTTGCCATAACTAGTTACATTTGTTACATTGGGTAACATTTCATAGACAGCCGACTACATTTCCCATAGTCCTCAACCTTATTGCAGTCTTAAGAGAAAGTGTGCCAGAATGCATTGGCAATGGGAACAGTTAATTTTTATATGTAATTGAAATATGGGGGCGAGATTGGCTCAGTCATCTAGCAGTCGGTGGGCCGATCTCACCTAGGGAATACACTGTTAGAACAGGAGTTAGGACAGGAATCTGCACAATAAAAATGCATATAGGAGGTTTTGAAAATGTGCGTACCTTGAAGTTTCAGGCTTAAACTTTAAAAGGTTTCTGTTCAATGCTAGTATTTAGGGTCTGGAATTTGTCTTTGACTTATTAGTGTATTTCTTTCTCACACTAAGGTTAAAAATCATGGAAATATTATGTGCTTAACCTAAATATACAGCATAGCTACTATCGATCTATTGATATCTGCCAAAAATGGAAATGTGGAATTCTTGGTCAAATTAAGTCGAGAAAATCTGTCAAAGAAATTAAAAGATATTTTCAGGCAGTGCATTCCTTGAGCAGATGTGGTGTGTAACAACTGCATGCAGATCCATATGAATGCCCATCACTACCGGGCAGATGTAGTTTGGGGGAGGGGTCGTTTACTGTAGTCATTTTCATTTCTGGTGTTAAGTCCTACATTTCTGCCTCGCTTAACAACTTAGTTGGATTAGCGATCTTTTTATTGAAAGTGGCGCTTAACGATCTGACGGAATTGTTTATAAATGTCATTTGTATGTAAATCTCCGACCCGATTAGAATCCACTCAACAACATGCTTTTGTTGTTATTATCGTTATTATTAAAAAACGTTTGTTAATGGAGAAAAAGATTACCGAACCATTAAGCATGTTGTCTGACCCATTAACTGATAAAAAGCTATTAAAAGCTTAAAGATTAAATAACATATATAGACCAAAGTGTGGTGGAAGGGTGGACATGTTGCTATCTTTATATACCATGTACAGAATGGATACTTTGCTCCGGAAACATCAAAAACATCGGAGGAAATATAGCTTAGTGACAGATTAAAATCACACACGCGCACAGGAATAAAATGTCTATATAATTCCCTATAATTTTCCTTCCAGCAAAACCCACATATTATCTTGATAACCATATAATAACATTGCAGCGGTTGGAAAAAAACAACTAAACACTGTTCTGAGCTGTCCTCCAGAATTTTCTTGTCGGGGGATAATTTATGAAAGGATAAAGAAAATAATTTGAAGTCTGTGCTTCAGACAGCAATCTATTACACTGTTACAAACAAAATATATATATATTTTTTCTCTTTCTGTCCCGTTATCAGTTCTCCCTGCCAACTGTGTCAAATTGAGCAAGGAGCAGCCTGCAAACTGCCACTTAACAAATTAATAGCACTAAACAATATACGCTGCAGGTCGGCAATACAGCACGGTCTGGTCTTTTGTGCGTTCGTTGTTAATGGGCCTCTGTAATGACTGCTAGTTATACAAAAGGCTTACTCATGTGTGTATCCATTGGGGGTGGTGAGAGGCAGGTCCTCCCATAGCCCAAGACTGCAACAGTTTGTTTTTTGAGGAGAGGGGGGGGGGGGGGTAGATTCTGGGTTCTTTAACTAACCTCCTACCCCCAGCCCCTCCACCACCACCAACACCCCGATCTTTGATAGTGCACAAGACAAACAGTTTGGTTTTCCTGAACCTTGTGGCCTAGATAGACACACACACACCATGAGCATATGGCCCATTCACGGCGTCCTCCCTTTCCACACTGAATGAGAAACCCTAATTGAATATCTACCCAACATCTCTGGCTCCCCAAACCAAACCCTCCCGTCCTCCCCCTGCCCCCACCCCTTTATGTTCACAAGGCACCTCAATGTGGGTCATTGATTTGCTAATATACATATATTCTGTGCCCGTGAGTGCGGGTGCGAGGGGTGTGTGCCCTGCGTGTGTGAGAAACAGACCAGGGAAACAGATTGGCCCATATATCAAGCCTAATGATCGTTAATTGAGGTAATGAATAGAATACTCTGAGAGGCCTATTGCCCAAGCTTGGTACATTTTAACAAAACTATTAATTGCTGGAAGGAGAGGTGAAGTCCTTCTGACACGAGCAGGCCAGAGACAGACCAGCTGGTGCCATATTGTCAGAGGAGACAATATGAAAGTAATTGGCTACTGTGTCTTTCTTTTAAGAAGAGGGGGAAAAGGAGGAGGGGAACAAGAGAAATGTTTGGCTTTTTGAACTGCCAAAAGGGCGGTAATCCATTTAGGACCTGTTGTTAACAGTTTCCGTTAAACAAACCACTACTATTTGTGGTTCTAGAGGCGTTGTCAGGTTTGATAAGGTACTCTGTTTTATGTGTTTTATGTGGTGGTTTCAAGTGAGTATGAATTGTGCAAATCACATAGGGAAATGTTTCAGGAGTGTCTGGACAACATGTTTTATGAGGATTTATGCGTGTTATGTTTTAAAAAATATATATATATTTTTTTATATTTGTGGAATGCAACAAACTGTCCATTAATTGTGAAAAATCGTTTCATGCTGGATTCAATTTTCTTCCAACACCAAAGACTATTTAAACAAGTCATCTGGTCAGAGTTCTTAGAATCTCACTGGCCTCCAGTGAAGGTTTAATGAATGCATCCAAGAACCTGAAATTTGCCTGCTTCCCAATTGCATTTCATAATTACAGTAAAATCAAGACCTACTGAGGAATTATTTTCTCATAACACACACACATCTTTCTCTGTGTAGTCATATTTGAATGCATAATATGTTAATATACCCTCATCGGCGATTACCATCTACAAGTATTTTTTTAAATGGAACGCAACATGTAGAAGCTTTATAGAATGCAAATTGAAATGTTACAATGAATCGTACAGATGTCCTCAAAGTTCTGAAGCCCGTGATTAATAAATTATATTTATTCTAGTTTAGAGGACTGACGTGCGCTATTTTATTCATACATTAATTGCGAAACCGTTGGCCATTCAAGTCAAGTTGAAGAATTAAACAGCAAAACCTCAACTGGAATAGTTAACTTGGAATAATAGCGCCCTCTACCCTTCAACATCAATGTCAACTCTTTGTATTCGCTTACATGTTGCACTGAAGTTTGCTAAACACACACGACAGAAAAAGTTATGTTATTACTGCCAAATTCAGAATGAACTAACTACAGTAATTTGATATGCTAGATGAAATGTATGCACACACGCGCAAACAAACACACAAACAGTTAAATATTTAATTAACCTAAAACGGTCTAAGTCTTTTTAAGTCTGGAAAATTAGATGTTTTGACCACATTGTATGACTTAGGTAACAAGTACTGGATATTTGAATAGCATGTGGACACTACAGTATTATTACTGAAACATTTACAAAAGCAATACATAAGAAGATTTATAATATATACAATCACACGCAATACTATCTTTCTGTCAACTTGCCCAGCCTGCTCTTTACATGCGTCATCTTCCTCCGAGTACACTTGCTGACGTAATCAAATGCGGACTGGTTTGGTCGGTTGACTTTAAACATAAAAGACACCATTGAAGAAATGATAATGGAAAGCAACACCCATTTGCAAATGAGCTGTCTAGCTATTTAGCCAGCTTTTGCTGTTAGCGTCTAACCGGGTGAATCATTCTACGGGAACTAACTAACAGGAAGACGATCCACTAGGTAGCTATGCCATGGTTATAGCCTATCTGTTACAATACATAGCTAGGCTAACGTATGTGTGGATAACGCCGCGTATTGTTTATATCTGGCTAGCTAGCTAGTTACAAAGATGAATGTAGCCTAATGTTACTATATTAATATAGCTATTATGGTTCAAGCTGAGAGACGATTAGATGGATGTACTAGCTAACGTTAGACCACTGCTGGGTAACTTGGCTGAACAAATATTAGCGGCTTAGGTTGTTGATGCAGGAATATAAACAGCTGTTTGCCAGCTGACCAACTTTTAATAGTGCTTGCTAGCCAGCTTGCAGCAATACATACAAGTTAGGCTAACGTGAAAATGTATCTACGTGTTAACTTGCTATGTAACACTAGTTACCTCGTATAAAATATCAAACCAACGCTACCCTGTTGCGTTTAACGTTACCTGCTTGATAGCTAGTGTAGTTAAGGGGTTGTGAGTTATCACAATGTTAACTCGCTACTGCTTGGGCTAGTATAGTATAGAGTACAACAAACAACATAATGTTTTAGATACATAGCCACATAGCCTATAATAATGTTCGACAAATTGTGAAATGTATTGTTTATCATTCTGAAATGTCCTAAGTGCATGATTTATGATTGTTTTTTTAACCGGGTATGTCATCGAGAACATATTCTCTTTTTTGATAACGAACTGGACGAAAGCAATAGAAGCTAGTAAAAGACATGAAAGGCAATATTTAGTTGATGATAATATAATACTGATGATAATTAGCAATCTGTGTGTGGAGAGTGAGCATTAAAATTAAGGGTTAATCCTTTTCCCCAGAAAGGGGATTGGAAAATAAATGTTCCCCCTGTAAAACGTATGAAATAGATTACACTATAAATGGTGTACTGTCATCAATAAAAAAACAGCAGGCTTTCAATTGATGCCATACCGCACTGTGTTTGTATGACCAATAGTATGATGAAGTCTAAAGTGTGTTAGATTGTTTTAAATTAATCATGGAAAGACACATACATTTGGGGGAAATTGATTGGAATGGAACCCATCACTACTTATTATTATTATTATTATTATTATTATTATTATTAGCTATTATTAACAAGATGTGATTGTGAAATACTGCTTCCTCTATAATATAAATGGAAATACATCCTTCTGTGGAACTCTTATCAGACTATCAACATGTTGTCGAACATTTACAGTCAGTGTGGCGTTGTATTTCAGAAAGCTGATATCCGAGCGCAATCTGAGGGACAGATAGAGTTGACAGTTGAAAAAAAAGAGAAGAAAATCACTCCAATGTAATAAACCAGACTTTCTTTCTGTGGCAGTGGGCACTGTCACCAGGAATGGGCTCCACTTAAGTCTGGGAAAAGCAGCAGCACATGCCTTTTACTCGGACAACATGAAGATTCCCAAGTTAGCCATCCTGTTTATTCTGGTGGTCGGTACGGTGGCCTACCTGACGTACATAAGGAGGCCACAGATCTTAAAAGAGACAATCTCCAAACCGCAATACCCTCACTCCAGAACAGACCCGACAAACCTCAGCACTGACCGTTTCCAGTATGGGATTATGATAGATGCTGGGAGCACTGGGACACGGATTCACATTTTCCAGTTCCTACTTGAAGAAAACGGTATGTCCCTGCGTGTTCTACAAGCTAGGGGTCTCAGTTTCAAGAGAGCCCGGGTAGTACTGTAGATCTGGTACTGTAGGTTTTCATTGCAACCCAAATTTGGCGCACCCGATTCTACTAATTAACAGCTCAACAGGATCTCTAGCTGTTGAATGAGGTGTGCTTCGCTGAGGTTGGAATGAAAACCAACAGGACAGTAGATCTCCAGGAACAGGGTTGGTGACCCCTACTGTATGTGAATGGGTTAAATCACACATTTCACACAACTGAATATAAGATTGGACTTTATATACATCTGATAGTGATCTGCCAAAGTTGCCAGATAACTTTTTTTTTTTCATTGGCAGGAGACTTACGCTAGCTAGCCCATGGACTGCTGAGTCTATGGAACACATTTCAAAATGTGTTTCGCACCAATTCACTAGTATTCTGATAAAATAACCATAATATGGCAACTGACAAACAATAACAACTGTATGTCACTCATAATATTATGACATGCACCAGAAGTGGAATTTAACAGCGGTATTAGTGAGATGAAAAACTCCAAAACTCCAAACATTGTGATGAAAACAAATTTCTGCCACACCGGCTGATATTATGAAAAAAGCGATTCATGTTTTAATATACTCATGCTGAGCAGTGACATCTAATTCTCGACTTAATTTAAATGAAGCACTTTCTTATTGAATTTCTTATGGCTGCGAAAATATTATGTTCAATAAGCTACACAAATGACACTGAAATAGTAATTATTTTGTTGTGGTTCAAGTCTGTGTCATTGCTCATTATAATCTTAAAAACTCTTTCAAAATATCTGCTTCTATAGAACGCAGTGTATTTTTGCCCCTGTGTTTTAAACTTCAAATGGAGAAGAGCCCAAAAAAAAAAAAAAAATATATATATTTTTTTTTTTTGTTGCTGTATTTAGCTCTGTTGATGGCTGTCAGGATGGCCATCATTATCGCATTGAAACATTAAGCTAAATCACTTAAGTGCTGCTTTGGCTTTATTGTTAAATCTATGATTGTCATATTCTGATGGCCATTAAGCACCTGCCATTCATGTTAATATTGTCAACGCCCCACAGTTCGGCACACATAGACATTAGCACTGGAGCTTGGTAGCCACAGTCTCTAAAGAAAAGAGCAAGTATATTGGATTTCATGTATTGGAACAGAACATAACTAAGCCATATGACAAGTTAACTGTTATTCCTTGTCGACCCTTCACTAACGCACTATTTAATCTTTTTATTTAAGCTTCTTATAATCAGCAAATGGAATTATAGCAGCTACGTGATTTTTGTAAAATATTACAGCATGTTCAGTCATTACGATATTGGACGTCAGCAGAAGTGTCTAATAGTCCTTGGAGATAATAATTATCAAAAAATGAAAAAGTAGGCTGTTCATGTCACAGACCCAATACGGCACCTCCTTTCACACTATCTGGCGGTGCAGAACTTGGAGAAACTGCTCTGATGCGTATCAGTGCACTACGGTCTGCATAGGTTAGCCTGTGGAGTTTCTTCATTTCTGTACACTGTGCACTACAACACTGACTTTCTACAACAGAATATCCTTGTAATGGGTATTCACCATTTGCCATTATTAACCCTTTCAAGTTCGATTTTTTGGAATATTGTTTTCTCAGTCAGTGTCCTATAACTCAGTTACCAGTAGTGATTGCTGCATCAGCATTAGGGTGTTCAGTTGAGAACATTATAATCACATAATGTGATCTCACACCCTGAAGGATTAAGAATAAGAATTTAACCTCCATTACACCCTCACACACAGATAGCTTTACCACTGTATTGAACTATAGAGCACGTTTTGTGATGACGTGTGTTTCTTTACTGCTGTTAACAAACACGATGGTCGCCGCTTACATTTTCATGCAAAGGTGCCGTCTAGAATATGCAGCGAATATGTAAAGTGTATAATATTCTATTGACATACTTCTCTTTTTCTTTTTTCTAGCGACACACAAATTGGCCCGTGAAACGTTCAGAGCAATAAAACCAGGTCTATCTGCATATGTGGACGATCCCGAAAAGGTAAACGGCTTTGTGGAAATTGAGACACTTTCTCGGTGTGAATGGTAAATGGTTGGCATTTATATAGCGCTGTACAATTGATGCTTCTCATTCACCCATTCATACACACACTCACGCACCAACAGTGATTGGCTGCCATTCAAGGCACCAACCAGCTCGTCAGGAGCATTTTCAGGGGTTAGGCGTCTTGCTCAGGGACACTTCGACACAGCCCGGGCGGGGGATCGAACCGGCAACCGACTGCCGGACGACTGCTCTTACTGCCTGAGCCAATGTCGCCCCAATAACCTCGTGCCCTTATTCGGGCTTACCGCAACGGCTGTGTTCTATGCTACACTGTGTGACACTGTCCTCGTGGGGTGGGCCGGTCCCTCAGTGCACGGATGGAATCCAGGAACTTTTGGAGGTGGCCCAGGAGTCTGTGCCGTCCTCCCAGTGGAACATCACCCCCCTGGTGCTGAAGGCCACGGCCGGCCTGCGGCTCCTCCCCGGGGAGAAGGCCCAACAACTCCTCGATAAGGTAGGGGAGGCGGATGCCTTTTGCCATAGAATCACTTGTCTTTTGACACGCACAAGCTCATGGTGTGCTGGTAGATTTGTGTAATATTTCCCTATATTTTCCCTCGCCGTTTGTGTCAGTTTTATTACGTCAGACGATAAGACCTGCATTATACAAATGTGAACGAGTGGGGGAAATCCATGTTTTGAAAACATTTAATGATCATATATCAGTAAAAATGTGTGTGTAGTATGGTGCAAGTGTGTTTGTGGCAATGTTACAAAAAACACAACAGCTTGTGACAAAAATGGACAGCACTTGCCGGAAACCTACTAAACTGTCCCATAATCTAGTCGTTTGAATTGTTCCGTTTCTGATTCAGATACAGGACATAGGCCTAGTGCATATTGTTAACATGGATGCTTATGGCTTGAAAATGCCTGTTCCCCAAGGTTCGGGAGGTTTTTGATGAGTCTCCCTTCCTGTCCAGACATGACAGCGTGTCTATAATGGAGGGTACAGAAGAAGGTATGTCCTCATTTTTTCACCATAGCTTTCCCCGCAGATGTGCACTGAAAAATGATTGGCATTTTGGCAGACACTCTTATCCAGAGCGACGTACAGTTGATTAGACTTAGATTAATCCTCCCCTGGAGCAATGCAGGGTTAAGGGCCTTGCTCAAGGGCCCAACGGCTGTACGGATCTTATTTTTGTGCGGGATTAGAACCACCGACCTTGCGTGTCCCAGTCATTTACCCTAACCACTACGCTACAGGCCGCCCCAAACAAAAACAAAACAAAACACACATGCATGCAACCTTGTGTTTTCTTCCATCTATTGTTGTGTCAGCTACTGAAGGGATCAGATGGAAATGATTTAGAGATGAAAAAGAGCACAGTCCGTCCTTGTTTTGATCTTCACGCACAAAAGGCACACTACTAAAATGGAAGCTAAACATAATCCCATGATATAGCTCTATCTTCCGTGGCTATATTAATGTACGTTTGGCATTAAGACTGAAAACAGTGATAATTTAATCAGGAATAATGGGCCCAGGTTCAATCCACCAGTAGCTTATGGGACTGGGGGCTTGTGTTTTCTGATGCATTACATTAAGTAGTCACTTTACAGTAAGCGTTCCCTCATGACAGCATCGCACTCCATCAATTTCACTTGTCAAGAAAATGCAGCCCGTATATTTTGTTTTTACGCTTCTGTACTACAGTTTAGATAATGCTGCTTTGCATCAAATACTATCCCAGAACCATGAGTTCTCTTTTTATCAGTACATAGAATATACACAGTTCATCATTTATATACTCATTGTAATTTCATTTTACCAAAGTCTCTTATTTTATTATGGGCTACATTAGTAAGGAGGATATGTAGTTTTACGTTTACAGAATTGCAGAAATTCTGCCTAATGGACCACCTCCTTGTGATTTCTCTCTGTTGAAACAGTGGAATCTGCTCAATCGGGTCTTTATAGGTTGGGTTTTGGCCCTCGTGCTGTGCTGCTTACGGCGTTAGAGATTACCCTGGCCTTTCAGAAGACAGAGGTCTTATTGTAAATGGCTGCTAAGTCGTATTCGATGAGGGGGGCACAGGACAAGCCAGAGGGGCGCTAAGTGACTGCTGTAATGCATGACTTTAGGGTTTAATGTCGATCTAGAAATCTCAGTTGCGTCTTAGCGGTGTTGAGAGTTTTGTCCCAAAGCTTCGATAACTCACCGCAGTGCTGTTCTGTGCAAATGTGTCTCCAGTAAAGCCCCTTCTTTAGAAAGCCCCAGGTCAGACAGAGTTTGGACTGCAGGAGCACGATCGCACTGAATCTGCAATAACTTGAAATATCCCATGCCTCAAACAACAGGCTGGGTTGCTTGCGATTATCATTCGGTTTAATTGCAGGTAAAGAACCTGCTTGCCTGACCTTTTAAAGCCTTGCTACACAGTCATGCTGACAAACTTCTGTGTTCTCCTCCTCTCTAAATGCAGGTATTTCAGCCTGGATCACGATCAACTTCTTAACAGGTGAGACTGGTCGCATTTTAAACATACTCTTGCTGCTGATGTCTTTGATCATATTAATGCTCTTGTCCCATTGCCACATTTTTAGAGACAATCCTCCCCTGGAGCAATGCAGGGTTAAGGGCCTTGCTCAAGGGCCCAGCGGCTGTGTAGATCTTATTGTGCCTACACTGGGATTAGAACCACTAACCTTGCGTGTCCCAGTCATTTACCTTAACCACTACGCTACAGGCCGCACATGTGGTGTGGGCAAACGCAGAGACGGGATGGAGAGTGTTATGTGGGTAAACGCAGAGACGGGATGGAGAGTGTTATGTGGGCAAACGCAGAGACGGGATGGAGAGTGTTATGTGGGCAAACGCAGAGACGGGATGGAGAGTGTTATGTGGGCAAACGCAGAGACGGGATGGAGAGTGTTATGTGGGCAAACGCAGAGACGGGATGGAGAGTGTTATGTGGGCAAACGCAGAGACGGGATGGAGAGTGTTATGTGGGCAAACGCAGAGACGGGATGGAGAGTGTTATGTGGGTAAACGCAGAGACGGGATGGAGAGTGTTATGTGGGTAAACGCAGAGACGGGATGGAGAGTGTTATGTGGGTAAATGCAGAGACGGGATGGAGAGTGTTATGTGGGTAAATGCAGAGACGGGATGGAGAGTGTTATGTGGGTAAATGCAGAGACGGGATGGAGAGTGTTATGTGGGTGAACGCAGAGACGGGATGGAGAGTGTTATGTGGGTAAACGCAGAGACGGGATGGAGAGTGTTATGTGGGTAAACGCAGAGGCGGGATGGAGAGTGTTATGTGGGCAAACGCAGAGACGGGATGGAGAGTGTTATGTGGGTAAACGCAGAGGCGGGATGGAGAGTGTTATGTGGGTGAACGCAGAGACGGGATGGAGAGTGTTATGTGGGCAAACGCAGAGACGGGATGGAGAGTGTTATGTGGGCAAACGCAGAGACGGGATGGAGAGTGTTATGTGGGTAAACGCAGAGACGGGATGGAGAGTGTTATGTGGGCAAACGCAGAGACGGGATGGAGAGTGTTATGTGGGCAAACGCAGAGACGGGATGGAGGGTGTTATGTGGGCAAACGCAGAGACGGGATGGAGAGTGTTATGTGGGTAAACGCAGAGACGGGATGGAGAGTGTTATGTGGGCAAACGCAGAGACGGGATGGAGAGTGTTATGTGGGTAAACGCAGAGACGGGATGGAGGGTGTTATGTGGGCAAACGCAGAGACGGGATGGAGAGTGTTATGTGGGTAAACGCAGAGACGGGATGGAGAGTGTTATGTGGGTAAACGCAGAGACGGGATGGAGAGTGTTATGTGGGTAAACGCAGAGACGGGATGGAGAGTGTTATGTGGGTGTTGATTAGACTGCTTGGCCCGGGGGTTTGTGCCTACTGCTGACCCCATCCCTCTCTCCCTGCAGGGGGGCTCCAAGGTGGAGATGGGGCCACGGTCGGCATGCTGGATTTGGGAGGGGGCTCCACGCAGATCACCTTCTCCCCTCAGGACGAGGTAACGTACATGTTGGACCCCCCCCCAGGTTGCCAGGAGCTGTTCTTAAACACACACACTTCTGCGACGGCCTACCCATCTTCCTGCCTAATCTGCAAACTCCAGCGTTAATCTCACAGGCTGGTAAATAAATGTTTCGAGAAGGGGGCGGGTGTCTTGTTGCTTAACTAGGTCAGGTCTACTCGAGAACCGATTTATTTCGCTCCAAAGACTTTAAATTTGCCAGCAAGCTGATAAGCTGAACTGATTTGTGGACATTTTTTCAACATCATTTGCCAAGTGGATGAAACTGTGGGAACGATATCCAGGGCTAGTTGACTCATAGCAGTATTTGAGTAACGACTTAAACCTGCGATATGCATGCAGCTACAATCATCCGTCAGAATGTGGATTATACAGCAGTTAATACGGAGGAATGGAAAGCTTCTGCTATTAGGCTGGCCCTCATCAGTGGTCACACAGTATTGGCCTACCAAATCTGCACTGGTGTTAGTGAGCAATGTCTCTGACCAGGAAGTGGTCTTAAAAAAAAAAAGTCTTGGCTGCTTGATAAAGTAAATAGATACAATTCTTCTGAATCGTTAATTTGTATCTTGGATTCAAATGGATGCCTGGGTTAGGACAGTGTAGTACTTGATGTACTATGTTTTTCTCTCATTTGCCCCTCAGAAATCCATCCAGACCTCACCCATTGACTACATAACCTCGTTTCAGATGTTCAACCGCACCCACACACTCTACTCACACAGGTAAGTGGCTTCAGCATTTGTAAATGTGTTTATGAACCAGTACATCATTAGCAAAAAAAACAAAAAAAAAACTACTGGACTGTAATGTGGGTCCTTCGCCTGTTACTGAGCACGCTCAGTGCGCTGATCTGGGTCTTGTCTCTCCAGCTACCTGGGCCTTGGGCTGATGTCAGCAAGACTCGCGGTCCTGGGAGGAGTGGAAGGACAGCCTCGTATGTAGTTTACAATTTACCCAACTTCTAAAGAACCGAGTGCATAATTACACCATTATCTTGTCTTCTCATAACAGAAGATGAAATTAATTCCTTGGATGCCATTCAGGTCATTCAGTCAATGCTTGGCTTGAACAACTGACTTTTCTTTTTTCTTTTTTTTACTGGTAGGGATTCAATTTGAACTTTCACGATTTTGTTTGTGAAACAATTGTGTCTACATAGTGTCTACCCCAATGATAATCTCTGTGTATTTTATGATAACCCTTGAAGTTTGAGGGCACGTCAAATAAGGGGAACCTGTAGAATCCAACAGACGTTGCCATGCAGTTTCATCTCTTGGCCTCTAGATGGAGCGTGCTCCCTTTTTGTTGTCGTGCCAGTTTTCTGTTATTATCTATCATTAATCGTAATTAATACAGGGTAGGTAGCCTAATAAGTAGCCTACTCTGCACGCCTTTCTCCGTCACTAATTGGTTTCAGGATTTTCCTGTTCATGTACAGGTTTGACGGGTACACGTTTGCAAAATGAATTTCTGCAAATATGCAGTCACAAAGATTGAATGCAATCAGGCTGTCTACCTCACACCTGGAAAGTCCAACTGCCATTTATGCTAAACAGTTAAAATGACCGTGTCTGCGGGGGAGGGGGGGGGGATTAAATGTGCATGCATTCTTACAACCATGTCGACAGCCTACTGTTAAAATGAAGTATGGTGTATATTCCCTGGATGAACAGTAGAGGGCAGTACAGAGCTGGTGAGCCCCTGCCTGGCTCCTGACTCCACAGAGCACTGGGAACATGCTGAAGTGGACTACACTGTGAAAGGACAGAAGGCAGGTACTGGACTTCATCACTGTGCGGTGTTAAAACATTTTTATTGTACACTGAGCTGGGTTCTAGAGTTCGGGCCAATTAACTGATATGAGAATGATACCTTACAGTATATAACTGCGTTCTCTAGTTGTTCCAGTTGTTTATGATTTGAATTTATTTCCTTAGTTGACTGAAGTTTAGTTCACCTCATCTCTAAAGCAGTTGTATAATTGGGCACCATTGCTTGTTTGGTTGCCAATGAATTTCCTTATAGCGGAATTACAGAAATGTAATTAAATTACAGAAATGTAATTAAATTACATGATTGACTTCCTGGAGAGGTAAATGAAGTTTTGCTGCACTTTCTGCATTGCAAGATGGTTGTTTGCAGCACATTGGTGAATGCAGCACAATCACGGTGTGGCAGAATGAAAGATAGTGTTGATTTTGTGTGTGAATGAGGGGAACATGGGCTGGGACACTGATCAGACACGCTCTGTTCCAGGGGAACCCATATACGAGTCCTGCTACAGCAAGGTGGAGAAGGCTCTCTACAAGAAGGTGCAGAAGGCAGAGGAGGCAGAAGATGCACACTTCTACGCCTTCTCCTACTACTACGACAGAGCCGTGGATATCGGGGCCATCGGTAGGAGCCTTGCATTCCCATTCATAAAAACATAATTAATAATTTGTCATTTAGTTGACACTTTTATCCAAAGCGACTCACAGTTGATTTGACTTAAGCAGGGGATAATACGGGGTTAAGGGCCTTGCTCAAGGGCCCAACAGCTGTGCAGATCTCATTGTGTGGTGTTATAGTCTGTACAGTGTAAAAAAAAAACCCAAAAAAACATGTCTGGGCAAAATGCTATAACCATTTAGGCTCCAACAAATTCATGTTGACCACAGAAAAATAAAAACAGATTACATTTTACCCTGAAGAAAATTCTTATTTTACAAAATTGCATATTTACTATAGTGGCACATTTCCTTATAATTTCATGGGAACTGCAGGAATATCTTTTTTGATATTTTTCCCAGCAGATTTTCTGAGAGAAATATGCATTTCCGTTGCACACTTGACCCGGTTCTAATTAAAGACTAATTGCGTTATCCCTCTTACACACTGAATGGTCCAATGGGTTGTGAACACGTAGTTTCCAGTTGTAAATTACACAGAGCACTCAAGTGTCGGCTTGGTAGCCACAAGCGTGTTCTGCCAGCCAGCCGCGTGTTTCAGCATTCATGAAGACTTTTTTTTTTCCCGTCCTTAGCTGAAAAAGATGGAGGAACTATCAAAGTGAATGACTACATCGAAGCTGCCAAGAAGGGTAAGATGATGATTTGTCTTGTCTCCTTGTCTCCTTATTTATTTTCCTTTTTCACTCACCATGGTGGCATTGGCCACAATGATGCTCTACATTCATGTCATTCTTAGTGCATTTAATCATAACCACGATCACAAAATCCCATTATCAATATAATCACTATCACCTTCTTATCCTCACCATCACCATTTCCTGTTTCCTGGTGCTGTCATTACAGCCATGATGACACAGCGTGATATTACCCTCACAAGCTTTCTGCAGGCGGAAAGATCGTTTTCAAATCCACTTCAAGCTGAATAAGATCCCCTATTTCGACGCAGACTCAAAACCCACCTTTTCAAACTCTACCTTAGTCCTCCCTCCTGATTTCCCCTGCCCCTCCTTTCTGATATCCCTATCCTTGTCTAACCCCCCCCCCCCCCCCCCCCAAAAAACAAAAAAAAACAAAAAAACAATGCACTTCTGATGACAACTATGTTTAGAACAGCATTTCCTGTGTATTTTGCTAGTTTCTGGATCTGATGCTCTGACTTATGGTAGAACCTATGCACTTGTAAGTCGGATTAAAAGCGTCTGCCAAATGACTAAAATGTAAAATGTGTAACACACCTCCTGCCCACCACCTTGTTGTCTTGCAGTGTGCAACAGTATAGCAGAGACTCCCCCAACGCATCCCTTCCTGTGCCTGGACCTAACCTACATATCGGTGCTGCTACAGGAGCTGGGTTTCCCAAAGGACAAAGAACTAAAGGTCACATTTACTACACATCATATTACGTTTTGTGTTATAATGTGCTATTACTTCATCCCTAATATGTGGTGATTTGGAGCACTCGGTTTGGCTGTGTTTCTGCTCAACGCTACAGCCCCCTTTCAGTACATTACATTACATTACATTGATGGCATTTGCTCTTACCACTCTTATCCAGAGCGACATACAGTCGATTAGACTAATCAGGAGACGATCCTCCCCTGGAGCAATGCGGGGCCCAACGGCTGTGCGGATCTTATTGTGGCTACGCACGGGGATCGAACCACCAACCTTGCGTCATGTACCTTAACCACTATGCTACAGGCCGGGGGTGGGGCGCAGCAGACAGGCAAACGTTCAGTCCGTCAGTCGAGCTCAAGAGACAAGAGTGTGTAGCTTGTGCAGGTGGTGCTGGTATGGGCCAAACTCGATAATGGATTGTGGGGCCCACCCACATAGTATAACAGTGCCTCAACATGCTGAGAAACTTCCCCAAGGGGAAATTTGGTTAAATTTACTATGTCACTGACTTGCTCTACAGGTTATTGGCCCGAATTGACATGGCAGTCCATTATATTATAGAAAACTATGCAAGTGAGCAAGCTGAAAAACATACACCACATGCAGTAATATTCAGAATAATTAACTGTGTGAGCAACAACTGCTCTTGTGCCAAACGGCAAAAGGCAAGCACAACCCACTGCTACATTGGGCCAGGACTGCAGATCTCTGAAGTACACCGTCTTTCATCGTGTTGAAGAATTTGATTGGCCCTTTTGAATATGCAAGAAGGAGCTGACAGTTTAACCGCCGTCGGCTGACTCCTTGCGATTGTGCTTTCCAGTCCTGTTAGAAACGGAAAGCCTTGTCTTTCTGCACGGAGGCGGCGTTCTGTCGATCTAACTGCCCGCCATGTTTCTGTTCGTAGCTGGCGAAGAAGATAAACAACGTGGAGACAAGCTGGGCGTTGGGAGCGACGTTCCATTACATGGAGTTACACTCCAGAGACTGAGCACTCACCAGCACTGAACACAAAATGGCTGCTCCATCGTCCCAAACCAACTATGCTGCAGAGTGGGGCGGCACAAATCTCAATGATTGTATTCGTTTTGATACTTGGAATGTGAGGCTTGTTTTTTTTTTTTTTTTTTTTTTACACATTGCCATTACAGGGCATTACGTTGTACTTTTTGAAAAGGTTAAAATGTGTTTTGTATGTTGAAGGAATGTCAGTTGTTTGGGGAAAACCCTACCCAGGAGGTACTGTGAAGCATGAAGAAGCTTGACTAAGGAGAGGGGCTTCTTCCATCACCATTGAGTGTAATATGAATGTGCAAATGGCGTCTGTGTGCGCTCACATTTTATAAGTATTTTGGGTTAAAGGTGGAGGGTAACTGGTACATTTTTTTTTTTTTTTTAGTTTTAAATGGGCAGTCAGCAAACTGAAGGAAATTATTCCCAATCTCAAACACTTCCAAACACTTTCTCCTCCAGCGTATAGGAGGAAATGGACAATGGCGATTCTGTAAAGCTCTACTTGCTACTTTCTGAATTTCAGCAAGCAATGCTAAGAATTCAAATGCAAATCAATGAATATATACTTAGATGTACATGTTCCATTCCTTCATGATCATCTTTGACATTGTGTACTCCAAGCCAGTATATCCTTGGGGGGTTGACGGTCTCTCCTTTCGGATTAATTGATATTTGAGTATCCGGACTGTCCTCCCACTCACTCTTAAGTGAGAAGAAGATGCTTAACACCCACAGGGAAGGCCTGACCTTATAAATTATTCAAAAGTATTCTGTCATTCTCTTGACAAATGTTATTACTGTTGATTGTCTCCAGCCAAACAGTGGACTTATTGTTCTTTTCGGTTAATGTTTACTTGCCTTCTTTTTTTTAAAATCATTAAACGGGTTCGTTGGTTACCGCTCCACTAACATACTGTACATTGTGAATGCTGCATGTCTGACTGGCAAAGGAACAACCTGTGAGTCATCAGGATTCTGCAGGTACAACCATGGCAGATTCCTCCCCCATGTTTTTAAGTACCTTTATTACAACTATTGTGGCAGGAGACCTTGGTTTCATTAACCCACCAAATACACAATACACACCCATATCCATTTAAAATCAAGTGAATGTTGCTGTATTTACAGATTCAATCTGATTCTGAAGGCAGAGGCACATAGCTCTGCAGAACCAAACGACAGCTATGGGAGTGGGTGTGCTACTGACATAAGACCATGGTCAGTCCAAGCCCTTCTGTTATTTTCATCCCACCATAAGTAATTGCGCTGAGCACACAGACTGTATCGGAAACCCTGAGGCTTTTAAAAGTAATGGGGTTTTCCCCTTTTAATGTCTTGCCTCGGTCGGTCGTAAACAAAATGTACAGCCTACTTAAACCGGGGAGGGAGATATATTTATTGCTCGTGGGAGGGGGTATGGCCATTCCTTATGGCCGCGAGCGTGATGCTGCTTGTCTGGAGTCTGGGTTTTATGTGCTGCTAAGCCACTGGCTGTAAGTGTCCTCCATCCTTTCACAACAGCGGGAGCTGGACTGGGACCCAGCGCAGCTGAAACATGAAGGAAGCTGAAGGGGTGATGTAGTCTCTGACTGCAGTCTCTAACAGGGTGGTGGCAGCAGCTGACCGAAGTCAAATACCGAATTGTTTTGGATTAAAATACTATTCTACGCTTTATTGAGCTAGTCTGGTGTATTGGAACCTATGACATACTCTTTAAAAAGTGCAAACCCCACCTTATGGTCAATCTTGGTTGGCTTAATTGCACCAGGTGATCAAGAACAGGAAAGCATTTGAATCCAAAACGATTACATATTTGACCCAGACCTGGGCAGCAGGCTGTTTCCCACTGGCTCACCGACAAAGTCTGCGGTCCCTGTGACATCTTTAACAGGCTCATAATAAAAGCTGCCAAAGAGGATTCAAACTCTAATCCTTTCAGCTCTGTTCACCTTGGCTGTGCTTTGTCAATGAGTCGATTTTACTTCACAGACAGAGGACACCTTTACGACAGTACGGACACAGTTTGGACAGCATATAAAAAAATATGAAATTCTGAAGCGTGCAGTCAAAACAGCAGAGGCTTCTGCCCCCAGGGTTCGGTTCCTCTCCTACCTATTTACATCTTTAGCGTGACAAATCAAATAGGAGAGACGCGCCAACAGCTGGCCTAGAACCGAGATTGAAAGCAAAATCTGTGGGTAATATTCTTTGACAACAGCAACTGCAGTTCACCTTCTACGTGCCAGGTTTTGCATTGACATTTTAAATAGGCCCACGTCAGTAACAGCCACTCCCGTAGGGCATTTGTAAAATGTCATGGACTGAAAAATAACTATTTCAGTTCAGCTATAAGGTTAAAATATTCTCTGCGTAGTCTATTTTTAGGTAGGCTATTAACAAGTACTAAGCTCCTACTTCCTACTAAGCTGCCTGATCTCAAAGAGAATCTCCAGTGTCCATAATCAGGTTTATTAAAATGGCGTGGCGCAAAATAAGGATGATTCATTTTTCTGTTACTGTATTGTACTCCAGAGCACAATATACCCAATCCCATGAGAAAACCATACAAGCAGGGAAATTACAGTGTATATCTATACTGTTATTTTCTCCAACTCCCACACCTCTTCAGGGTGAGGGCACACAAACGTCATCCTTTTAATGAAGGAAAGTTACTGTGATTTAGCATGTAACACATATGCAAACAGATTGCTTGTGCGCAACCTGTTAGACCACAAGCCCACCTGTCAGTGCACAAGAGCAAAGACAGACCTGTTTTCTGTAATCACTGCCCAGTATCACAACATTTTTATGCAACTAGCACAGGCAACTAGACCGGAGGTACAACAATTGGACAGGGGACACAGGGGACCGCAACTCTCCCCCCTTCAGTGACACTAAGACGAATTACGCGACGCCCACGGCGCTGATGGTCACGGTAAATTATGCTCTGGTGTAGTACTTCAGTGCATTAGCCGGATTCGCGCTAATACAAGGGAAAAATGAATACAGTGAAACATACATTTTTATTTGCATCCGGTCCATTAATATATGCAAAAACTGTAACGACAGTTCAATGACTGATACACACTGCAACTTTAAAAGCGCTGCACTGGGGAACGAAGCTCCACAGCTACGTCATGGCGCGTCCTGCGGGTCTCGAGAGCTGCACTCTCGACCAATGAGGAACAAATCCGACGCCTCCCTGTCCCTCTCTGTATACTAGCATTTGAGTAGGAGGGGTGTTTGTGGGTTACAGGCTTGAGCAAAGTCCCTTTGCTATAGCTGAGCATCTGCCGTTTCCTCACTCCTCGGTGCCGGTCCAGCAAAATAATAAAGTCAAAACACTTGCGGAGTTTGGAAATCCCTGTTATTCCGTAGCTATGGCCACACCACTAACCGACCAGGAGAGGAGAAAACAGATCAGCGTTAGAGGGTTAGCCGGGTTGGGCGATGTTGCGGAAATCAAGAAGAGCTTCAATAGGCATCTTCACTTTACTCTTGTCAAAGATCGCAATGTTGCGACCCCAAGGGATTACTACTTTGCATTGGCGCATACAGTGAGAGATCATCTCGTCGGACGCTGGATTCGCACGCAACAGTATTATTATGAAAAAGACCCGAAGGTAAAATTACACTTTTTGCAAAAGACAGGAAGTGAAATGAAGTCCGCATTTCTAAATAACTTTCGAATACTATTGTTTTAGGCTACTTTTTCCATGTCATGCATATGTAGATTAAACGAGTTTACCTGTTGCTAGTTAGCTAGGTACAGGTCCATAATCGACTGCGATGACAGATCGACGTGTGCAGATATGTAATATGCTGACTAAAGTCAGATCGCCCAAACAGCTCTCCGTGCATCCCTGCTGCAGTGAAAGCAATACATAGCTAGTCTAAACTAATTAGCCTTGCACTTGTATCAAAGACAACTGCAGTCTGTCTGTTTACAAGAACATGGTCTAAAAATAAGTAAACCTGTAACCACACCCAAACTACTGTACTGTACCGTAGGCCAATTTTCTGGAGCAAGTCACAGCTTCATAGCAGTAGCACCAAACGAACCACGAAGGGACATAGCTACACTCCATTATTGCACTTTTGACCACCTAAATTCTGGCGTGATTTAGTTTGTCATTTTGACAGTATAATACTAATCAAATGTATGTTCGCGTAATGAGATTATTGACATAGTTTTATGATGATTTGAATGTAAAAACTTGCTGTGAAGATTTACACCAATGAGGATCACCCGCCTAATCCAAGCTAATTCTGTCTGAAACCAGATTGCCACTTCAGATCAGACAAAGTTAGCTGTGAATTAGAATGAGGTTTAAAAGAATCTGATTTTCTGGAACTTCATTTGCAGGACACCCAAAGGTTCAGGGACAGGTGTCGCCTAGAATTGTGAAATGTCCTTACGTTCTCCTCATTATTAATTCAAGCATGCAGTCATGCTTGTCTCTATTTTCAAGATGCGTATGTACAGGTTTCCAAAATACGTTTTAAATATGGATGGATCTTAGAAGCAGCCAAGCCAGACTCCTCATAGTCTTTGTGTTCACTTGAATAGAGTCTGAAAGTGGTTTGAAACTGATAGCAGGAGGGGGTGGAAAATTAAGTGTGGTTGTTTGTTCAAGAACAGTTAGTGCTAATGTGATTGTTTAAACCTCTATCTATCACTATGCACTAGGCGTTTCCGTTTGAGAGCTAAAATGAAATAAATGCGTTAACAAAATCTTACATTTCATATTGTAATACGAAATAATGAAAACAATACTACGTACTATTTATTGGATAGGAGTAGCCTAACTGGTCCATACATTCTTTATATGTAAGAAATCTGGTTGAGCATGAGCCTGCACATAAAACCGAGGCACTGCAGAAGGGACAGTCCGTTACTGCAGTGACTCCTCAATGCCGAAGTTTATGTAGTGAGACATGTTGAAAATAGGCTGTTGCTCCCATCTCCTGGGAGCCCGTTTTTAAATTACATTTATGTGCCATTTACGCATTAGGATGGAGGTGCGCGGAAGCACATTAGCCTACATTTCTTTAGCTTGTCATGCTGACCCGAGTTCAGCCATCCAGGAACGAATTATCTAGCCTGATGGGCTTTTTTTTAAAACCAACAACTGTTTACATAGTTCAGCATGCTAAATGCCTTCATGTAAATGACTGCCCACGCATGCCAGTTTGATTCCATTGTGCACCATTGTTTCAGTATCTGACGTGATCCAATAACTTTTATGAGTACCACTCAATAATGGCCATGGTCAGACCCTTTTTTTGGGGAGCATGTAGCCTCTCGCTTTTTCTGACCGCTCATTTTCATAAGGTTTTGTGCGTAAATTACTCGGTTGATAGATTGAAAGTCCTGCTCCTGGAGTTGCAATTGCTTTCTAGCCAAAGGCACTCCCTCACTAAACAGTGCTGGTGCTGGTGTTACAGATCATTAACCACAGTGTGGGTGGGTTCTTTATGGCTCAGGAGAATATTAATGAAACCAGAGTTTCATTTCTGGTCGAGTGCTAGGTCTTGCTCAGGTCATTTAATATATTAAGTAGTGGGTATTCATTCTTGCTTTAATATTTTTTTTGTTCATAATTGTTTGTATTATGTATAATGTAATTGGTTATTGTTTACTTTACAGCCGTTTATATTTTGATTGTTGCTTCCACATTAATTATTACTACAATTGTTTTTATGGTAAACAACAAAATGTTCAGAAAGATATACAGAAGGATATTAAGATACATTAGATATATTATTATATTACATTAAGCTGGGGTAACTGCTTAGAAAAATATTGTGAAGCAGCAAAAGTTTGAGCCTAAGCAATGAATCAGAAGTAGCACGAGCCAAAAATAACAGAATCACTTTCAAACTAAGGTTACTTACTCTGTTTGAAGGTTTCAGTGGAAGTATGTTTAGGTACATTTAAGTCTATGGAACAAATAATGCACATACTGTGTATTTGCATATGCATGAGTATATTTGCATAGTGGAATGTATACTTGTCCCCCATGGTGTGAAAAACATTTGGCGTTTTTACAGGTTCCTCATCAATAGGATTCCTGTGGGATGGCAGGGGGAAATGTTCAAGGAAATGTTGCTTGGCAACAAAAGTGGATTCTATTCTGTACAGGGGAATACATTTTGGATGGTGAAAAGACCATGTAGATACCAGAAACCCTTTAACTAGAACTATAGCCTGAATGTATATCAGCTTGGGAGCTATTCAGACTACTGTGCGTCATATGTTTTCATTCTCTGATCAAACTAATGATTTAATTAAGACCTGAGAGAGAATTCATACCCAAAGTCCCCAAAGGCCCTTGGATATTCTCTATCACTGAGGTGCATAGCATCAAGTTATTCACTACAAGGCAGTTATAAATGAACATTAATGTACGAACTTGATGACAGATGTCACCAATTCTTGTACTGTTCTGCCTGCAGCAATGCAAGGTTGTAAAAATAAATACCTGTGTTTTGCATGAAAGAGTAATTGTGTGGCTTCTTATCGCCCGTTTTCAGAGGCAAGTGAATCTGACAAGACTTCAGGGAGGCCACTGAAGTGTCAGCCTTAAACTGTCATGTTATACTAACAGATGACGACAGCCAATCATGGGAAAGAGCTCAGATAATATAGGCCTACCGCTATGTCCCGTTTCCTTTCATTGGTGGATCTGTGGCTGAAGAGGCTGGGCCTATCACTAGAGTGCAGTGGAAGCTACATTCCCAAAGTGGCAGGGGAACAGAGACTGTGGTGACTGAGAGAAAGTGCAGGCCCATTTCGTGCATTACCTACTTAGAGGACCTCTGTGAAAGACACAAGGTCAGAGCCGTGACCTGCAGAACTAAATGAAAATGTACTCATTTGTCAGGGTCCACAGGCTTCAGCCCATGAAAGAAAACCAGCTACGGTATAGCACAGACATATAGCACAGCTACGGTATAGTACAGACATATAGCACAGCTACGGTATAGTACAGACATATAGCACAGCTACGGTATAGCACAGACATATAGCACAGTGACGGTATAGCACAGACTGAGTTATGTCTTCATTGTGTAAGGATGCTCAGCCTGTTTCTTTTCATATTTTACTCCATAGGTAAACATGTGTACAAAATGTAGTTTTTAGTGAGTGTTTTTCTGTTTTTCAGCAGTTTAAGATGAAACATACAGATGCATGAATAGCGTCAGGTGTCTGTAACATAATGACATAATGGAGCACTAGATGATCAGATGAGTCCTGACTGGTCTGTTATCGCTGTGTGTTGCAGAGGATTCACTACCTGTCTCTGGAGTTTTACATGGGCCGCACCCTGCAGAACACCATGATCAACCTGGGCCTGCAGAACGCCTGTGACGAGGCCATCTATCAGGTACACACACCTGTCCGCTCGCCCCTCTGGCCCTGCTCCGCCCCGCTCTCCTGACCCCCCAGGGCAGGCCTCAGAGACTGTGGGTGATGGGGAAATGGAGATCTCATTCCTGACCCTGCTGAGAGGTTTGTAATGACATCTCTGCGCTATGAAGTGTAACTTAAATTAACTTCCCATTGCCTCTTATTGGACCCATGTGGCAAAAGTAGCAACACACTGCAATTTGTAAGAATGGTGAATTTAAATGATTTAGTGCAGGGGTGTCAAACTCCAGTCCTGGAGGGCCGCAGTGTCTGCGTGTATTTGTGGTTTCCTTTCAGTCAGCAGCCAATTAAGGCCTTGAGAACAAGTGTGTGGTGTGTGGACTCTTTAGCCAATGAAAGACTTTGATATGCATCTCTCGAGCTGAAACACACCAAAAACCGGCAGACACTGCGGTCCTCCAGGACTGGAGTTTGACCCCCCTGATTTAGTGCCTTCAGTGAAGAATTTGAGTGAGATTAAACATTGTTTCACAGGTTACCTGGAAAGGTAAAGCTTTTAAAAAATTTTTGTTGTCAAATTTCCAAATACTACTATACGAATCTTCTGTTCACATAATAAAGGTGTGGGTTTGGGATCATTGCTTAACACCTAGAATCCAATTACTGTGGAACTTTTAGGCATATTCATACAGCCCCATTGTGCATCAACCAAAGGCACAGGACAAATACCAGGGATGGTTGGCAGGCCTCGGTGTACAACTGTAACAAACTGATTCCTGTATCAAAGGGCCTTTGCTTTAGCTGTACATCACCACAGCACTAGACCTGCAGCACCTCTTAAATAACGTCCTGTTACAGTCACACCGTTTCTCCACTCCTCTCCAGACTAGCCTGTGGTTGTTATGGGAAACGACCCCTGCAGTGCATCGTTAGTTTGATATACATCCAACATAATAAAAAAAAAGGTGACAGGACCACATCTGAGGGTCGGACATGGTTTTTGTATTCTTGGAAAGTGTTCTTGGAGGTCTTTCAAGGAAGTGAATATTGCATGAGCTCTCTTTGCTGTGGTGCCTCACATTTCATTTACGCTGCCTTTGCCAAAAAAGGATCTAAAAGCCATGCATATTTCTACACATAAATTGTGTGAGAATGTTCACATACTTCCCATCGCTGTAAATCAGCGGACAACAGGCCATTCCTGTGTAGTTGTAAAATTCTGGTGCTCGTCCATACTAGAGTTTCAAAGGCATACTTCACACAACTGTACCTGCATTTTCATGTAAAAACCTTTGTATTTATATCGAAGTATGCTTCCCTCTTGACCTGGTCGATAGAGATAGATTGAGATTTATCTCTCATTTTCCTGAATAAATTAAAACAGAATAATACGATTGGCACACAGTACAGCAGATATATTTATGATATATTTATTTTCAGTCTCACCACAATCAGGCAACCATGTCTACAGGGGCAGACTGCATGGCTCACAGGAGGTTTCAGCAGCACAGACTGCAGTCTTGCATGGAGAGCAGCTCATAGCCTGTAATTGAAAAGACTGGGGAAAAGGTGCAGTGTTGGCTCTACAGAACAGTCGCAGTGCTGTACCAGCGACCGTGAAACTGTACGTGCGCAAGCCTCGTCTGCAGACACTGGAGCCAAGAATAAAACAGAATAAAACTGCCATTTTAAAGTGGATTTCTCATTCAGTAGAGGCCTTTGGGAGTGTTTACAGGGAGAAAGGCTTTGGTTTCTGTCAGTTTTGTTTTTCATCGTTTTTCATCGTTTTTCATCGTGGGTAGAGACAACAGTTATCAGCGGTCACTGATTTAATGATAGCAGTATGCTGTCATTTTATGAATTCGTCTTACTGTCGGTTTCCTTCTGAAACGTTTGCATTAAGCCAGTACTAACTCTCACACGCATTGCTTTTTAAAAATGTATAATTTATGATAAAACAAAAAATTTAATCAAATGAGAAATGTGGTCGTTAATCATGACGGGAGGCTGAGGCTTTAAAAATCGACAGCACTAGCTCATGCCATCATTCATGCATTGATTTCAAGCAATCGCTGAGGGGGTGGACAATCGCTTTTCATTGGTTCATACTAGTGAGCGATTGGCTGCTCACTGTATCTCCATTCCTTATGGAGTTTATGAAGCCTTGCTCTCCCATCGCTGGCTGTGAAAAGAGGAGGTGCTGTATGTGTTGTGTGTGTCGTACTCAGCTGGGGCTGGACCTGGAGGAGCTGGAGGAGATCGAGGAGGACGCCGGACTGGGCAACGGAGGACTAGGGCGGCTCGCAGGTGAGGGGGTGGATGTTACCTCTATTTCAGGGGTGTCAAACTCCAGTCCTGGAGGGCCGCAGTGTCTGCTGGTTTTTGGTGTGTTTCAGCACGAGAGATACATTTCAAAGTCTTTCATTGGTTAAAGAGTACACACACCTTGTTCTTGAGGCCTTAATTGGCTGCTGATTGAAAGGAAACCACAACTACCAGCAGACACTGCGGCCCTCAAGAACAGGAGTTTGACACCCCTGTTCTATATATAATGTGTGTGGTGTGCCCCCATGGATACTCAAATCCGGCCCTCTAATCCAAATCCAGGCCTGGTTTTCTTCCCCCCCCCAAGTAAGTAGCTGAATGGTGCTACTGATTGGCCAGACGGTCTTCAGACCTGACTGAAGGGAGGGTGGAAAACCAGCAGTTCTCAGCCCATGAGGACCGTAATTTGAGCAACACGGGTGTACCCTATTCCCAAATAAGTCCCATAGCATTGTATCTCACATGCACACAACACATATGCCTATGCCGATGCATGGTTTTACTGCTCGTAGCAAAGTGGTTCAGAAGCTGGGCGTGTTTGTTATTGTACCGTTTTGTCACAGCTGTGGTTTGCTATAGAACATAGGCTGGGATTACCGCACGGATCAATAATTTCCTTCTCTGGGAGAAGCTACAGCCAATTAAGCACCACTCAGTGAGACCGCAGGGCACCTGGGTGTACCAGCAGGACCAGGACACAATGCATCAGCACTGCTTTAGCACCAAGCTAGAGCCTACCAAGGAGCTTATTACAGTTAATGCGCAATACAGTAATAAATCATATTTCAGCCTTGTAGAGCGACTTGCCCTGGATTAGGGTGTCTGGTAAGAAAATAACCATCTATTTTAGAAAATGAACAACCACTTGCATCCTTTACAATGTCACAATGCAAATGAATCAGAGCTTTATTGAGAGGTAAGACACAGCAAGGCTTTTAAGCGCTAAGCGCTAAACAAGAGCCTTGGCACGGACACAGAGTCCAGGTTTGGCAGTGTCTCAGAGACCTGGCGTGATGAGTCGTCTCTAAAGCCAAAATTTTGCGGATGCGGAGTCCTCTTGCGGAGGCGTTACTGGGCGCAGGGCCCCGATCACGGAGCAATGAAGGGCCGGATCCCATTCCCTAAAATCGACGTTTGGAATGGAAAGCACTCTGTCCTAATGAACATGCCCTGCAGACGGATTACTGACAGCGGTCCTCATCGGTCAGCGAACATCTCTGGCTCCAGCCCTGCTCCTCTGAACGAGCTGGTCCTTACGGTCGTGTGATAAATGGAGCCGGGGAGCGCTGCGGTCAAACCGCTCTGGAGCACAAAGGAGGGCTCGTGGTTTGATTCTGAGATGAACAGGACTGCAGCCTGGCTCTGTGTGCTCGCCTCGGGGCCGAACAGCGACCCCCCCCCCCCCGTCCCCCCGTCCTGGCACGATATGCCGTCTGAACGGCACACATGGTGTCAGCTGTAGTCATGGAGCAGCTGTAGTCATCCTGCCCGTCTGTCCTCCCCCACAGCCTGTTTCCTGGACTCCATGGCCTCCCTGGGCCTGGCTGCATACGGTTACGGGATCAGGTACGAGTTCGGCATCTTCAACCAGAAGATCTCCAATGGCTGGCAGGTGAGAGAGGGGGGGGGGAGGCAGGGGCGATGGTGGTCTTTATTGGGGAGGGGGGGCGGGGGTGAGGGTGAGGTGCGTTGTGATTGGAGGCGTCTGCCTGGCTCCATGGTATGTTTACAGTAATCTGTAGATCGTGTATACCATCCATGCTGTGGAGAGGGGTCAGAAATTCATGCATCTGACTTTTTTTTCTGACATTTCCTCTTGGATGGGTCATTTGCCTTTTGGGAATGCACCACATAATCATGAAGTTGTCACTGATAGTAGATTGTACGTATTAATGAACTGTAATTGACCTGAATTTTGGACAATAAGTTTTACATCACAAAGGACCAAACTCCAATGCCTCCTTCACACACGCATCAGTTCTTAATAAAGAATAGGATTCAAATGATTGCAAATGTGAGTTAAAACACCATCCATTCCATTCAGGTGGAGGAGGCAGATGATTGGCTGCGCTATGGCAACCCCTGGGAGAAGGCCCGCCCTGAGTATATGCTTCCCATTCATTTCTACGGGCGAGTGGATCACAGCAGCGAGGGGGTGAAGTGGGTGGACACACAGGTGCGTCTGTCATAACAACACACACATGCTGTGCACCAGGGCCGGACATACAAATGATCTGAGCAGGAAGAGTATGAGAAAGAGCTCCCCCTGCTCACACACACACTCTCACACACTCTCACACACTCTCACACACTCTCACACACTCTCACACACTCTCACACACTCTCACACACTCTCACACACTCTCACACACTCTCACACACACTCACACACACTCACACACACTCACACACACTCACACACACTCACACACACTCACACACACTCACACACACTCTCACACACTCTCACACACTCTCACACACTCTCACACACTCTCACACACACTCACACACACTCACACACACTCACACACACTGAGAAACAAACACACACACACACACAGACACACACACAAACACACACACAAACACACACACAAACACACAGACACATACATACCAGCCCAGGAAAGCTTCACCCACACAGCTTGACTGCCCAGTTTAGTCAAATGTCGGTACTGTAGTCAGGCAAGGGTGAATTTACAAGTATGTTGTTGTGAAGCATGGCACATTTAACATGGAAAGCATAAAGCATAGTTATTATGTGTATTCATAGAAGACTTAACATTATAAGCTGTGGTGAAAATGAGAATGTTAATATCCTCAGGCTCTGTGCCTGGTTTAATCTGTCTGTGTCCGTCTGTGTTGCCTCCATGTTGCAGATCGTCCTGGCGATGCCGTACGACACCCCCATCCCGGGGTACAAGAACAACACGGTGAACACCATGCGGCTGTGGTCGGCGAAGGCTCCCAACGACTTCAACCTGCAGGAGTGTGAGTGTCTGCACCACGTGCCCCAAGAGCACTCGGGGGCCTGCTGCAGTGAGAATGCACTTTAACGGCCAAGCCAGGAAAAGCCATGGAAAGTGTTAGGCCGGGCGTCTCTTTGTGCAATTATTAATAAGCAGTACTCGTATACTGTAAATCAGCCTGAGCATGTGTGCTCCATAGAACCAGCTTAAAGGCCCATACGAATCAGCATCCTCTTCCTGGTTTTAGCTTCTAAAGTGGCGGCAAAACATTCGCAAAGAGCAGTGACGTAGGGTTTTTTTTTAAAGTCTCTAACCATTCGTCATGTCATTTCATGTGGGAAATATTACAAACAGCTTGGAAAAATAGCAGTAAGACCCAAGAAGATGCACACTTCTACCAAATTTACAACCGTTTTACTTGAATCAGTATGAAACACAAATCGAAAGCTCCAGGATGACATGAAAAGCTCAAAAACAGAACAAATCTGTGTGGGCCTTTTAACACTTCCTCTCCATTCATAGAAAGTTCCAGAAATGATCATTTTAAGCTCAGCCTCAGGCTGCAATTATGCGTGCCTATTTAAAAACAGGCGACAGGCATGTATTTTTTAGAGAATATACCTGGGTATTTCCTTTTTTTAGCCCAGTCATAATTGAAAGCTGTGAAAGCAGTCCCTTCGCTGGATCACCGGGCACGGGGGAGCTGTGTGTGCTTTCCAGTGGAGCTGCACAGGCAAATTATTGGGCTGCCAATAACTCTGGAGCCCACTGTATATGTACACTGAAACATCGCAGCAGTGAATACAAAATGCGTACAATGTGGCACGTACGCATGGTTTTGAACTTCCTCTCTGGTTTTGAACAGCTGCAGTTCTGCCCTGTTGCTCTTAGCAACACAACCTGCACTGCAGGATAATATTGAAACGTGAAGCAGTCGCTTTACTTGAAGGGACTTGAGTGTTTTGTTTTGGACTCTTTGTTTTAAATTAAAATCCGCTTTGAGCCCCCCCCTAACCCTAACCCTAACCCCCGCTTAGTCTAATCAACTGTAAGTTGCTTTGGATAAAAGCGTCAGAAAAATAACAAAATAATTAATGAGATTAGATCAGGGCTGGATGACAACTAACAGGGGTGGAGCCACTGTATGAAATCAATGACTCGCTGATCTGAACCAATCGTTTTGAACTAGCTCACTGTTGCTCCACTTATTATGGACTTGATGGAACCTTGCATTGCCTGTATCTACCCTGCTGAATGACTTCAGTTACGGTATCTCAGAGAAGGAAGGGATGTCATGAAGGCCTCTATACCAGGTCATTTCACAGCCACAACCATAGTCACTCTATGACCTGCCCATCACTGACCACTGAACGCTGTGAACACATTTGCGGCAGTTACAAAACTGCCCCTGTGGAGGAATTAAGGATGTGGTAAATTAATATGCCAGAGGTCTACCAATTATCTTTCAACAACACGCATCAATCACAATCTTGTTGAGAGCTATGAACTTTGTTCACCCCAGTAAATAAAGACTGAATATCTTGTCCACTCTTAAATCCCCTTTATGATTTAAACATAGCGCTTTCTGGAAGAATGCGCTTGAACTGGGTGGGTGGTCAGCTGTTTCCCTTAGCCAGAGCCTTGGCCTAACGCCACTGATGTGTGTGTGTGTGTGTGTACGAGCGTGTGTGTGTGCGCGTGTGTGTGTGTGCGTGCGTACGTGCGTGCGTGCAAGTGTGTCTATACTTCTGTCCTTTGAGCATGTTGTGTTGCTCTGCTCTCTTTGACAGTTAATGTCGGGGACTACATTGAGGCAGTGCTGGACAGGAACTTGGCTGAAAACATATCCAGGGTCCTGTACCCAAACGACAATGTAAGTTGATGAGAACAGCGGCTAAACATGAACAGGAACCGCTCCGGTCTCATAGACAGCGCCACGGAACAACTGCTCATATCCAATTACTGCTGCATAATGCAGCCATTGAGGACCGAGTGCCCCTTTATATACAGATCCACTCTGCAGAATTAGCAAAGCTAACTTTCCATATAACCCTGGACGGTACAACTCAAAAAGAAGTCCTAAATACCCAGCAGACACCTGACCATAATTCCTCTTTGTGAAATGCAAAAACAAGCTTCAGTTCCCTGGTAATGTTATAGCAACAGGAGGTTGAGGTTACAGTAAACATACTCTCACAATAGACCCTGCCACAACTGTAAAGACCACACTGTAAAGATCTGGTTGCAAAGCTGAGAGGTTGTCTAAACAAGAGGGAGAGCGTTTTAACGCTTCCTCAAACTTTTAACATTAGATTTATCTGCGTATCAGTAGATAAAAACATATCATATTTCAGACCATCTTGAAGACAGCGAGGCACACACAGATACACTCAAAGAGAGGGAGTTTGAGATTGGCTAGCTCTGCCACAGGAGGCCAGGAAGGGTGATTTTCTGCTCAGAAATGACCGAATAAGGACATCAGATGTAAAACTGGCCCATCGTCAGCCAGCGGCCTCCTCCTGTCAGAGGAACTTCAGCACAGACCGATATCTAGAGTTCACACAATCGTACAGGAAATGTGAACTTGCGGTGCTGTGTTACTAGCTTCTCAAAACCTGCACTGCAAATACACACCGGCAAACAGACTAACTCTCAGAAAGGTGTATTAATAATCAGACACCCAGTTTGTGTTCCTACTTTTGTGTTATTCCAGCACATTTTCTGTGCCAGCTACGACTTTTTTGTCACTCATACACAATTTATATTTATTTACTTTTTAACAGAGACTATGTTGATAGCAACACAAAATGTGTTGTCCTTAACTTGATTTCAGGTGTTTAAATAAAGTTTAAACACATTAGGTGTTTTTTTTTTTCCAACACATCTGTTTTGAGAGTGTGCTGCGCTGGTTGTTTATCGTTAGCTTTTCTGGATACCACTGTTCAGTAAAAGCTCTGCCCATGCTTGACCCAGCTGGTTTTGGTGTTGCGTAAAAATGGTAGAGAATGCAGCCAGTGGGTGGAGCTTTCAGTTAGCGATGCAGTCCTTTAGCCAATGAGGAAGCTCCCAGGCCGACACGCTCAGTATCACCGGGTGAAAGCTCCGCCCCCCTGCTCTATACGGTAGGTTACGTTGTTGTGCAAAAATTGTGCAGATTTTGGGGAAGGTGCTGGTGGGTAACTGCACGTTCCCCTGCTGAATGCTACATATGGGCGTGAGATAGAAGCTTAGGGCGGGCTGGGCATCACATGCTGTCAAAGAACAATGTAGCCTGGCTATAGATACACATAATTACTGTCATATTCCGTCTGGCCAGTGAAAACCTCTACTCAGGGTAACTTTCAGAGCTTATTTCTTTTTTTCTAGACAGCTTTCAGTTTGCCTTCGGTTGCTTAGATGTTTATATTGTTAATAATTGATGATGTTTTCACAGCAGAATATTGAACGGAACCATTTCCCATAAAGAGGCACTCCATTTTATCTCTATTTTTATGTGTCTGTATATGCGCTTATGGGTGCGTGTGCGCGCGTGTGTGTGCGTGTGCGTGTGTGTGTGTGTGGGCGTGTGCGTGCGTGCCTGTGTGTCCAGTTCTTTGAGGGCAAGGAGCTGCGTCTCAAGCAGGAGTACTTTGTGGTTGCCGCCACGCTTCAGGACATCATCCGCCGCTTCAAGTCCTCCAAATTCGGCTGCAGGGACCCCGTGAGGACCTCCTTCGAAACATTCCCCGACAAGGTGAGGGTCCCGCGCTCTTTCACTCACGAGTGCTTTTCAGTTTCTCACTCATCATATTCTGCATTCCAGACTCGCTACTCTACTCTACAGCAAGTGCCGAGACTGGGCAGCAATGTGTCATGCAAATATGCGTTTTCATATTTTAGAAAGGCTTAGATATGGCATGAAACCGAACAAAAAGTACATCACTGTGTTCAGTAAACGTATATGTGAATGCAAGCTTAATATGTGACTGTGTTTCACTTGCTTTTAACCAAAGTGCTGGTATGCAGTTTTAAGTATTGCCAACTCTAACTTGTTCAGTCTCCTTCAATTGTCCAGTGTAATCAATGTAGGGTAGTGAGCAGTTTTGGCCATATGTTCACACTGATTCTGCCACATAATGACTCCTGTGATTCTCTTCCCCCTTCAGGTGGCTATTCAGCTCAATGACACCCACCCGGCCTTAGCCATTCCTGAGCTCATGAGGTTCCTGGTGGACGTGGAGAAACTGGACTGGGACAAAGTACGGCACCCTAACACTGTCGCAGCGGTTAGACCTCCCTGTACCTGGCACGCCCAAGACGTGACCTGCCACTGAACTGGAAAGCTAGGCTGTTTTTAGAGCACATTGTTCATGTCGTTCTGGCAACGAACGGGTCAACTATCATGCTAGCTGTGAATGCAGACCTGATAAGCTGACCGTTGATCTGTACAGTGCCTGGACAGTGTCAGTAAATATTTGGCCGTGGACCCTAGTGTTCAGTAAGTGCTAGGCATCAAAGACACAAAAAGTCAATGGTCCCCCCAAAGAAGATTTTACAGCCAGTCAGATGCATTCCCTTGGTTGAATTGTGTCATACAGCAACCTCAAAGGCCTTTTAAATAGGCAGTGAGTTCTGAGTGAAGCCAGGGTCAGTGTTTTCACTTTGTTTAACATCACAAAAAGATACAGCAAGGCTTTCAAACTGGTTTAATTCCAACTGAAGTTTAATTGATGATGTAATTTCCATGAACAAAATATAACACGCAGGGGGACCCCAGGACTGGGTTTGAACCCCCTTGATCTAGAGAAAGTGGAGCCCTCTCTACTTTGTGTATTCGCCATTGAACATGAAGCGCCTCTAAACTGAGTGGGACTGCATTTCAAATATTTTACACAGTGCCCTGCACAATTATTCACACCCTTGATAAAGATCAGCAAAAAGTAGGGTGTATAAAATAAACACTACAGGTAAAGAGATGCGTTTTAAAATGATACTGCTCACTGCCTCAGCGACGGATGTTGTCCTGCTAACGATGTGACCCACACCTCTCCCCTTCCCTCCCTAAAAGGCTTGGGAGGTGACGGTGAAGACGTGCGCCTACACCAACCACACCGTCCTGCCCGAAGCCCTGGAGCGGTGGCCCGTGTACATGTTCGAGAAACTCCTGCCGCGCCACCTGGAGATCATCTACGAAATCAACCGTCGACACCTGGAGGTTTGTGCTGCTCCGAGAGAGAGCGACCGGGTGCACGTCATCCAGGTTATTTTCGTCACCACAGAGGGCTTGACAGGGTGACTGCTTTCCCTAGAGAATCGCTGCTCTCTACCCCGGGGACACCGACCGGCTCCAGCGGATGTCCCTGATCGAGGAAGGCGACCCTAAGAGGGTCAACATGGCCCACCTGTGCGTGGTGGGCTCGCACGCCGTCAACGGGGTGGCCCGGATCCACTCCGACATCGTCAAGGCTACCGTGTGAGTGACAGGTCACAGGCACACACCCCCCCCCCCCCCCCCTCGCACAGAGTGAACACGTGTACGTGAACGCAAGCTTAATATGTGAGTGTTTTAACCAAAGTGCCGGTGTGCAGCTTTAAGGACTTCTGTGACGTGGAGCCAGAGAAGTTCCAGAATAAGACCAACGGCATCACTCCCCGCCGCTGGCTGCTGCTCTGTAACCCGGGCCTGGCTGACATCATCGCTGAGGTATGCGACCATGTGACCACGACCACCATGTCACCATGCCAACCGGCTCCCATTAGGCCTTAGAGCAATCCGTTTCTGGATTTCAGACCAACTTCTGCTCTTGGTTATTTAATTAATTAATGATCGGTCATTTTTAGCTACATTCCGTGATATAAACAGCAGCTGATAAATGTTCTTGTTGCATTGAGCCAGAGTAACCGGTGGCAGCAAAATATCTGCATACACACCAGCCCCCTAGGACTGGGCCCTGCCAATGTCTCTGTGAGGCTTATTTTTTTCTTGAACACATTTCTTCAGATTTGTTGAATCCCTTATTGAACAACTGAATATACCGTACTGAAATAATAAAATGTATTTTCATTATAAATTAAAGTTTTCTAACTTGCTTAGATTAGTACGTATGAAGTAGTAGGTTTGCAGTGCACGCCATTGTTGATAGGGGATGTATCATAATCATGCAACTGGGCCCTGGAATCTGTAATTAATGCAGTTTTCTCCTGTAGAAAATCGGGGAGGACTTCCTTACTGACCTCTTTCAGCTGAAGAACCTTCTGAACTTCATAGACGACGAATCGTTCATCCGCGACGTGGCCAAAGTCAAGCAGGTGAGCAGGAGATTTGAGCCTTCAGTGGTCGGCCCAGGCCGCGTCTGTCCCTCTGTTTGCCGTTCGAGGACGTTTGATGCCATCGCGGGCTGAATATTTGCGGCTGCGGTTTCAGGAGAACAAGCATAAGTTTGCGGCGTACTTGGAGCAGGAGTACCAGGTGAAGATCAACCCTGAGTCCATCTTCGACATCCAAGTGAAGAGGATCCACGAGTACAAGAGACAGCTGCTCAACTGCCTGCATATCATCACCTTTTATAACCGTAAGACCTGCAACAGCGTAAACCTCAAAAGCCGTTAGCTCTGCTCACCTGCCAACACACTGAAAATATATTGTCATATTTTACAAAAATATCCTGTATGTTGAGTAATATAATTTATCATAATCATCATCATACTAATAGATCTGTTCATCGGTTTATGTGCAGGTATTAAAAAGGACCCCAATAAGCACTTTGTTCCAAGGACCATAATGATTGGAGGAAAGGTTTGTCGCTCTGCTTTTGGTTCATTTAACATCACATCCTATTGATTGGCACACCTGATATTCCAGTGACAGGATTTGGATGAAAAAATCTTGAGATTTCTCTCATTCAATATAATAAATACAAAATTAAGTAAATATGTTCTAGTTTGTAAAATATGTATTAACTGCACATGTATGGATTAACTGTACTTTATTTTTTTATTGGCACAACAAATGACTTCTGTTGACAGTGCCGTCAAACTACTGTTTCACCAGCATTTAAGGCAGGCTTTCTCACTTGTATAAAACAGTAAACACCGCTAATATGGCCGCTAATGTGTCCTGCAAACATTTTACAAATGGTCATTTGAAGTAATAATAACACATCAAAGACTAACTCAGCTTTAGAAATCATACTATATCGAGCTCTACTCCTTGCTATGGCGTACCGTAGGCCTCGGCTACAGGTCGCTTGCGTTTGGTTTACATCCGTATGTTCTATTGGACAAAGTCTGTGCCTCTGACGACGACGTACGAAACGAGAAAAAGCATTAACTTCCCATGAAAACAAATGTAGTAAATAATAACAAGCAAGTAATCCAACATGCAACCGGTTGCGAGTCTCCGCCGACAGCCTCGCTCCTCTTAGCTTCTTTCAAGCTAAGGTAAATGCGCAATGCTCACGCTCAGTTATGACGTGGATTAGATTAATGTCATTTACACTTTCGTATTCTTAAACAACTTTACTTTTCTTCTTTATGGAGTTTAATTAAACAAACCGTTACAAAGTACACAACATGTCGGGTTCATGCTGCTATTTTATTGCCATTTACGGCTGTAGTATAATGTTGGCCACTCTCTGTATTCACAGGAGCTCACGTAGCCTACCAGTTAGCTTGGTTATTTACGTTAAATAGGAATTTACCTAGCTTGCTTACGCTGTCGTTTGGTGATCTAGGAATGAGCAAAATCAATACAGAATAACTCCAGTTACTTTGAAGGCTTTTAATTTGCTGATGTCTCTTCTGTTCGAACAGTGATAAGTGGGCAACCCAATTGCGCAGTTGCGCATGATCCTTCCACCATAGTAATTTAAATATTGGTGCATCATATTTCGAAGGATTATTACGATTATCAGAATGTGAATGTGTCCTAAGGTGTAGTCAAATTAATCAGTGGTACGATTGTGTATGATTTGGCCATTAGAATACAGTTCTGTGGGATATCGGATATCTGACCTCTGACCTCCTCTCCCAGGCTGCCCCTGGTTATCACATGGCCAAGATGATCATCAGGCTCATCACTGCCATCGGGCAGGTGGTTAACCATGATCCTGTGGTCGGGGACAGACTGAAGGTCATCTTCCTGGAGAACTACAGGGTCTCTCTAGCAGAGAAAGGTAAAGAGGACCCTCTTACATTGTCCTACAGGAGGATTAATAATAGTGATGATAATAATAATAAAGATGTTTGGACTTAAAAGGCCATTGTGAAAACTTACTGCTGGCATGTTCTGAGTATTAGTCATTTTGTGAAGGAATATGACATTTGAATGACATTAAGATTAAAATTAAATAAGTTATCAAGAATGACTGAATTACTGTTGACAAAAATGAATGAAGCAGTGTCATAGCCTTTTAATTCTTAAGCATTCTAGCAGATGCAGGGCATTTGTACACAGTTGAAAGCAGAAAGCTCCAGTGTGGGGCGCTCAGGCGGCAGATGCAGCAGGCAGGGTGACAGCCCCTCCTCTCCCTGCAGTGGTGCCAGCGGCCGACCTGTCGGAGCAGATCTCCACGGCGGGCACGGAGGCCTCGGGCACCGGCAACATGAAGTTCATGCTGAACGGGGCCCTCACCATCGGCACCATGGACGGGGCCAACGTGGAGATGGCCGAGGAGGCCGGGGAGGACAACCTCTTCATCTTCGGCATGAGGGTGGAGGACGTGGCCGAGATGGACCGGAAGGGGTGAGGAGGAGGCCTCCTGCTTGGAGGGTCCGTCTTTGGAGAGAAGGGGGGGGAAGGGTGCTGTTGGGATTATGTTGGAAATGCATCAGTTCCTGATCAAACATTCACATTTACTTGGTGCATGATTGTCCCCTTGAATTGATTCCAAATATACATTAATCAAATGGTTGAAACACCAAAACAGCTTTAGTTTGAATTACACAGTGAAGCAAATTGGCAAAGTGGAGATCGATGACAAAAGTCAGCACTGGAATTTTGATCAGTTTTAGCCCAGCTGGGTCAGGATGTGCCTGTTTTTTTATTTATTAAATGCTTTGAGAATATACATCATATAAACAGCTTTAGAATTATAACAAAGAAAGACACATACGTCTGAACAAGAAAAGAAAGAAAAAAACTGTTTTAGGGTATGCCTTTTACAGAACTCAGTCTGGACACATTGCGTCTGACCCTGTGTCCATAGCAACTGTGTTGAATACTTCCCTTTATTTCTTCCTGTCGCTCGGACACCAACTTGCGGTGGCTGTCTGTGCAGGTACAATGCAATGGAGTACTACAACCATCTCCCAGAGCTGCAGCAGGCCATCGAACAGATCCGCAGTGGATTCTTCAGTCCCAAGGAGCCGGAACTCTTCAAGGATGTGGTCAACATGCTGCTGAATCACGACAGGCAAGAGCGCTCAGAACGCTGGCGATCAGCGCTGAAATAACACCGCTGCCCCCTGGTGGGGATTTGATGTACTGCGCAGATTAAGTCAAGTCTGTTTTCTTGGACCAGGTTGTGCCCTGCATGGGTTGATCCACATCAGGATTCTGTGCCAACTTCTGCTCTTAATGATTTAATTATCAAAATAATGTTTTGATCAGACATTTGTGTATGCACCTGCCAGTGTATCCTAAAGATTGTACTGTTCTCAAGTACAGGAGTGAGCCAACATCATTTCTAGAGCTGTCAGAATAATAAATTAAGGTAACTGGTTGGAACAAAAACCAGCTTGCCGACCAGCCCTTCAGGACTGGAGTTGTGCGCCCCTGTCCTAAACCCTCTTTCTCCTCCTACCTATGAGGCTATTTAATTTAACCAATTGCATCTGAGTGGCGGCACGGATGGTGCAGTGGGTAGCACTGCCGCCTCACAGCAAGGAGGTCCTGGGTTTGAATCCCCGTCGGCCGGGGCCTCTTTGTGCGGAGTTTGCATGTTCTCCCCGTGTTTGTGTGGGTTTCCTCCCACAGTCCAAAGACATGCAGGTTAGGCTGATTGGAGAGTCTAAATTGCCCATAGGTATGAGTGTGTGAGTGAATGGTGTGTGTGCCCTGCGATGGACTGGCGACCTGTCCAGGGTGTATTCCTGCCCAATGTATGCTGGGATAGGCTCCAGCGACCCTGTTCAGGATAAGCGGGTTAAGATAATGGATGGATGGAATTGCATCTGATTCAATTATTGTATATCCTCAATTAATGAGACAATGGATGATTCTATGGGACAGGAAATATGTACTGTTGAGGTCCACTTGGTACAATGCTGCATAGCTCTGGGAAAGAAACATTTAATTGAATAGATTAAGTTAATATTTCATGAATGCATTAGGAAAAGTAGCATTAAATCGCTTTAATCACAAAATGCATAGGTATTGGATAAGACTGGACATTTTTGGCTGGCATATAGGGTGCTAAAAGGTTTATTCTGAGTATCGGTGAATAGTGTATTCTTACAAAAGCTTCTTTCTTCCAGGTTCAAAGTATTTGCTGACTATGAGGCTTACATCAGTTGTCAAGAGAAGGTCAATGATCTATATAAGGTATGGTGCCAAGTGATAATGAAGTCCTGCCACTTCTAAACTTATGAAAGCTTCCAGAAAGCTTGACACATCGATCTGTACGGTGTTTTTGCGTGTTGAATGTGTGACACTTTGCCACGCGTCCCGTTTCAGGACCCGAAAGAGTGGACGAGGAAGGTGATCCACAACATCGCTGGCTCCGGAAAGTTCTCCAGCGACCGCACCATCAGCGAATATGCCCGGGAGATCTGGGGCGTGGAGCCCTCTGATGTGAAGATCCCGCCCCCCAACGTACCCCGCGAATAAGGGCCGATCCCCCGCACGCACGGGCCACCCTAGTTTACCCCCTCTCCCAACAACTCCGCCCCAGGCATGACTCATCACTCCGCCATACGCCCTGTCCCAAACCCTGCGATTCCACGACCCGAGTGCTGCTTGAAAACAAGGCTCCATTTTGAGAGTGCGAGTCCAGACCAAAGTGCAGCGGTACGGAGTGTGTACAGTTTGGGACACGGCAAGATGGCTGCGACTCACACAATCATAACTGTGACGAAACTGTGACCGCAACTTCCCGTTCTTTTAATTTGTGCCATTATACAGCTGCAGGCCGAAACCATCAAGGGAATGGAATTTAATGCCGTTATCTTCCTTCAATATGCAGAATTTACATTTCAATATTGAATAGTGATCTAGAATTTGCACACAGAAAACGTATTCTAATAATTTGCTGTGTAGACTTAAGGGTTGACAAGAATATTTTAATATGCCGTTTTAGTGAAGAAGGCTTTTTTTCCATTTTCTAGTACATTTCATTATCACACATAATATCACTTAAAACAGGTGAAAAAAGCATTAAAATCCCTAAAAATCAGGACAAATAAAGTGACTTGTGTTCACATTTTTGCACTTAAGATACAGGGTGAGTACACCTGTAGTTCTTTCACCAGGAAAGGCCTTGATAATGACTTTGGAACAATGTCAAAAATATTATCTGAATTTTTAGGGCTAAAACACAGAATAGGTGGGCTAAATTCTTTGTTGTACTTGAATGTATTTTAGTTTTAAAGCTACTCTTGCTACCGTTGTGTGTTTTTGGATGTGGATGTATGTGTAATTGTTATTTTCTGTAGCAGCTTGGGCTGTCTTTTCCCACACCATTACAAAGTACTGTACTGTTGTTATGCTTATGCAAAAAAAAAACTGAGAAAAGGAATAAAAAGAGTATCATAGGAGGACCACAAATTGTAATGCAAAGTTATTAAAATGCATTAAAACGTGCAGGGAATGAATTCCCCTGAAAGAAGTCGCTAAGCAGGTTCCAGGCTACAGAAGAAGAAAACAAAAAGGTTGTTAAGTCCAAAGATGAATGCAGCATCCATCTCTCACCAGTTTGCACAACCACTTCCCAAAACTGGTCTGACTGGAGAGGGCCAGTCCCCACCCAGCTATTCCCAAGTCAGGCTCTGTTTGGTCTGCCGGTCTGGGTGCAAGCATGAGGAGCCGGATTGGCCTGAGATACTGCTCATGGTGCATGTCTGTCAAAATGGAAGGCCAAAATCCAATTTAACTTTCATTTTAGTAGGGTCTCCTTGCATGAAATGTGGGTTAGGTTAGGTTGCTAGTTATGGATTTGATGCTTTTTTAAAATTATTTGATGCTTTTAACCTGTGGAAGAACCTATGCACTTGTAAGTCGCTTTGGATTAAAAGCATCGCACTCTCAATGACTAAAATGTAAATGTAGGTACCAGGTTTAGTCTTTCACAACCAGTTATTAATTAGACTGATCATCAATTCATATGCAGTGTACAGTACATGCATATGGTGACAGGTGTCTTGTGATGTTCAGTAGATTATGTTTTCAGTGTGCAATTAATTGAGACAACATAAAAAAGTCAGATATTTATTATTTTTATATTATTTAAAAACATACATAAAGTAATATTTTTTTTCTGTTCAGTCAAGTTTAGCAGCTTACAAAAAAACCCCAAACAGACAAAAAATAAAATGCAACCGAACGCTTCTGAATTTGTAAACCAGTAGGAAGGTTTTTTTTTTTTGAGTGATTTTTGTTACAGATGCACAGGGAGGTTAATAAGAACTTTGCATAAATAAGCCACTGTGCAGGGAGCAGACCTCTGCGATAATATACATGGGCTTTTGAGGGGAAAATAAACCCAGCAGAACTATGAATCTCATGTCCTATTGAACGGCCTTCCGATTCACCCATTTCAGGTTTACAGACTATATAAACAACCTATCACATCCCATGTAAATAAATGATAAAATCCACACTTTTACCCTTCAGCCTGTGCCCCGTGTTCCACATGGGTTTTGTGGATAGTCTGTCTCTGTGCAGAAGTAGAAAGGTCTAAACAGGGTTTCACTGCATGTTACACAAAACTGAGGCTCACAGAAAACAGAGCATGTGCTGCCATTGTAGGCCTACATGAACCATATTCCACTGTCTACCCAGCAATAAAGCCATATTAGGTTATATCAGCCGTACAGAAACCATGTGGAAAAAAAACAAAACAACTTTGACCAGGCAATGTTAAAAACAAACTGAAATGTGGACTGCAGTTATGTGTAGAGATCGCATACAACACAGAATTGCATATCCAAATGTCTCACTTCTAATCATTTCTTTAAAAATATATTGCATGTTAAATAGAAATTACAATTGCTTGAGGATCCATAGAAAGCAGCCAATCCTAGGGTGTCTGGGCAGGAATCCAGTGGTAAGTGCTTTCCTGCGTTCTCCCTTCACCTGCAGGGAGACCTGTGTGAAATGCACACCTACAGCATCAGTCTAATGCCAGGGCTTTCAGCAGGGGGTCTGTGACCTGGCCAGACTTCACTGTACATGGGCTTTTTATTTATGTAACCCTTTTTATCTCATGTTGGGTTTCCCTGGGTCAGAAAAGGTTGAAAACCCCTAGTCTAATGCATCCCCCCTGGGCTCACACATGCACGCTCCAAGACTCAAAATGTACATAAGCGACTCAGTGTCGGATGCAGAGCTGATGCTGAATCTACAGTAAAAAGCACACAAATGCGAACATCAGGCCGGATTCATTCAGCCATCCAGCCCAGACTCGCTGCAAGTCATCTCCCATTTCTCCCCTGGGTCCTTCAATTCCTAAATGGGAAAATAGCTTACTTGTTTCCCAAACTCCTTATTTCAATGACACATGCGTGCTCCCTCAAAGAGAATAAGACGACTTCAAGGCGAGGAGACTACCTGACCAGCAGACAAGCTTTCCATGCCAGGGAACAATTTGGGTAAAAAGCCCGTTAAATATATATTAAAAAATGACTCATCTACAGCGATTGAGGCTGAATCACATATCTGGCTCTTACACATTGTGGCCGGGTCCCTCAGTGAATACCCAATACCCCCCGAAAAAAAACTAAAACAATTACCCATCAAATCTGGTTCATTTATTCCCATCGTTATTAATTTATTCACTAAAATGACTGGATGCCCCAGTTTTAATCTGGCTGTGACGCTGGAGCACTTGGTTGCTGAGCTGTGGCTTGGCTGGAGCTGAATAGCAGAGGGGTGAAGGCCGCCTTGCTGCCACGCGGTGAGACACAAACGCACGACAAGGCGCAAGCTCTTCCTTCAGGAGGAGGTAGGTGGTTCAGACATCATCAAACTGTAACAAATGAGCTCAGAACTATTTCAGCCGACAGCTACTTGCCTCGTTAGCTCTGGAGTAAATGGGTTCCTGTAGCCTACCGATCTTGCGTGCCGACACGATTTCTAGGCCTGCACATGTAAAACCGTCCAATGCATTTTATAAAGAAAACAACCGGCGGCATAAAGAGGGTAAATATAAATTCACAACTGATGCTCTCGGCAAAATTAAGCACTATAAAGCATTACAATGACAGTGAGAAGAAAAACAAAGTCAAACTCAAGTCCATCGTGGTTATACTAAATAAAGTATGTTTGTGCAGTTCACAACCGCCAGTCATAGATATAACGTACTCTAACTTGGTACACACTATACTTTATACAAGTATATGTATTTCTCTGAGATAACCTGGTTAAGAATCTACTTCATATTCTTGGACATGCGGTTAAATACACAGGTCTATATAACTGGGATTCTCATTCTGAAACCGATGAACCCAAATGTGCATCAACTTTACCGACAGTAACAGAACACGTGACACTGACAGTATGTGTACGTAAGGTGTGTCTGAGAGACACACCTGAACCACATCAGAATTAATATTTGTCATCGGTCACCTTACATGTCTGGCAAAGTAACAATGCTTTCCCTGTCGTACAGAGAGAAACCAGTAGAGTGGGAACAGAGACCAGTCCAGTTAACTAAACGGAGCAGATTAGTAAATTGTGTTCACAGGTTTTCAACACTTAAAGAGGCAGAGAAGAGCCTTCACGTGATGTATATTTTCACCACTTGCTAGTCACTGCCCGAACCCTGTATTAAAGACGGCACACTGAAGTTGAAGCTTTGGAGAGAAATGGAGACACTCTGACGAAGCTCTTCAGTCCAGGCCCTCAGATGTCTGCTTTGATTTCCAGCTGAATCCACCAAATTCATGGGGGGATACGAAGGAGTCAACCCCAACTATCAAAGCAAAAGACACGGACTGAAGACCCAGTGGGGCTCCACCTTCCAAGCAGCTTTCAATGTGCCAAGACCCTGATCTAGAGACCTCCCCAGCCCCACAATGTGGGTCCAATTCTATGTTCTTCTTCCAGTCATTTTCTCTTGGTCCAATCAAACACATTTTTCCCAGGTGAACTAAAAACTAGTATTGCACACCCAACAGTATTGCTTGAGGGCCAGATTTCAGCCTCTCTGTCCAGATTTGAGTATATCTGTCCAGATTTCAGCCTCTCTGTCCAGATTTGAGCCTCTCCCATATCTTTTTAGGGGGGTGCGCTTTGGGACGAGCTTTCTCCTTTCAAAAGCGTCTGCAGCTGCTTCCTACTAAACGCCACGAGGTGTCTCCAGGGCAGCCGCCATCGCCCGCTACCGAGGCCCGTCCCAGCGTTACTCACACACCGAAAGAGCCTTTTCACAGGCACTGCTCATTTCACAGCTGCCTCCTTAGACGTTACATTAAAATAATAAAACATATTATCACTAGTATCAGTGCTAGAGAGCCATGTTATTTTTCATATTCCGCACACAGACAGTAGTGCTGTGAAATGATTGAAGTTATTTAAATAACTCAGGTGTACATATATATATATATCCCCAGGGTCCACTAAAGAGAGGGCGTGACTAATATAGCATCACATGGGTAGAGTAGTTTCAGGTCTCATTAGGAACACAGGCCAGGGTGTTGTACTTGGGTTGTGCATGTCCTCGGTTAAACGTTAATCATGATTATGAGCTCGGATTAAACAAAAACGTGGAAACAATGCGCCCCCCCCCCAGAAATAAGAAATAAGGTCCATAAGATGGCGGCTAGCATTCAAGGTCTGTGGATCAGGAACACAACGCGGGCTTGGAACACCAGTCAGTCGAAAAAATCACTTCGGCCAATCCTCTCCTGACCCCGAAATGTGAACCAGTCGCAAGTCTAAAAGACTGAGACCAACCTCTGAGGGAAAAACAAAAAGAGGAAGAAAGAAAATAAATAAAATAACTGCCACCTCTCTCCCACTCATTCAGGGTGCTGTTGACTGGTTCAGAATGGTCCCCCGGGCAGTCTCAGGTTTGGAAGTGGAACTGTTATGACACCAGGGGGAAGGGGAGCACTTCTCCTCGGTGCGTCGTGCAGTTAAAACTTCAGGCTCCATCCACCCTTCCTTCTCGCTCCGTGAGGGTGTGTCGCCTCTTTAGTGCACGCTTAAAGTGCTCTGCGCTCAAGCGCCCCTTCCACGCCGTAACCGTGCCGACCAGGCGCATTCGGTGCGCACTCTCGCTCAGTCTACTTTCTTCACCGAACTGTATCAGAATTTCCAAAGGAAGGGTAAAAAAAAAAAAAAAAAAAAAAAGGAATGGAAGGTCTTCACTCCGTTTGAGTGTGCGTGCGTTTGTGTGTGTGTGTGTGTGTGTGTATCTGTCTGAGAGAGATGGAGAGAATGAATATGTGTAGATAATAGTCAGTATATGTGTGTGTGTGTGTGTGTGTGTGTGTGTGTGTGTGTGTGTGTGTGTGTGTGTGTATGTATGTTTGGAGTGTTTGGTTATTCATGGGGGTGGGCTGTGCCAAGGAAGTCACTGAAAAAAGGAGAGAAAAAAAACAAACAGGTTAAGCCATTATTACCACTTCCTGCGCTGCTCATTTCCACACAGTCATAATAGTGGGTGGATGGGACTACAGAAACCTTTTCAAACTGCTAATAATGAACATACAAACTAGCCGCAGTTTGCCCCTTATTGCAGCACTCAGATTCACATACGTGGACCAATTCACAAATAATGAATAATGAAGAGGGGTGAAATGCGGAAACGGTAGCAGGGGGCTTGAGAAGGGCGCTCTCCGTACCTCAGTATGTGAGGGAGCTCAGGGCTGCTGTAAATGAGCTTGTGCTTGTACCCCAGGTTCCCGGGGAAGGGGATGAACTGCACCTTGTGTCCAGTGAGGCTCTGGGACTGAGCGGCGATGCTGTACAGCTGCAGGGGGGGAGAGACGCATTAGGGAGAGGCAGAGGAGGGACAAGGACAGGAAAATGACAACAAAGAGTGAACCTCTGCTCCGAACAAACTGGCCCACAACAATGGAGGCCGTGTTCCCAGCAGTGGTGACTGCTCACAGGGAATCCAAATGTATCAAATCAAGGGAGGAATACAACTGCTGCATATCTATGGTAAGAATTCCCAGGAATGGGGCTTTTCCTACTTGCCGGTAAGAGCTTCTCATTCAACACTAACCGTGTAGTAAAAATGCACCAGATGAAAACACAAGACATGAATAAATGATGCAAACCCATATAATAAGTATTATAGGTTTGCCAATTATATCGAGCTCAACAATAAAATGCAAACAATGAGCAGAAAATAAAGCATTATGTTAAATATCACTCATCTGCAAAAATAACTCTGCCTGTTACTGTGCCTGATTATCATTATCTGTGTTTTTACACAGGGGCAGAGTATGGGCGACGTGCCCTGGTTCAGAGGCTAACGCTCGTTAAGAGCGTGCTGTATGACCCTCCCCCGTACACACCTTCTTCCCCAGGTGGAAGGGCACCACGGTGTCGTCCTCAGCGTGGAGGATAAGCACAGGGCAGGAGATGTGACCCATACTGTGGGAGAGAGAACAGCACGATCCACATTTATACAATTCACCTATTTACCAACACACCGGGGTAATATTACACACGTCCACCTATCCGGTGTCCTGTATATCAGATATAAGATACAACTGCAGTCAGGAGACCGTGCCAAATATACATAATACAGTATTATTACATAGTGCGGCACAACAATAGCATTTAACAAAAGTACAAGCCACTACAGTTAATATGCTCTATATAGTGACATGGAGCATGGTAAGGAAAGGGCTGAGGAGGAAACTATCATGTATCAAATTAGAGTAAATTAACTTATAGTTCAACGACACGGTAATTAGTGAAATTACTGAGAAAATGTACTGTTCATTGATGTAATTAACCCGATTCTCATGCTGTCCATGTGATGCTCTAGAGACAAAAGCACAAGCAAACAGTCAACCTACTTTTCATCGCTCGCAAACCGGATGTCGTTGACCGTTATGGTGTCCAGGAAGAACCAATCAAATCCGGGCAGGAGCCGGTAGACCTAGGACCAAGTCAGACCACATTAGCTTTTTGGGGGTGAAGACAACAGAGCACAGTTTGGCGTGGCGGTTAAAATGGCCGCTCACCATGGTGAGGGGATGGCTCTGCGCCTCCTCGCGGATGTTGGTGAAGGGAGACTCCAGGATCAAGGCCTCTGGTGGAGCGCCTGAGACAGGGCAGAACAACAGGGCCACTGTGAGCTCAACCCCTGTTCAGCTGTCAGTCAGCCAGCATTGGGGAAGCTGTCTACTGATCAGATAGCATCATAGATAAGTCTCATAAGCATCAGTAGGAAATGGAATAGGGCGCTTATGAACCAATCATCTCATTACATTACATTACATTACATTACATGGTGTATGAGTATGAGTATGAGTGCTAAGAGGACCTGAGAGGACAGTACAGTTCTAGTGTAAACACAGATAATCAGAACCCTCGAAGAGTACAATCAACTTTCAAACTAGCATACCACAGTTGGCAGCTAGAATACCCTGAATACAACAATACAACAGCCAATAAAAAAAACAACAATATCTATACAATCTATACATAAGTGCCATTACAGTCTAAGGCTAATCATGGTGGTGAGTTAGGGCCAGACACCACGTTAGACTCAATGCCTCTCAATGCCAGACCTCTCAATGTTAGACCTCCAGCTTTGATGTTTAATGTTCAAATTCTTTACAGTAAAATAAAATATCTTTATTTCCCTGTTTATATATTACAATAAATTAAGTATACCATTTCATCATGTGGCTTAGTGGATACTTTAAATGCAAGAGAAATGAGTTCAAAGAAAAAAGGTGAAAGTGGTTAAAAATACAGAAATCATCAGTACAGAATACAGAATTATCAGTAATTTTGCACGGATTCATCCTGGTTGGATTTCTTCCACTAAAGCATCCATAAATGGACTCTCCAGGGAAATGTGAGAAATGCCTTGAAGATGAGTAATGGAGCGTCCCTTCCTTTGTTTAGCAGAGCACATCCACATACAGCCCACATCCTGAGAGGGGGCTCCACCTGAAAGACGCGTTAAGGGTCGGGACCCCGGAGGGCCGCTGCCTCTCAGCCCGAGCGGACCCCGATCCCGTCCGGTGAAAATGGAAACCTCCGGAAACAGGAGACGACACCGGAGGAGGCGTATCAGCCCGGCGGTTCCGCTGCGGCGGGACGGAGCGCGGTGTCCGTTTACCGCGCGCGACCTCCAGGTCACCCCCACGGGCCTGCGCTCAGGAGACCGGGCCGAACCCGCTCTCTTCAGACCGGCTCAGCTCCAGCCAGGACAACGGTGTCCGGTTACACTGTGTTTGTTTGAAGTGCGAGGGCTGGGGTTAACACGGGCGTGGTTAGTGTCTCCACGGTGCCCCAAGTGCCCCATCTCCCAAAGCCCTCCCAGGCTCATCACAGGGTTTCTAAACTAACGCACTACAGTCACTGGATTTCGTTAAAAACCATTCACAGTAATAATCATAATAATAATAATCATAATAATAATAAAAAAATAATTTGTTATTTAGCTGATGTTGATGAAGCAGGGGACAATCCCCCCTGGAGCAATGCAGGTTTAAGAGCCTTGCTCTAGGGCCGAACAGCTTATCATGGCTACACCGGGACTTGAGCCACCAACCTTCTGGGTTTCAGTCATGTACCTTAGCCACGAGGCTACAGGCAGGGCAAGGGCATTTACACTCTGTCTCTGGGTGATTTCTCTCCATGCCAGGCCAAATCAGTCAGATTTTCATGGCATCGCTTGCCGATTTCTGACACTAGTAATGAAATTCATCCACAGTGCTCCTGGACCGACCCCAGACCCCTTCTGAAAAAATCTGCGAATCCGGCCATCGCAGATCGCCGATCTTCCATTTCAGAGCTGATCGTTCGCCGATCCTGGCACAGTAGCTCTCCCCGGCATCCCAGAACCGCAGCCCTGCAGAGGGGCGAAGACAGCCGCGCCTAACCCCCACGCGCTGGTGTGAGCCAGCCCTGTGGCACCGCGTCCGCCCCTCTGACAGGGAACGTTCCGGAAAGGCCGCCCCCGCACTGCGGTATGGTGATACGCTGCCTGAACTCGGTGAGAAAGGCGCGCGTTGACTCGCGGGCCTGCGTCGTAGCCCACGTCTGCCTCTCTCCCGGCACACGGGGCACGAAGTCAGCGGTATATTTAGCCCTGCACGGCAGCGCTTATATAATAATCATATGCTTACCTCTATCGGACAGATGCCGGACCAGGTTTGTCGCCACACTGGAAAAGGATCAGGGATAAAGCTCATTAGTCACGTCTCAATGACACCCCCAACGCCCCCCTCAGGGTGTCTGCCTCTGAGGTCACTGACGGGCTGTTGCTTCAATAACACACAGGAGCAAAAACATGACAAAACGCACGGAAATCTGACATTTACAGGAATGTGATATTATTGTAAATCTTTGCCACGACTCTCACAGACTCTCACTGAAGGAGCTGTTAAGGGCTGTGTGGTCAGTGGGTAATGTACAGTAGGACTGGTGCAAAGGTGAGGAGTGTCTGTTTGTTAAATAAACATTCACTGTTTTCAACATGGATTCTGACTCACCTGCCTCATTTACCTTAAATGCTGGAATAGATGTACCCCACAAAGGACCTGACATGGCTGCTTAATGCGTTAGTGGTAAACCTGGGTGATACAATCTCTTGGATTGGTAGCCACTGAACCATTAAATTGCCATTTTCAAGCAAACTTCCCGTTTTGAGAGGAAGTAGGCCCCAATAGACCCTATCCCAGAAAGACTTACCCTGTGCCCAATGAGTGGCCCCAGACATACAAGGGCTTCTTCCCAATCCTCTCCTTCAGCCAATGGTAAAGGAAGAGGGCGTCTGAGGTCATGCCTCTCTCTGAAGGGCTTCCCTCCGAGTCACCCCATCCTGTCAAATTCAGAACCAGTGATTGGTGTGGCCCCCCATCACCTCCTGATAGTCATGTTTGTGACACTCCATGAGGCCTATGAAAATATCAGGTGAACCAACGCAGTACAGCCCTAGATTCTGGAGAAAAGTGGAGAAAGTTTGTGTCATGTTGTGAATTTTGTGTGTGTGAGTGTATATATTGTTGCATTTGGAAAAGAGGGCCTGATTTGGTACAGTAAGTAGGTTAAAATGAAGCACATTCCACTTCATAATCGCTGACTTCACTATGCTTGAACACAAACTCAGCAACTCAAAAATGTTCGCGTAATATTGCTAAAGCCCTCGGATGTGTCCTTGCCATGTATTTGTTTGTTATGTAATCGTGTGATCTGTGGCTTGAAATTCAATATCCAAATGTTTATTCACTAAGGTAAGTTGAAACCACTTTCATTGCACATACAGGTCAGGTTTTGTTGTGTCACTAATTTTGATACCTTTCAAACCACAGCTCAATTGCCATGGCACACCTTAGCAACAGTCAGAACACATATTTAACAGACAATCTACCAAGAGCCTTTGTCGAACACAATATGTCTGAATTGTTATTACCAATTTATCACTTTGTGTCCATTCCTATTTGAGATTTCATTATTGCAAGCAGAGATTAGAAGTGGAATCTGAATCTGGAAAGTTCAAGTAAGTACATACAGCTTAAACATAACATTACATAGCCGCAATTTAAATGCTTACCTCTATAATCAAATGTGACTACATGGTAGCCTAATGAACTCAGGACCTAGAGGGGGGGGGGGGGGGGGATACATTTAATAAACATGAAACATACTGGCTAATTAAACAGTTCACTTCCCTTTCCCATTTAGACTTGGATCAAATGGATAGATACAGAAATATGCATTATATTGAAATAGTAAAGTATGAATTA
>NC_083777.1:23173259-23248259 GCF_963514075.1 Conger conger | reverse complement strand
ATCTCTTGAGTCAAAGGGGAATTCCCTACTACGGCCAGACCGCGACACCAACCCCTGCTGAACATGCAGCAGAGAGTGAATTATGTGATTAAGTCATGAACACAAACACCAAGCTTATGACCGTGGCATTGGCAGCCATTCCACACCATATTACCCATCACAGAAAGGACCATTACACTGCAGCCCACGATAGTCGAGCTCGATAACATCTGTTAGACCCTCATTACAAGCCTATCTATCAGGCTGATTATAATAATCTAGTTTACAGTCTGGCACAGAACGGTACCTTATTAGTTTTCACATCAGGAAATGAACCGCAACAATGATACAACCGCTACACAAAGCAGTCCTTTCACACGGCTTACCCAGAATGCACGAGGAGGGACAGAAATTTTAAACAGCAGAGTTTGATTTAAACTGAACCCCTATCACTAAAACTTAACGGGCACAAAAGCACCAGCTCATAAGCGAACAACATTAGAAGGAGCCAAAGTGTCTGCAAAGTTAAGTAAACTTAATTCTCCCATGGTGGAAGCACTCAGGTTGGAGGCGATAACAAGGAGCCCAGAACAAAATAAGCCTCTGAGAACAACTGATCAGAACTGAATCGATTTCGAGTTGCTCACTCGGTCGAAGCAACACGTGCGTGAGTGAGCACCGCGGTTGCGGATGGAAAGCGGTCCGTGCCGGTACAGACTGTGGCCGGCAGAGCATACCTGGCCTCACGCTGCTCTGGATGAATGGAATTCAATTTCAGCTCATTTCCTGTACTGACCGAACTGAAGTGGAACTGACATAACCCTAGCTGGAGGTGCTTGGGGGACCATTTGAGCACAAGCACAGATAATGCAACGCTGGGTCAGGGAGCTGGGTCAGGGGTGCTGGGTCAGGAATGGTTATGGAAAAGGAACAGTACTTCCACCAGTCATTTCAGATCTTTTTCTCACACCCACTCACAATGTGCCACACCTACTACTACACCCATTCACAACAACAGAAAAGTGTCATCATCAGTCCATACACACATCCTGCCCTCCAACAGCTCGGTGGATTGCTGCATGGAGAGGGATTTCATATGCTGCAAGGTTACACTGCACTGAGATAATTACCCAGAGCGTACTTCACTGCTTTCAAAGCAAGACAAGACTCACCATGACTGGTTTCATATACCGGTTACACAACCCAGAAATGAGTGCTTTTATAATTCCTGTTTTTTTTCCCCATGTGTCCTTTTGGAGTCTCCAAATGTCCTTTTTGGAAAACTGCCGAGACATAGATTAGAACAAACAATGTAGAATGCTCATTTTTAGTGATATTGTCCTTAGATTTGAAAGGGGATTTGTCCAGTGACAAAACATTCCGGTTTAGAAAACAAACCCCAAAGGGTTACCTTTCAGAAGAGACCAGGATTATAGTCAAAAGGGTTCAGGAATAGCAACCTATTTATTTCGGGTATGTCATTTTCAAGCTTGTGTCAGGTAAAGGGCTGATACTTTGATATTAAGTTGATATCTTCTGAAACATGTATATATTTATTATTAGTTTTTCATTATTCAGCCTAATAATCTGAATAAATTGGTAAATTTCCCCCTTGCTGCATTCAGCATGAGACAGAACATGCATTATAAATGCCTTTAGGGCCCAGAGAGATTAACTGTTGGTAATAATACACGCTAAGGTCAAAGATTATTCTTATCTTTCCATCTGTGCATTGAACTTTCACTTCCCCCTCTAAGAAACAGATCCAGGAATCAGCTGCCTCTCTATTGAGCACTGAGATCAGAACATACGTAACCAATACCACCAAGTGACAACACCGTCAGCGACAATACTGCCAGCGACAACGCACAGAGGAAGTGGGCAGGAAGACCCAGAAAACACGTCAGGTCTGCAGAAACGCATTTCTTCTTCTTGCAGTTTTTCGAGAACGCTCTTGCTTGGATGAGTAACAATAACAGCGTATTATCCGCTTCCTTATTCAAGCATTTTCCCCAGATTATACTTTATCCAGGAGGGTCAAGGACAAAGGAAAAAAGGCCAAAAAGACTCGATGCGGGTTAAAGACAAACCATGGCCAAGATCACATTCAGAAAGACACAGCAGGGTGAATCCCAGCTGATTCATCAATAGTTAAATGTGACGTGTTCCGTTACCCCTTCCCTGTTACAGGCAAAGTGCTACCGTTACACGTGGTGAGTATCAAATAGAAATGGACACCGCTTGTCACATCCTGACAGACTGAACGTCCCCTACTCTTTACTGACAGGGGCTGCATTTCAGAATCACTCTGCACTGTTTCTCAGAATCGGAAATAGAGTGCATGCTATGTAGCAATCCAGGCAAAATGGCTTCCATCTGCAATGACCGAAAGAGCCTGTCGCAGTTCGGTGAAAGCAACAAAACAAGAAAGCAAATTTGCAGCAGCGTGGGAAATAATGATTCATTCGCAAGGCATTTACATTTGTTTAGCCTGTCCCTTCCACCGCCAACTCACGACAGTTACTCAGTGCTTTTTGGATGCGGCCATTTTGTATTCGCAATGCTGCGTCTTTTGGAGTTAATGGAGGGTGGGAACGCACTTCACATGTGTTCGGACCTGAATGGCAGACTGACGGACTGTCGAAGGCCTCACTGCCAACATGGTGCCCCTGTTACGACGCCCTGCGGTCCCAAACCGGCTGAGTCTGATGTTGAAACTCAGGGGTGCACAGACAGCCCTACTCTATTTACCCACCCACAGCACGGACACTGGCGAGCATCTCAAAAACAAGGTGGGGCCACAGAAGGTTCCAGAAGCGCGGGGCACCCGTCAGAGGCCCAGCCAGGGAGGCGAGCGCATCAGACTCCTAACCCACAGGTGCTGAAACAGGCCTGCACGTGGCATAAGACAACAGGGAGGAGGAAAAGGCCAGCGATTCACGCCCCGTGAGCATGACCACGGTAAACAAATACTCAATCCACAAAGATAAGGGCACGATAAGACATACTGTAAAGAGCTCTTTAACGAAGCGTCATCTGCTGTAAACCAGCCTAGCAGAACACACATATTTACTTGGCACTATTTACTTGACGGATAGTTCCTCACGCTTACAATGGAGAAACACCCAAAGAGCGATCAGCAAAGACAATATAAATACAGCACTGAACAGACAAAGCAATCTCACAGTCACTCATATTCTTATCACCCACAACCGAGATCATCAGTGAGTCCACTGAGGCAGCGCTTGACTGGTGGACCGAATCCATGTCTGAAATTAAATTCCTTCAGTCCCGTGGCAGCATCAGTCAGCATTGAAAATATTCCCTATTTGGCTGCTTGCTGGACACAATAAAGCACAACTCATCGGCGTGACTTTTCACTACAACTAGATTTGATCGAGTTGTTATCCTTGATGTATACAACAGTACAGCTTTTTTTTTTTTTTTACAATGTACAATGTACATATCTTCCAATATTGTTATTGTGTTGAAAGGGCTCATAGTAAATTGTCTTTGTACAGGTAAAAATTACAGAGTTGACTTGCACGGTATGGTAAAAGCTGCCCTTTCCCTCCCAAACACAAGCCAAAGGACAAAAGGGGAGCTTCAGCCAAAATGCAGCTTTAATGATGAGCATCTACTTACCGAAATTTAAAAAGACTAGTTTAGCCTGAATGGAGGGGCAGAGTTTGATGATGAAAGGGATGGCAATGTAGACTCCCAACGCCAACAGGAGGATCCTCTTCAGCCTACTCTTAATGCCAAACCTGGAGCACACAGACACACGGACACACACAAACAAAGAGGAAAGACATTAGGCTGACAAGTTGCAACAAACCCTTACAAATCCTAAATGTTTCTGGTGCTCCATTCAGACATTACATAGCCTCCTGTGATTCAGGCTGGCTGACTCAGTGTTGTTAGTCGTTAGTTTGTCAAACAGAGCCAGCCAGGTACACAAGAAAGGGCATCTAGAGCTATGGGTTTTACCCCTCTTTCAGATACACATCAGAAATGCAACCTCACATGGGTCCAGAAAAACTTGCAGCTTTTGAATACAAGCAAAATAACTACTGAAGGTAATGCACCCAAACAATGGCTTCTTTGGTGTAGTTGAACACCAAGACTCCACCCCCCAACTGGTTTGGACCAATTAGCCTCTAGTCACACTGGCTAATATGCAGACATGACATCACATGTCAAAGGAGCAGCCGGTGATGAGGACTGGGGCCCTTGGCACAGCGTCTCCCCCGGATACAAGAGTGTCGTAGAACACGGTGAGACATTGCTCCTCCTACAATAGAGGAACATTAACCTTTAAAGTGTGAGATCACAAATATGTGATTGGAATGCTCTCAACTGAACACAGAGTTTGGTGTTTTGCTCTTCAAAGGGCTAACAGAACTGCTATACGGAGTTCAGCATAAGTCTCTCTCTCCAGCCAGTGTTAGGGTGGGGTAGGGCTGCAGGATTTGAACAGACCACTCCGGTCGATAGGGCTGTTCTAATAAAGCTGATGCCCTACTGTGCAAACAGTGGCATACCCCACACGCAGGGTGCTGGCACTGACAGCGTCTAATCCCAAAAGGCTTGGAACCAGAAGCTCAGGCTGGCGCCATGTTAGTCTGTGCGTACAACAAAGCAACCAAATCCACCCTGCCCTGGGAAACCGAGACACGAACACACACACACATTTCATACATACAAACACACACACAAACATACATTCATACATACAAACACACACACACACAAACATACATTCATATATACAGACACACAAACATACATTCATATATACAGACACACAAACATACATGTCATACATAGGAACACACACACGCACGCACGCACACACGCACGCACGCACGCACAACCGTAGTCTTGCTCATATTTGACAGAAACCTCTCCAGCACCGCACAGTAAACAGTCTGCACCAGTAAGTCACATCCAGCATCAATCCAGCTCTTATCCCTGAAACACGATCCCTCCATTTCCCTCCACACGTCCACTGCAGAGGAGCAGGGGCTGCAGAAAGCCTTCGCCCTTTAGTGTGGAAGCAAAGGTCACAGAGTCAACCATGTCACAGGTCACAGGGTATGCGCCCGTATGAAAGATACGGTCCCCTAACCGACGGGTTCGATAGGTTCACTGCCACAAGCGACAAGGTTAAAGCGACAACGTCGGGAATCGGCGATCAGCGAGGACGTCGGGAGGAACCGAGAGCGGAAAGCGGGAAAGCTGGGGAGGACGGACGGACTGCGGGGGTCCATCTCGGGAGCGTACGGAAGCGCGCCCCCGGTCCTGGCACGGCCGTGGGGCCGCAGGCTCTGGTGCGTCAGTGTGATCTGCTCACAGGCCAGGAGACGGCCCAGAGCAGGGCTTCACAGAGCTCAGAGGGGCAGAGTCACCCGTGACCACAGGCCGAGAGCAACGGCCTTTAATGCCCGGTGAGAACGAGAGAGGCCGCAGTGCAGCGCGCTGCACGGACCGCTTCCTGTTCCTGCCCGTGGCGTGCGTCTCAGGGCACTGGCCGTCGGCCAGGTTTTCAGGGAGGCGTGTGTTTGCAGAGCAGCTCGACACATGCAGCTTTCACCCGTCTGAACAAAAGCACGAACCTCTCGATAAAGAGCTGCTGCACTACAGACAGGCACGGTCTCGCAAACTGGAGAATTATCAAACGCCGGAGGGTATAGATTAGATCAACGTTTACGGTAGAATTTGTTCGATATTCAGCTGCGGTTGGTCTCATAGCTATTGCAAATTCACAGAGAGCAGTACACACTTTTATAGGAGTGTCTATACATGTGAAAAAAAGAATTATAATCCTGAATGAAATGGAACTACATGCAGTAAAATTAAATGCAAATCTGATTACCTGAGGCTGAAATAGGCAACAGAGCGGTTACAACCAGGGTTTGAGCTAAAGCAGCTCACAGTAACTGTAACTGTGAGGTAAAGACACGGTAATAACAGTAATTATCCAAGATATGGAGGCTTGTGGTGCCAAAGAGACAGTGGGTCCAAACGGCATTGAGCTGAGATGAGCAAATTAGCTGAATGCAACAGTGGCTGTGTGACCCAACGGCTAACTGTGTGACCAAACGGCTAACTGTGTGACCAAACGGCTAACTGTGAGACCCAACGACTGAGCAACCCAACGACCCGCACACGATATGGAGAGGCTGTGCGGAGCCACACAAGCCTTGCTTCACTGGTAGTATGGCGCTGGTTGTCCAAAGTGAACAGATGGCCGTCTAATTTCCAAAGGCAGGCCTGGCGTTTGGCGTGTCGGGGAGATTGGCAGAGTGGCGCACACACTTCCCGGAGGGCTCGCTGTGTTGCGTGTGGCGCAGCCTGTGGTGTACCGTGTGGCTTAACGGCCGTCACACCTGCATGGCTCAAAGACTCCCCCGAGCCAGTGCACAGCGTCCTCAGCCAGCCAATCACAGGGGAGGGATAGGCCTGCAGGATGTAATCTATCCACTTAGGCACCTCAGTGCTAATGGGCTTATCGCTCAGCATATGCCACACTACCCTACCCGCCTCCACACACACACACACACACACACACACACACACACACACACACACACACACATACACACACATACACAACTCATCCAGGCCTAGTCTCATCACAGTGCTGACAGACTGAATCTATCCGTGGTTGGCTAAGTGCTAATTCACATGATTGATAGATACAGGCCGATTAGCGTCTGCAGAATTAGCCGGTGCAACGATGAAGCACAACAGCCGGTTGTGCTGCAGCACAGCTGGTTATTAATGTGTCTGACTGAAATCACTGTCCCTTCCAGCTGCCATCTGACAACCGGGACATAATTCACCATCAGCGTGGATTTGTTTAGATAAAACGGGAATGGCTTGGTTATTTACTCTGCATCGCTGTAAACGCATCCATGTGTAATGGTCTGCTTTCACCAACATAACCAGGTTATATGTACAGAACAGTATTATTTTATGGGGAAAAGTACGTCCTTGTGGGCTTGGCCAGGAGCAGGCCAGAAGAATGAGACAATGTAAAAATATATAGAATACCCACACACTTGCAAATGTTTTCTAGTGTTTTATTCAAGATGCAATATTTTCACCAGAAAGGTCTTCATCAGGCATACCATGAGGACAGACATGAGTAACGCATCCTTCTGTCAAAACCTCCCCATCATCTACCATTTTCCACAGAAGACATCACTATGGTGCCATGCATTATGAATGATCCACAGTCCCACAAATGGACTGTTACCGATTAACTTTAACCCCCAACTCACCCCAACCCCCCCCCCATCTCCAATGAAACATAGACCTGCTCTGGTCACACGTCCCCTGTCTGTTCCTCTACACCAGACTGCTGTCCTGAACCTTTCCCTCAAAACATGTATTCGAATCTTCACTTCCTTTTCAACTTCTCCTTCCTCTTTTATACGAGACGCAGAATATAGGCACGCTCAGTGTTCCTCGTGACAATACAGGCACAAGACGCACGTCAGCGGGTGTCAGTCTAACTGACCTTACTGCACCTGTAACTCCAGCCGAAAGGCTTCTCTCAGGAACGGGCATCAGTGGAAGCTAATGCTAATGCTAGCGCACCCTGCTCCAGCCTCTATGCGTAGGATGTCTCCTGTATCCAGCAGAAGTGCTTCTAAAAATGCTCCAAAGCCTTCAAGCACTTCATACCCACACACACGCGCACACACACACACACACACACACACACACACACACACACACAGGCAAATACACACACACACACACACACACATACATACACACATACATACATACACACACACACACACACACACACACACAGGCAAATACACACACACACACACACACATACATACACACATACATACATACACACACACACACACACACACACACACAGCGGCAAATACACACACACATGCACAGGCAAATACACACACACACATACACACACGCACAGGCAAATACACACACACACACACACGCACAGGCAAATACACACACACACACACACACACACACACACACACACACACACACACACACACACTCTCTGCTGGCGACAGTATCTCTGAGCAGGGCAGGTTGTGAGAGGATCAGAAGAGAGGTCTTAAAATAACTAGCGTGACAGTGCAGATAAAGGCTGAGCAGGCGAATCTGAGAGCTGAAATTCACCTTCTCGGCAGGAGAGCTGAAACAAAGGACGATAAAAAAAAAAAAAGCTTAAATAATTATACTTTAAAAAGCTTTGACTGCTGCAATGTACACATTTCAAGGGATTACCAACAATGCCCTGCTTATTGATTTGCTTTAGTACAGGCTGTTATCCAGGGACCTTGCTGTGCAGTGCTTGGGCTGCATGTTCTGCAAGCCAATGATACAGCTGGGTTTCTGAGTGAAGCTATTCAAATCCAGTCGTTTGGACAAGGGCGCTAAAGCCATGTCCCGCCAGGGTCACTTTGACCCCCCCGCCAGGAACTGCCCCCCCCCCCCCCCCACCAGGAACTGCCTGAAATTCTGCCTCCAGTGGCAGCTCTGTTAACCCCGGGTTTCTGAGTTGCTGCTGTGTGCATGCTCATACGCTGTTCAGCCGGTAACAGTCCATACTAGTTTTCTCCCATTTTAAATAATAATAATAATAAAAAATGTGTTATTTAGCTGGTGCTTTTATCCAAAGCAATTTACAGTAGATTAGACTAAGCAGGGGACAATCCTCCCTGGAGCAATGTGGGGTTAAGGGCCTTGCTCAAGGGCCAAACAGTTATCGGGGCTGCAGCAGGGCTTGATCATCAACCTTCCGGGTCCCAGCCATGTACCTTAGCCACTAGGATACAGGCCGCACCCGCCTGCTACATTTCCATTGGTCACGCTGAATCTGTCCATTCAGATCAACACCGTATCTCCAAAAACTATCTCCACACTTTTTGTAAGCCCAAGAGTGTGTCGGGTCCATTAGGGAGACCCGGGTCACGTGCAGCGGGGGACGCTCATTAACGTGCTCGGGGTTGACCGGACATTCCACATCGGGGTGGGAATTGGACACGCACAGCCTCGTGTGGGGCGCCAGACGAAAAAAAATAAAAAGCGCTGGACGGCTGCCCTCACAGGAAGTCTCTGAGCCCGAGCCCCGGGGAGCTGCGGGGAGGTAATCCGGGCGTGTCGTGTTTACAGACGCGGCTCCGGTGGCACATTGGGGAGACGGACACCAGCCCAGGGGCCCGGCACTGCCCCCCCCCCCCCCCAGCCCGCTGCAGAGAGACAGGCAGACAGGGCGAGAAGAGAAGAGAAAGGGCGATGGCCAACAGACAGACAGGGACAAACAGCAGACTGCTGCCGCAGACAGACAGAGACAGACAGGCGGACTGACTGACAGGGATTTTGGTTGCTGCCGCAAACAGAGACGGACTGGAAGTTTCCCTTCCCACGTGTTCTGGAGATTTGATCTCAATTCCACAAAAGGAGGCTCCAACAAAGATGGGACTTCAAGGTCTATTGCGATCTCTACTCTATTCAATCTTAGAAAATGACAGTGAGTGGAAAAGGTGCTCAAAGGAATGAATTAAAAAGTTACTCACTGAGCAAACACTCAAAGAAACTGGCAAAGAAGTCACCAGATCTGCTCTTTTCCGCTAAAGGAAATCAATATGTCTGAAGCCTCCAAATTAAGCACGGTTTTCCTCCCTTTGCCAAATGATGACTTGAGTTTTAAGTAAACTCACTGTGGGGGCACGCGGGTCCAGTTTAACTGTACTGTACCTGCTACTGTCTGTACTGTCAGGCTGTGACTGTTCAGCTTTTCAGTTTAGATTGACTTCAACTCAACGCTCATGTATAGTAAAGTTCGGTTTAGATTAGCAAAGATCAATTTAACACTCGTGCATCTGTATCGATCATTTTGCCGTCGATCAAACGCTAGAACTTCAGGCTTGATGTTCAACACACTCGTACTGTATGTGCCCTCCAACGAACACCTTTAAATTGAATCCCAAAGTGTTGCAGTATCTGGTTTTGCATGCTGTGTTCATGAAAATATACATTGATCATCTTCAAGACTTCGGTTTCAAGTCCAGTTTTAACAGACCAGACATGTTGAACCTAAGATCGATAATATCAGAGCTACAGGAGGAATGGAACATCGTCAATGAGCCCAAAACACAGCAGGGTGCCGAGTCGGGAGGATGAAGAGCAGCGTTTTGACGCTTGTCCTCTCCAGGGAGGCGTTCACAGAGAACCTGGTGGGACCGGGGAGTGGTGCTGCATCTCTGCGAGCCCCTGTGGGGACGGGCAGAAGGGGACTGAGCAGCTAGGTAACGGGTATCTCCGGGTTTTTGGGCCGACTCCGAGGGAGTCGTTTAGACACGGATGCAGCGTGAGTTAATCGTCCTCGGTCGCTGTGGCCCAGACCATCGATGCTCCAGGATTAGCCACAACCCAAAATCTCACCCCAGAGTCCCGTCTCCTGGAGGGCACTGTTCTGTCTAACAGAGCCATGGCAACAGCGAGCGTGCAAAGCCCTCTGTCCCTCTCTCGTGCAAAGTTAAGCCAACCACGAGTGGCAGAAAGACTCGACAACCAAGAGTCAATATTTGTACAGTACAAATTTTTATGGATCACAAATATATTACAATGTGTGTACATATATATATATATATACACATACACACACGGGTGCACACAAACACACCCATACACTCTCGGACACGCACGTACACACACACTCAAACACCCTCTGACACACGCACAGGCATACACACATAGACCCACACTCACACACTCTCTGACACACAGACAGACACACACACAGGCCCACACTCTCACACTCACACACACACACACACACACACACACACACACACACACACACACACACACACACACACACACTGTGCAGAGACGTTTCCGCTGCATCAGCACTCCGTATAGGTTCAGAGTCGCTTCAGTCCCACTGTCACAGAACCCCAGGTATATTAATCATCCCCTCAGCAGACGCCACAGGGATGATCCCCCACACTTCCCAACGCTCCTGTCAGGCACCGCTTCCCGCTGTGCTCCAACGAAAACCTGGTTGCAACTGTGTGCAGTCGACGGTTCTACGCCCATATGCAAAGCTGTATGGCTGGGGGTTCAATTCCCGCCAAAGGCCCTTTCAGTACTGTGATACCATCTCTAACTTCACCCTCTCTGAACAGTGAACCGACTCTCCTCACTTAACAGAAGCGTCTGCTAAATAAAATGTCATTTAATGTAATGTAATATCAGAATGCATCGATACTGCCTAATGGGCCGTCATTAAAGTCTCCCATTTGCATTTTGGTATCGCCTAACAACCCCGAACTGAAGATCCGTCCCAGACGCATTGGTGACGTGTGCCAAGGCTGCAGAGGAATTGTTGCTACCCCCCATCACAGATCCGTTACTTTGGTAACCCCATTGTGTCCATGTCTGTTATGAGGCCTACGCTGTGTGCTAATGCCTGTTTATTAGGGATTATACTGTCTTCTCCTGAGAGCAGAGCAGAGGGGCGTGGGTGGAGATCCTGTGGCAGGACTACAGGAGGGGCATCACAGCTTGCAGGGTTGGACTGGAGTCGGTTAGAAATGCTGCGTCAGACCACAAGCGAGTCTCAGCTGCAGCTCCTGTTACTGGGGCACGCTACGGGCAGCTGCACAGGTAAACAGAGATGAGCTGAGTGCAGCTCAAACTTTACATTCGTCAAAACAAATCGAATGCGTTCAATGTGTCGTTTTTTTTCGAAAACCACATCATTCATTTGTCATAACAATTAGGAATACAACTTAACTTTCCTAGTTTTGCAATAGAGATCAGACCAATCTAACCTGCATGCAACGCGCCCCATTGTTTCACATCGCTCTCTCAGCAAACCACACACTTCCTTGTTCTTTTGAAAAAACAAGTGCTATTAATGGCACCAGCGTGTCTGTCTCTGTTGAATCTACATCCATTTTACCAATGCAATAGCCTAGCGAGGATAGGTAGATGAGGTGCTACCAACTTCACGCTGGATTGGATGTTTTTAAAAACGCTTTCTCAACCTAATTTTGGAAAGACGAGACGCGGTCACCCCAGCGGGCTGAACCCCTCCCATCCCTGGGCGACGTGAGGGGTAGTGAATCTGCTAAACCTATCAAATGTAGGCGCACTGGCCATCTTGTGCTGACTGAATAAGCATGTCTACTTGAGCGTTTCCTAGTCTCTTACTCCCAGCCACTATTTTACCATCAATCAGTATGCACCAATCACATTGTAGTTGCGATAAGATCAAAGGTAAGTGTGGCCAGTCGACATATCATATTATAAGAAATTATGTCGTGTTAACATAATACAATATAATGTATTATATTATATTATATTATATTATCAGTGAGATAATACACTAGTGTCAGAACATTAGCCGAGTTTTAAATCACGTAACTTTAAAGCAGCTTAATATGGAGAATTCATGCCCTGGATATGGCAGGGACGCTGAACCCAGGAGTGGAGGAGACATTCCTGCTTGAGGGTACAAGCTCCCACCTCAGAGGGCTCTGATCCAAAATGCCCTACCAGGATCCCTGTGGAAACTAACCTGTATCATTACATTCACTGGGTAATATCTTTCAGTGATTATTCTGGACTTTTGTCCACCCTGCGCCAAACACAAAAAAACGAGGTGCGCACTTCTTTATCAGACTTCACAGCTCTGTTCCGCCCACAAACATATCAACGCTGTCCTTTCCCGGACCAGCCCTCGAGTCCCTATCATGCAGCCCACGCCACAGGACTGCCTGTTCTACAGTTTCTTGTCACCTCAACTGAAACACATCAGCCTTGACCTGCGATGCTCCCTTTTATGGCCGAAAATGTTCCAAGAATAGACAAGGGTGAACAATTCCTCATTAAAGCCCACCTCGCTGCCAAACCAGGATCTACTTAACACCGATTACACAGGAATTCCGAAAACACAGGGCACGCACTTTAATGTGTTGTGGTTTAGATGATACAAAATTCATCTTTGCATCCTATATGATCAATTAAGGGACCAAAAACAAAACAAACAAAAAATATATAAAAATTATAATAATAAAACAAAGGAGAGCAGCAGGAGTGGAAGTATTCTTTTCTACTTTCCAGTGATAATTTATCAAATAAAACAATAACATATTGATAATTCAGCAAGAAAACCCACCCACTGCCGTGTCCGACCTGCCAACACTAATCTGAAAACCCTGTGCTTGTGAATCAGCAAATGTGAATTAAAGTAGACTCGATCACACACGTCATTCACTTTCTTCACCAAGGTTTCTTAAACTTTGTTTTTTTTTTTTCGCTTATGAAAAGGTATTGCTTCGGTTAAATGACAAATGAGTTCCCATCAAGCGATGCAAAATGGGCATGTCAAATGGCATGTTCTCACATGAAATGATGTCAACAACAATGCCTGAAACGGCACAGTAAATTCGGCTAAGGTATTAAGAAGAATTGCGGGCCAAATGGAACTGGGCTGTTTTAATGTAACTTCATTCACATTTCACACTAAAAGTGGATTTTGTTTTATTTCTTAGGGAGGGTTGTTGAGATACCAATGACAAATGGAATGCTTTAATAGGCTATGCCCAAGTTGTCCATGTTTAAATCTCAACAGGCAGGCATTAAGGAATGAACCGATAGGCCTCGCCTTCCTTTGCCATCTCAGGCTTTTAATGCAGAGGATGTGGTATGTGAGGACAGGAGCAAGAACGTGCGGTATGCGCTAACTACATATATCTAGTTCACCTCACGCTTACCCCGTGGAACTAAAAAAACACAACTTATTGATAAGGAGACAGTGCTAAAAAAAACATCCACATAAAGACAGCACAACTCACTGCGCACAACAGTTAGTCTAAATTCATCTTCATTGCAGTTGTCGTTAAGGGCATGTATTGCAGAAACACGGTCACACCGCTGTATGTCGGAGAATGTTAGGCAATGATTAACTTCGCTTATCTACAAAAAAAGGCATATTCATGCAATTGGCAAAACATCCCTCATAACCATGCGAAGATGAGACACGAGTGACATTCCCAGATTAAAGCATCATATGCAGTGTTAAACAAGAGTTTCGTGTTGTCTTAAAGTTGAGGAATTGCTCAAGATTAGGCTAAACTCTTGACGCTGAAATAAATGAAAAGCAAATGTATTCATTCGTTTCTATAGTGATGGCGAACAACAGGTATCAAACTACAAGTGCCAAACTAGTTAGCAGTGTCACTACTGGTTGCTACGTTCTATTACGAGCTAAATAAGATGGCTGGAAAATGAATGAGTCAGACAATAGCCACTGAGGTGAGAATGACGGACCGTAAAATTACTTGTCTGTATTTTAACGCATTGCCTCCATATTCCCAATAGGCAGGTTACCCTGTGGCAGCCAAAGTCCACAGAAGAGATGGACGCCGTTTTTCTGGGTTTTCTCTTAGCCTATAGTAGTAACTGCTCTGACCCTTGGCAGTAGTGAAAAAGACGCATAAAATGACCCCAATTTACTACCACTGCATACACAACACGAGTGCCGTGGAAAGGATAATATACAACGCAATAACATACCAGATGTACGTAAGTGGACAATATGATATAATATGTACTCATACGAAATACTTCCCTTAGGTAACAGGGTCAGTTTATCGCTAAGCATATAGGATGCACCAAAGGCTACATCTTCAGCTATCAGCAACTAACCATCGCCCTGGATTAAGCAACGTAAGGTTTCACCCCACCCTAAATCGTTATTTGCTTTCAAAAAGGAGACAGATGAACTTGACAAGCACCACTCGCATACAGATGAGAACTGTTTTTGGGTAGCTCATATAGTTCTTCAACCAAAAGCGACTAGCATGCAGAACTGCCACAATTATTTGAACTTCCATATGTCCCGAAATGAACCGATTACAATGAATCGATTATAAGAACGACAATGTGACATTTGCCATTACTAATCATTCGTTTCAACGTTATACACAATTAGCTATTTCTCTTCAGTCATATAGGCCATTTATTGCATATGACCACATGAGTGATTTCCTTACATGGCTTTTAATTTTCGTTTAAAATAGTATATAGTGCATATGATCTGTGGTTTACCACCGTGACAGCATTACAGCGTATTAGCCACGCAAAGTTAATACATTTAACGTAGACGTAGCTACAGTTAGGCTACCTCCCTCGACCCACACACATAGTGTCGTAAACCTTACCTTCTATACCTTCCCATTATTTTATCTGAAACTGGATCTACAGAAGCCAACAAATCTTCTGATTCTGAGTCTTCTCCTTTCTTGTGACAGTATTTCAGATTTGGATTTGTGTCCAGTATCGTGTTCGTGGCAGAGCTGTCATGGTCCACGGTGAGGGAGTTATTCCGCTTTCGCATCCCTGAAATGTGAAGGAGCTATGCTGAAGAAATTATCAGATACGGCAAATTCAAAGAACGGAGGTCCCTCTACCCTTGACTGCGATCACGCCGAGCACACAGCGACAACTGTTAGCGACTTGAACAGTGCGGCGGATGAGTGAGAAGCTGGGCACGGTGCTGTTGTTTTCACCCCCGGCACAGCTGACATTCAGCACTTTGCTACATTGTTTGCAGAACTCCGATATCTGCAGAGACCAGCTGATCAATGTAACCTTTCCCCTTGGCTTCTGTGGCAACCAATCAGAGCAAACTAGTTAGCCATCTTTGTGAGGGTCAAAACTAAATTAGACTAAATGGGAGGCGCTCACTTCAATATGTAATATCAATATCAACAACTATACAGTAACCCTGTATGGAACAAATAAAATCAGGAATCTATCACTTAGTTGAGCGCAAGTTACCTTTAGTTAAAATAAAGCATTATTTTTGTATAAAATAGGGTAGGCTAGCTACATGTTAGCTGGTCACCACAAACAAACATCACCGCCTTAAACGTTACAGCCTATATGGTATCGCAGTGGCATAGCTGGGCAACATTTACCTAGTTATTACTTTTGGATAAGTTATTTAGCCTAAGTTAGAATAGAATAGAACGCCAGCAGCCCAGAGCAGCAGTAAGAAAACGACCATTTAATTGAACTGCAGACCAAATAACTATTCGCTAACTTTACTATGTTCGCTATGAATTAACTGAATGTCTAACAACCTTATGAAATGTTACCTAGCCAGCTAGCTAAAGTAACTTAGTGAAGCAAGGTGTATCACGGAAGTAAACTTAATTTAGACTAATTTGGCTTGCCTGCTTAGCTACAGACAAGCTCTCTATTAAACAAATATCTTTGAATTACTGTAATTAGTCGATTGTGAGATTCATATTATTTTATTTCATCAATACTTTGCTATATAGTTACAAAAGTGAAAACGTAAGGAAAATACCTGTTCATCCTGCTCTCTGAATCACTCCATGCATTCCCGTTTTTAAATTACAATTAAGTTTGTCCCCGACCGAAACCGTAGTTTTACCTCCGTGACGAAAGGCAAAACGTCATACTTTCAGCCCGTCTGCCGCGAAAATGTTGAATTGCAGTCTGGTGAAGAATATGGATTTCTCTTTCTGAATAAAAAAGCTCATATTAATTTAGCAAGTTTCCACTTGACTTGACAGTGTTCTTACTGTAGTTAATTTTTTGCTTGCTATCCAACATGTTTTGTGAAAAAGCAATCGAATTGATCAGGGAACTGCAGCGAATGGGCGATGGACAGTTACCTGCTTTCAACGTAAGCTCATCTAGCATTATTACAAGTTGTTAGCTAGCTACGTACGTTATTGTTTTTGTTTTGTAATTCGCTATAGCGCCAAGCCAGTTTGTAATCGCTCGATGCAGCGGCATATGGTAGCTTAGCTAGCTATTTTGATTTTGGCAAGCTAATTTGTAGTATAGCATGTGAGTAGCCAGTTAGCTACGTATACTTTGATTGAATTAACGTTACATCGGTACACCTATCTGCTTAGCTATTATAGACTTGGTGAAGAAACGCCAGCTAGTTTGTAATTAAAAGGTTGCTGGTTCTATGCTCAAGGCACTGCGCGACAGCCGCAACTATGCTACTACACAGTTTTTGTCTGCAGTACACATCCTGCGCATAATTGAACATTGTCCCTTTTAACGTGACATCAACATCAATTTTCCCACAGGAAGATGGCATTCGACAGGTGCTTGAGGAGATGAAAGCTTTATATCAGCAGAACCAGAGTGACGTGTAAGTCGAATCGTAATGGAGCAGGCTGAAGCCATATCACTAGTTGTTACAGGAGTTGCCACATCTGTTTTCCTCAAGTCAGATGCAAGGAGTGGATCACACAGACGGGAAAACTGGGATAAATGAGTGATAAGAATAACTTTTAATAACATAGCCTGAATATAGCACCTTCTGAGCAGCATTCTAATTTATATACTGGTCAGTGCTGCCCGGATGATTAAAAATAAATAAATCCAAACCAAAGTGATGTAATCTGTATGCCAAAAAAGCTGAAGTCGAAGAAATCATCACTAGTGTTTTGTTCTGTAAGATCGAATGGTGTGTTTTTATTATCACTAAAAATTATTCATGAACATTCCAAAGTCACCTGACTGAAACAGAATCCCACGCCTGTTTGGCAGAATTGGTTGAATGAGCTGAACGAGCTGAACTTGGCATCTTATGGGTGTTTGAGTCCCAGGCTGGGTTTGATTCTAGATTTTATCTGAATTTCCCCTTCCCTTGCCCCCCCCCTATTTTAGTAATGCAACATCATGACTTCAGCTTCTTTGGCAGACAGATTACATCCATCCTCCCTTGCAGAGCACCAGGGAATACCTTCCTTAAGGGAAGGGAATGTGTTGCAGTGAAATCGAACCCAGTCCCAGTGCCTGTGTTTCTACTCCTCTCTCAGGAACGAGGCAAAGTCTGAGGGCAGAAGCGAACTGATTCCAACCATCAAGTTCCGTCACTGCTGCCTGTTCAGGAACCAGCGGTGCATTGCTGCATACCTGTAGGTATTAAAGCCTGCGGCCTGTAGCGTACTGGTTAAGGTAGATGACTGGGACCCTCGGTGTAGCCACAATAAGATCTGCACAGCCGTTGGGCCCTTGAGCAAGGCCCTTCACCCTACATCGCTCCTGATTAGTCTAATCAACCGTGCGTCGCTCTGGATAAGAGCGTCTGCCAAATGTCATTAATGTAATGTTAAAGCGACTTGCAACATTAAGCGTTATTTTGGTGAGATTTCATGGCTTGGCGGTGGAGTCATGGTTTCCTTCGCCCAACATTCCCCCAGGTACGACCGCCTCCTTCGCATCCGAGCACTCCGCTGGGAATACGGGAGCGTTCTGCCAACCGCCATCCGGTTCCACATGTGTGCAGAGGAGGTACGACTCTCTTCCCAATCTGTACATACGTACTGCACTTTTATGTTTGTCGTGGGAAGTGCTCAAATATTCGGTTAAAGTCAGGTTGTGAAACGTGCTCTTTTGTAGTAATGCGCTTCAAAGCGTACAAGGCAAAAGTAGCCTATTGGCTTACAGTGTCAGATTTCAATGGGAACCATTTAAGTATTAACTTTTGTGTTGTCTCTGCCCAGCTGGAGTGGTTTAACCAGTATAAGAAGTCCCTGGCTACGTACATGAGATCACTGGGAGGGGAGGAGGGTCTGGATATCACTCAGGATGTGAAGCCTCCCAAGAGCCTGTACATTGAGGTGAGAGTGAGACTGGCTCATGGTGAAGGGCTTTCTCCACTCTGGTGAAGGCCGGTAATCCATTGGTCCACAGAAGCCTTGGATTGAGCAGAGTTGGGACTCTGCTAGCATACCTACTTCACCAGCTTTTATTTTTTTATATATTTTTTTCCCTCTGCAGGTTCGGTGTCTGAAGGACCATGGGGAATTTGAGATTGATGATGGCACAGTCATTCTCCTGAAGAAAAATAGCCAGGTATGGGAAAAAAAAAAAATATATATATATATATATAAAAAATTGCATTCAAGACTAAGAAGATTTATGGGCCTTCAAATGCAGTATATTTATTATGATCATTTGTGCAGGCCATCCGTGAATGTGTCTTCAGTGACATGGTTATGTTGGGGGCTGTAAAATTCTGCTCTCAGCTAAACCAGGTGTTCTCAGTGGAGCCTCATCCTCCAGCGTAGAATCTAATCCACACAAACAGGGATGGACTAGTCCAGCGCTACTCAACTCCATGTCCTGCACGCCACAGAGTCTGCAGGCATGTGATTTCCCTAGCTTATTATCTGAATCAAGCAGGTAAAAGAATTAGTGAAATCAGGTGGTGTAGCGCACCGTAGGAGCAAATGCAGACCGTCTGTGCTCGTCAGAATTGGAGGATGCAGCAGTGGTGAAATGGGGCCAATTGAGTATTTCAAACTGGGAGAAGGGGAAAGTAATGGGGGATTTAAAATGATAAAGGGTGTAACTTTTTCCATCGGATGAGATGTAATTGATGAAAGTTGTTCTTTTTGCAGCACTTTCTTCCACGGTGGAAGTGCGAGCAGCTGATTCGTCAGGGCATCTTGGAGCACGTGGTCTCCTGAGCCAATAAGAGGTCAGGACTACAGTATACAGTATTTGCTGGTCTGCCGAATATCCCTGTGATGTATTAACGAGCTGACGTCACAGAAATAAAACCCAACATTCTTTTGATTTCCTTCAAATGTTTCATTGATACCTTTTTTTTGTTTTGTTTTTTGGAACATGCACTCAATTTTTGTAGTCATTAGAAATCAGACAACAAAGTCGAGTCATTCTGTCATGGGATGTAATTTATTACCGCACTTATTTTTTTCTTCAAACGTTTGAATTTGTTCATGGACTGCTCTGTATTGCCTTAAACCTCTATGGCTTGGGTATAACATCACCATTAAATATACATTTTTTTACAATTAATCCTGTACCTAACACAAATGGGGGCACGACTAGGGTGACAATTATCTGGCAACTTTATCTTTGTCAAAATACTCTTAACATGAATAACTTACGTAAAACAGAGTACTTTACAGCAGTGCATGAGGATTAGTGTGTGATTTTGTTGTTTTTGTATAAAAACTGTACATTTTATGCATATTGTGCTTTTGACATTTAAAATAAAGAACACTTTAAAAAACGGCAGGGCTGTCTTCAATACCATTTTGAATGAATTATTTGGTAGTTGTGCAAAAAATTTGTTATACCTCCGCAAAATTATTTTTGCTTTCTTGCACATTGCTCCACCCCACACACAACATGTGCTTGTCTACGATTGGTTTTCAATGCCCCCACCATGTGACACTGTTGACAAATCCTGATCATGGACATGTTGCATATGAGGAGGAAAGAGGCAGGCCTGTGTAGTGAACACAATACTGGTTGAAATTCCACAGCCCCAGGTTTCTGCGTAAAATACATTTGAACTGTTAACCGTTAGTCCTTAAAACGCACCGACGGCCAGATCCACCAGTACTGCCTGGTACTGGCCTGGGATCACCTGCTGTCACCGCCACCTTTAATCAGCCTACAAGTCTGCAAGTGAACTAGCTGCCTCTTAAGAGACCACATACTTATACACTTAAAACACTGAGCTTCACAGGAAAAACACGGTCTCAAATGAACCTCTACATTATCATCATCGGAAATGAAGTACATACATAATACCCTGATGGCAGAAATGGTGACGTCTTCACGGTCATGCGTTCCCCCCCGTTCCTACATCAAACCTGCTTCCATTGTCCAGTCTCGTGGTTAAGCAGGGGAATGGGGGTGGAGGATGGCTGAATACAGTAATGGTTTTTATGGCTTTTGGGAGATTGTGCTGCTGGGGCGATGGGGGGCGGGGGGGCTACGTGGTGAGGGAGGCCGGGGCGATCCTGCGTAGCAGCTTGTTGAGGGCGACGACCTTCTCCTCCAGCAGGAAGTTCTTCTTCTCTGCCCCCTTCTGCCGCTGCTCTGTCACCTGCAGGGCCTTCATGAGCTGGGAGTTCTCCACGTACAGGTCCTTCAGGAGCATGTCCGACTTGGCGTTCTTGGCCAGCTGAAGGAGGGAGGGGGGAGCACGTGTGAGAGTTAGCCCTTTCTGTAACGGCGGGAGTTGCCGTGCCAACGCTTCCCAAGACAGTTTCCTGGTTTCAATCACATCTCTATTCTGATCCTCTGTTGGTGAAGTGAGCTCCCCACTAGTGTCAGGACAGCTAAATGACAGCTATCTTCTGTGGCAGACTAAAAACCCTCCTGTTAAAATGGACTCATCCCCACCCTAAAATGTAAGCCTTTACCCTTGGTTGAAGTCCCTGGAAATGGTTCTTAACTTGATACTGAAGCCTATCTGCTTATTAGCAATATATACTCAATATATCCCTCTCAACTTCCAAAAAAAAAAGTCCATTGCATTACACTCCACTGCACTCTTACTTGCCCTTTAGTACTGGGACAGTTCCATCTCAAAATGTGACAAGGCAAAGCTGTGTGTACCAGTGTTGAACAGCCTGCAGCCCTGAAGGGAGGTGCCTAATTAACTGCCGCATCACCCAGGGAGGGAAATTTATGTCAACGACTAACTTGTACGTTATAGGGAAAGTAACACTTCATAAAATGAATGTCATCTTCACGATCCGAGAAACTTGGAAAAAATACTTTAGATTAATTGTTTAAGTTAATTGATTAAGGGGCCGTTATGAAAACGTGGCTGGCTGGCCTAACCTGCTCCTTCAGCTGGTTGACCTTCTCCTGCAGCACCAAGCGGAGGTTCTTCAGCTTGCTCTCCACCTCCGCCATCTTCTCCTCCATGCTGTTCACAGATTTTTCATACTGCTCCTAAAATATCACAAATCGCCCCCCCAACCCAATTAATCCTGTGCTTCTTGGGTTCTCACAGGGATTACTGTGGGTGCCCAGGCAATTAAACACAATACTCTCCAGTGCTGACGTAGCATCGGCAACTAACCCACTCATTTATTTCAGGATGGAAGTCATGTTCAGAAGGAGAGAAGTGCCAATGGCCAGACCTCAAATGTGTAATTGTTTTGAATTAAAATACTTTTCTGTGCTCGACTGATCCTGCCTGGTGCAGGTTGAGCTAACCAAGAGAGCCAAGGTGAGTTTTGCACTTAGGTTTCAAAGGTTACAATACACCAGACAAGCTCATACCTCATAGAAAAGTATTTGAACCCAAAACAATTATGTATTTGACCCAGGTCTACCAACCACAGACTCAAACACCGGCAGAAGAAACCAGAGATTACTTAAATTTCTTAAGAATCCGGATGTAAACGAGCTTCCTTTAACCCCAATCACAACAATGTGCAATCTCTCTGAATGTGGAAGTAGTCCATGGGGACTGAGCTGCTGAATGCTCATCACTGTTCGACCTGGGGTATGAACTTTGGCAGCTCATTTCTACACACACCTGTGATTACATAAACACACACGCCCACCTGCTGAGAACAGACCTCTGATGCTGCACTTTGGCCAGAGCAAAGGTGAAAAAGTGTAAATCAGCCAGCGTGATCAAGATGATGCACTTTGCTCCCAGAAAAAAGCCTTGTTTTTCACATTTTCGTGTTCTAATCCCGGGGTTTGCAAGCTCACTCCAGAGGCACCCTTGGTGTGCTAGTTTTTGTTGCAGCAGGCCTCTTGTAATTTATGGGATGCGAATATGGGACATTTAATGACTTTCATCGCTATTTCTGAAATATGAGCTTGAGAGGCCAAATCATCCATTAATAGACATTAAAAATATCTAATTAAGAAACGCTAACAGCTTGTTCTAATACACTGGGCCCCCAGGACTGACTCCGGTTCTCAGCTATAATATATTTTTGCATACTGCAATTCTGCAATTCAGAGCATGTAAATGGTAAATTGCTGGCATTTATATAGTCACCTGCTGCAGGACCACAGAGCGTGTCCAGTGAGTTACCTGCTATAGGATCACAGAGCGCGTGCAGTGAGTTACCTGCTGTAGGATCACAGAGCGTGTGCAGTGAGTTACCTGCTGCAGGATCACAGTGTGTGCAGTGAGTTACCTGCCATAGGATCACAGAGCGCGTGCAGTGAGTTACCTGCTGCAGGACCACAGTGTGTGTGCAGTGAGTTACCTGCTGCAGGACCACAGTGTGTGTGCAGTGAGTTACCTGCTGCAGGACCACAGTGTGTGTGCAGTGAGTTACCTGCTGCAGGATCACAGTGTGTGCAGTGAGTTACCTGCTGCAGGATCACAGAGCGCGTGCAGTGAGTTACCTGCTGCAGGACCACAGAGCGTGTCCAGTGAGTTACCTGCTGCAGGACCACAGAGCGTGTCCAGTGAGTTACCTGCTGCAGGACCACAGAGCGTGTCCAGTGAGTTACCTGCTACAGGACCACAGAGCGTGTCCAGTGAGTTACCTGCTACAGGATCACAGAGCGCGTGCAGTGAGTTACCTGCTGCAGGACCACAGAGCGTGTCCAGTGAGTTACCTGCTGCAGGATCACAGAGCGCGTGCAGTGAGTTACCTGCTGCAGGATCACAGAGCGCGTGCAGTGAGTTACCTGCTGCAGGATCACAGAGCGTGTGCAGTGAGTTACCTGCTGCAGGACCATCTGCGTGGCGGCCTGGCGGGACTGGGCGGTCAGCCGCTCCTCCAGCTGCAGCGCTCGTCGCTGCTCCTCTGCCAGACGGGCGTGGACGTGCGCCAGCTGCTCCCGCGACCCCGCGCCCGCCCGCTCCCGCAGCTGCTCCGCCTCCCGGGCATGCTGGGATTGCGCCAGCGTCAGGCCCGCGTTGGCCTTCAGGAGCTGCGTCAGCGAACGCAGACAAACCAAACGTCAACCCTACTCACAGGCCAGTTACGTCACCGAAAGCAGCCCCAGGTCCAATGCTAAGCTGTGTGTCTAGCTGTGTGTCAACATGGAGCCTTTTTTAAATTCTAGTGTTTTCATTACATAATTATTTTTGGTTTAAGGTTTAAGTACTAAGACTGAAGTCCCAGAGTTCGATGCACATATATGGAGCACCATGTGACACTGTTTCAGCCAGTGTGTGAGCACATGAACGGAGTGTTGGGGTCCTCACCTGGTCCTGCCCCTCCTGCACGGCCGTCTCCAGCTGAGCCTGTTTGGTCCTCAGGGTCTGGCACTCCTGGGACACCACCTGCAGCTCAGCCTGCTGGACCTGCAGGACCTCCACCTGGGGGGGGGGGGGGGGGACGGCCACAGCTTTAATAACCACCCAACCCTCCACTCACCCCCCACACCCAAAACCCCACAGGCACAGACAGAGGAGCTCATCATTACCTCGTTCCACACAGGGACAGTTAATTAGGACCGGACAGTGAGTGAGTGTGGTAGAGGGAGAGAGTGAGAGAAACCATGAAACCTGCAGCCCTTGGCTGGGGTTAGTCCTGTCCATAACCTTGATTCCACTACTGAAAATCACCATTATATATTTTGTTTCATAAATGAATACCATGTATGAGAAGTACTGACTATTGACTTTTTATGTTTCAACATGTAAACAAGTGGTGATGCAATAACACTGTAGAAAGCTGATACTGGCATTTTCTTTAGATTGGTGAGAGAAATGCAGAAATGGAGGTGGTCCCCTATGTCCACCAGCAGGGTGCAGTACCTTGCGGAGCAGGTCCTGGTTTTGGGAGCGCAGGCTCTGGCACTGCCCCTGCAGGGCCTGGACCCTCTCCCCCTCCTGGTTCTGCTGGGCCCAGCTCAGCTCCTCCTTTTCCCTCCGCAGTCTGTCCACAGCAGCCTCCAGCTCCTTCAGCTGAGCCAGGACACACACCGTTAGACACGCACACGCAATATATTCATATTCACCTTCATCCTCCTGACCCAGCAGAAAAAAGTTTAAGTATTTCACTTTGATTTGGTCACTTTTTTTAATGAGTTGCATATCCAAATCCATGCATTTAGACCAGGGTTGAGCCACAGTGCCTGCTAGTTTTGGTGCGTTTAAGCACAAATTATTCATTTACGTTATTGTTTGGCAAAAAGAGCCCACACACCCTGTTGCCAAGGCCTTTACTGGCTGCTGACTGTAAGAAAACCACAAAAAACTGCAGATACTGTGGGCCTCCAGGACTGGAGTTTGACACCCTTGTTTTAAAACTTCTCGTTGTTTCTCCTTGGCCACTCCCAACAACAGAACCCTTCTCTTCCCGGTTCATATCACATGATTACCTTCTCCTTGGCCTCATGCAGCGTCCTCTGATTGGCTGACAGTTCCTGGGCCTGGAGGCCCTTCTCCAGAGTGGCAGTTTGGAGCTGAGAGTGCAGCTGTTCCGTCTGCGAGCTGAGAGAGTGCACAGCTTCCTGCAGAGTCTCCATCTGAGGTGGGACAACAAACACACACGCACACGCACACCGCACCACACACACAACTTCAGTTCAACGTTCACTTTTAACAGCCCCATGGTAACACACACAAAGCTGTAATAACACATTAATGCCTCGATGTGCTCTTGGCATGCTAAAGCCTTCTGCTGGGGTTGCACATATACGCCTTCCCCTCCATTTCTGTACAAAAACATACAGTTAAAGCTCCAATTAAAATGATAAATTACAGTCATGTTACTAAAAAGGGAGCATCTCTCATTACTGGACCTTTTGCGTCTTAACTCTTACAGTAGCGTTCGATTACTACTTAGGATGTTCAGTTAAGAGAATTCTAATCACATAATTGTGACCTGGTTAACAGAGCCATAAGGCATCCAGTAGACAGGTAGTAGAGCAGCAGAGTACCCAGCCTGTCACTCACCTTCTGCAGCCTATCCTCAGCCTCCCTCTGCAGCCGCTCCTTGTCCTTCTCCAGCCAATCGTGTTTGAGCGTCAGGCTGGTTAGCTCCGCCTCTACGTCCGTCAGGCGCTGCAACTGTGGGGCATTAGAGCACAGATTAGGGCAGCCGAATAAAGCAAAAAAAAAATATATATATATATATATATTTCCAAGTTGAAAAATGTCTGAGCACACCACTGCATTCCAATTAGATTCCAATTGTGAAAAATGTTCTGAAGTGTACCTGATTTTATGCTCAAGAAGACAAAGTATAATTCATGTATTTAGCAAGTAATCTTAAAAAACTATTTTTTCACACGGGGTGCACAATTTTCCTAAAAGAGGAGCACTGTTGAGCCCCAACAAGGTCTTGGAAGCACGGTTTGTAGACCCTAGCCAATGCAGTATTTCACTGAACATGTTCTCATTGGCCTCCACTGGCTTCCTATTGCCGCACGCATCCGATTCAAGGCCCTAGTGTTGGCATTTCAGGCTGCTAAGGGGACTGCCCCACATTACATACAATCCCTGATCACTCCCTACTCCCCAGCTAGACCACTCCGGTCTGCCAGCTCTGGTCGCCTTACGGTTCCCTCTCTACGGGCACCTGGCAGTCGAGCTGCACGTTCACGCCTGTTTTCCGTTCTGGTTCCTCAGTGGTGGAATGACTTGCCTACCACTGTCAGGACAGCAGAATCCCTCCCCCTATTTCGACGCAGACTCAAAACACACCTCTTCAAACTCTACCTTAGTCCTCCCTCCTGATTTACCCCGCCCCCCCCTTCTGATACCCCTATCCCTGTCTAACCCCCCCCCCCCCCAAAAAAAAAAAAAAAAAAAAAAAAATTTGCACTTATGATGACGACTATGTTTAGAACAGCAGTCCAGGTGTATTTTCCTAGTTCTGGATGTGATGCTTTGACTTGTGGTAGAACCTATGCACTTGTAAGTCGCTTTGGATTAAAAGCGTCTGCCAAATGACTAAAATGTAAATGTAAATGTAAACATGTAAGTGCAGAAATGCACTAAAGATCTGCAGACACTGCAGCCCTCCAGGGCTGGACTCTCACACTCCTGTCTTGAAGCAGACATTCTGGATTGCTCCTTTGCCTGAAAAAAATTACTTTGCCTCACTGTAGGGAATCAAAGGGAGGCACTTATTTTCCCATTACGATAATTACAGCACCGTTATGAATGGAGCTATTGTTTACGGTGATTTACAGTAAGCCCTCCGGAGACTGCAGTATGGAGGAGTGGGAGTCCTTTTCAAGCCAAATTCAGTTCCAGACAGCATTAAGGAATTGGCTTTGTTAAATAGGATAACCATCTGCATCAGGTGGTTCAAGCCTCACAAAGAACAAAAGCTTAGTCAAGTTAGGACTTTAAACACAAAAGCTGGAACAACAAGACAAACAACTAGATTATATCACTTTACAGAGGACATATACAGCCAGTTTCACAGATTAAGCCTAGTCCTGGATTACATTCTATTTCAAATGGGGATTGTCCATACCCATAGAGCATTTAAATTAGACCATCGCCTTTACTGAATGGGGAGGGGCTTTTACAGAAAGAGGAGGGGCCTGTACCTTCTCCTTGGTGGCATTCAGCTCCACCTCCAGCAGCTCTTTGTCCCGCCCCCAGCCCGACTGCAGCTGCAGCTGTTCGCGCTCCCTCCTGTCCGTCATCTCCTGCTGTTGCCGGGCGACGGCGGCGCCCTCCTCCTGCTCCCGGGTCAGCTGGGCGACGCGCTCCGTCAGCAGCTGCACGGCGCCCTGGTCGGCACGGAGACGGGCGCTCAGCTCCGCGTTCTCCCCGCTCAGCTGCAGGTTCCGGGAGCTCAGCTCCAGAACCTCCTCTCTGTACTTTGCATTCTGGGAAGGGGGAAGTGGAGCTTTGGTCAGAGACCCTCCGGTGAACCAGGAGCCCCTCAAAAGCACTTTGAAGACCAATTATTTTTTTGCTTGTCTGCCGTTAAGTCAAACACACCAGGAAAATGACAAGAATAGAAAGTGTAGGTTCATTATGGGATTGTATAATTGTATTTTATCAATAGCTGCATTATTTACTGCAACATTCAACTGTTGAAAGGCTGCACACCCTGCGGTCAATGGCAGCCCTTCCACTAGAACTGCCTGATGTCATGCCAACTTCTTCCCGTAATTAATTATCCCAAATCAAATGGATGACCTGATCACATTTTATCAGAGCTAAATTTAATATTACACTTATGAAGCCCAGCTGAGTATGATTTCTTAAATGAAACTGATTTAATCTGGGAGTGAACCACAACTGATATTTAATCAGAAAATTGAACCTACTTTTGGTACTGGCCTTAAATATAACGAACATCAACATTTGGATTGTTAGCTGTCAATTCCTTCAATTTACAGAAATAAATGTAATAAGTAGTAGTTATAAAAAACGTAATACAATTTTAAATAGCTGATTGCCGCACCAACAGATCCATTGAAATCCATCTTAACTTCACAACTTTGTTCAATTTAGGGACGGTGTTTCCTAAACAAATTCCTTAAAATCAGTCCACAGCATTTCAATCAAATTAAATGTAACCACACAACCTTAGAAACTTAAAGAGGAGCCTGGGCGTTAGCGTTTATAGTCCATCCTGTGTTGTGAGGATGAGTGAGTTGGCGGTTTTATCTGGGTGTTAATCGTGCACATTGCTTGCCTCTTTGAACAGCCTCTCCACTTCCTCCCGACCCTTCTCGTGCTCTTTATCCCGCTCATCAAGCTTCTTCCTGTGAAAAAGAAGAAAAGAATTAAGGAAAGCTGACTGTCTGTGATCACAGGCAAAAACATACAACGTCTCTCTCCGGCCTTTGAGATTTCTAACATTAAAAGCACCGCGCCAATCTTATAATTATCGCTTTGATTAAGTACGCCCCATTTCCTCAGATCTACCAGCAGTCTTTACACACCTGTGGCCATGGTGCTCCGTGGTGAAACGGCACTATTCGATTACGGGCCTGTGGTGTAATTGCCATTTAAGTTCTTTAATAGGTGGTGACGGGAGAGGGGGAAAATGGCCGCAGTGCTCACCGCTGCTTATTGACCTCCTCCTCCAGCCTCTGCACATCCTCCTGTGACATCGCCAGCCTGTCCTTCAAAGCGCCGTTCTCTGTGGTGACATCATCCAGCTTTCCCCTGAGAACGAAATGAGCGAAACCTTAAATGTGACGGTGTACCGTTAATGCTAACGCTAACGCTAAACACTTTGTGTTTCACGAATTATGCGCTTCGTTTTTTCTATTGTACATTTACTGAGTTAAAGAAAAGCCGGATGGATTTGTTTAATCACAGATTTGCTTAGGAATTATACAAAGTGCAACACCCTTTTTACAACCTCTTGGCACATTCTATATTGGAAAGCTGGTGCGTAGGCAGGTTTTTGTTTCAACAATTATGCTGGCTCATTTCGCTAAGTAGATATATACACCAGTGCTGGCTCGCCAGTAGTGTACACGCACAGTGTAATGTTTCCTACAGGGACATTGTCAACAACTGTCAATCACAAGTTTATGAAAACGAGGCCAAAATGCTTGATCATGTAAATTATGAAATATTGAAATGTACACACAAACCTTGGCTCGGGAAACAAGATCTTGTCAAATGAACAGATTAGGTTTTCCATGCAGATTAGTTGCAAAAACAAAAACCTCATCTCGTGCTGTTACTCACAAACCAAGTCTACGGTCATGCATTTGGGGAAAGGCAAAGAAAATCATTCAAAGTCTGTTAGCGAGATGCAGCGAAGTGTTAAATGATTCCTGAGCAGCATTCGTTTCACACAGCACAAATCCGACTGCAGTGCTCATCAGGCGTGAGGTTAAAAGATTCAGAAGAGTCGCTCGGTTCAAATTCCATGGGTTAGTGGCAGTGTTATCTCACGGGGGAGTGAGACGATCGCAGTCACGATTAGTCATTCCGTTCTGCCCGTTTGGGGCCAGTATCCTGATTCAGGCGGATGCAGGTTAGTTGTTGTTTGTCGCGGTTTTCCTCCTGCTACCGGCCTGCGCGTCACAAACCTCTGAGGCCCGGCCTGGTCCATCTCCGCCTCCAGAGCCAGGACCAACCGCTCCATCTGCTGCAGCTGCTCCGCCATCTTGCTCTTCTCCTCCCGGAACCGCCCCTCCACCCTGCGCACCTCGGCCTGCGCGTCTCCCAGCGCCCGCCGGAGCTGTCCGTCACAGTCCTGGCCCCGCCCCCTGAGGGAGCTCAGCTCCTCCTCTGCGGAGCTCAGCTGGGAGGCCAGCTGCTCCAGTCGGTCGCTGCGGTCCCTGGAGAGCTCCTCCGCCCGCTCGAGGAGCTTCGCCTTCTCCCCCGCGTCTCTCTTCAGCCGCTCCGCCAGCCGGGTCTGGGTCTCCAGGAGGGCGCGGAGCTCCAGTTCGGCCTTGTCCCTCCTCCCCAGCTGCAGCCGCAGGTCCTGGACGGCGTCCCGCAGACGGGACGACTTGGCCTCGGTCTCTGTGATCCGCGCGGACAGCCGTTCCGAGAGGCGGGCGTGGCGGGCGTTCTCTTCGCCGAGACGCCTGCTCTCCTCCTGCTGGGCGTCCAGGGCGGCTCGAACCCGCGCCCCCTCTGCCTCGTCCTGCCCCAGAGCCTCCCGCAGCACCTCCTCCGCTCTCCTGGCCCGCTCCAGCTCCTCAGCCTGACCCTCCACCCGCGCTCTAAGCCTCTCCACCTCCCTGCCCCTCTCCTCTAGCACCTCCTCCAGCTGGGCCTTGTCCTCCTCAGCATACTGCACCATGGCAGCCAGACGGAGCAGCTCCTCCCCCCTGCTCCTCAGCACCTCCTGGTTTTCCTCCACTGTGCCTCTCAGGAGTTCCAGCTCCTCCTCTTTCACACGCAGCAGCACCTCCTGCTGGGCGCCGGCAGTGGACAGGGAGCCGGGGCTGACCAGCTGCGCCTCCTTCTCCTTCATTAGGGCCTGGAGCTGCTCCCTCAGCTCACGCTCCCTCTCCCCGGCCTCCTCCAGCTCCTCCTCCTTGGCACTCAGCTGGGAGCCCAGTTGTTGCACCAGGGCCTCCTGGGACTGAAGCGCCAGCTTGCAGTCCTCCAGCCGAGCCCACTCCTCCTGGAGCTCTGCCTCCAGCCCCGCCCCCCTGGCCTCCAGCTGCTCGGTCTCCATGGCGACGCTGCGCAGACGCTCGGTCTCCATGGTGACGCTGCGCAGACGCTCTGTCTGCTCCTGCAGCCGGACACGCTCACAGTGCAGCTGGTGCAGCAAGTCTCGCTGGGCCTCCGCGTGCTGGGCCTTCATCCCGCCCCGCCGCCCCTCCTCTTCCTCCCTACGAGTCACATACTCACGTATACTGTGCGCTGCGTTGCTGTAGTAACAGGATGCCCAACTCAAGTGGACCAGTGCAGTATGGCAGTCTGTGTTATACTAGGTTACGTGTGAGTCGGCCCCTTCAGGTGGTGAGACTGTGTGAAGTATTAACTCAAATAATAAACACTGATGAAAATGTACACCAACAGTCTAAGAATGAGCGAGTCTTGCCGTTGGTGTTACTCTAACAGCAAGCGTTAACTATCCATCCATCATCTGACCTGCTTATTCCTGGTCAAGATCGCGGGGGGGTGCTGGAGCCTATCTGAGCATGCATTGGGCGAGAGGCAGGAATATGCCCTGGACAAGTTTGGCAATCCATCACAGGGCGACCCATTAAATATTCTCACCATGTTTTAAACTACTGCCGCTTATTTGTATCGCCACAAACCGCATAATCTGCCTGATAATGTAACAGCCAGTCTATAACATACAATACCGGACAACTAGACCCCAGCAGCTCTACTCTTATCCACCTCTCTCTGGCCCAGACCACAGCAGCTCCACACAGACACACACACACTCACACACACACACACACACACACACACACACACACACACAGCTCCACCCACCTCACCAGCTGCACCTCCCGGTCCAGCCTCAGCGTGAGCTCGGCCTCCAGCTGGTCCCTCTCGGAGGTGAGGCGCTGCACCAGGCTGGACATCTCGCGGGCGTGGTTCTGCTCCAGCTCCGCGCGCTCCCGCTGCGCCCGGCGCTCCTGCTCGGGCCCCCGGGGGCCCCCCGCCTGCAGCTGGGCCCGGGCCTCGGCCAGGCTGTCCCGCAGGCCCTCCGCCCGCTCCTCCGCTCGCGCCTTCTGCTCCTCCAGCTCGGCGATCTCCATCTTGAAGCCCTGCGAGATGTCCTTGCGCTCCACCTCAATGTTGCGGCGCATCAGCTCCAGGCTGCGCTCGTAGAAGTTCACCTGCGCAGGGGGAGGGGGGGAGGGTGCGGTGAGGGCAATGCGTGTTATGAAAAACTTAAATAGGTTTCTGTCATGGAGAGCCATTTGGAATGACGCCCAACTGCAGAATCTGCAATTCACTTAAAACGCCTAATGGAACAATCCCAGGACTTTTAAAATATTTTTGATTCTAATGAAGTAAAACAAGCAAAAAATGATATATAATCATCATTCTTTATTAGGCAAAGTTTCTCAATGTTCTGTCTCTCTCAAACATTTACTGTATTAATGACTTTATCCCCTACAAGGCCCCCCCCTCTGCTCTTTAAAGGGTTAAGTACTTAACTCACAACAGCATTTCTCTGAGAGTATTGTGTATGAGGAATGCACACAGATTACAGGGACACAGCGCAGGCAGCCTGCAGGGCAGGGAGAGGGCGTGGTGCGTACCTTGGTCTCCAGCTGGATCTTCAGGTCCTGCACCTCCTGGCTATGTTGTTCCTTCAGCCGCTCCACAGCCAGCTCCGTCTCGATGCTCACGGTCGCTGACATGTTCTCCAGGGAGCCCAGGCCTGGGGAGAGAGGGGGTTAGGTCACTACGTTTCAATCACACCAAGTATTTTAGTCTTATTCATTGTACTGCTCTGCTAAATACCTTACTAAATACTAAATTACCTCAATTGCCGACGCGGTAAGACAGCTTGACTAATTACAAGATTCATCAATGCGGTAAGGAAATTTCACTCATCAAGGAAACAGCAACTCATTTTCAGCTTGATCTTTTGTCTTATTACAAGACTAAAATGTTTGTTACGGTCATTATTGCAGCGAACTGTATGGACAATCGTAGGGGTGGTGATTTCAGGGTGGTGGCAGAGGGTCTTCTCACCATTTTTGTCTGAGACCTGGAGCTTCTTCCTCTCCATGGGGGAAGTGCCTCTCTTCATCTCTGGGTCATCTGCAGCACAGGAGCAAAGACAGAATCAGAGCCTCACTCACAGGACTGGCAAAGTGTGAGAGACAGAGCGAGAGAGAAAGAGGAAGAGAATGAGAAAAAGAGGGAGGGTGTGTGAAAGTGGGAGGGAATGACTGAAGCTGCGAGAGAGAGAAAGAGAGGAGAGTGTGTCAGAGATTAGAGACAGAGAGAGGGGGAGAACAGGAAGGAGAGTAGGTACAGAGAAAAGATGAACACAGAGGGTGGAAGGAGAAGAGAGGATGGAGAGAGAGTTTCAGAGGTAGGTGGAAAGAGAAGATGGGGGGGTTAAGAATAGGAAGGAGATTGTGAGGGAGGAGTGTGGACAGAGAGGGAGAGAGAGCGTTATGTGGGCAGTGTGAGGGCACTCTACCAGAATCTGACTCTGTGGTGAGTGCTCTCCGGTTGGACCAGGTCTCCCACGCCCTCCTGCTCCTCCTCCCCGACCCGCTCTTCAGCACCTCCAGCTCCGAATTCAGCTCATCGTTCCGGTCTCGCAGCTCCTGTGAAGCGCACACACAGCAACATGGCGTCAAAAAACTTTGTATGTGCGTGTAAATACAGCACACACAGCAACATGGCGTCAAAACACTTTGTATGTGCGCGTAAACACAGCACATACAGCAAAATCACCAGACCCATCTTCCCAATACATGCAACACCATGAACTACAGAACACAGCACATCTGCCCCAGGAACCCTCATCCCACACAGCACATCTCACACAATGCATGAAGGCCTCAATACCTGCCCTGCACAGCTTAAAAAGGCACCAAAAACTGTTTCTGAAGGGTCCTGAACATTACGATCTTTGAGGTCTTTTGGTAGCCGCTTTAATTTTAATTACCTGTCTTAATTACTGTTCTGGTTTCCTAATAGTATTTAGCTCAATTCGAATCATACATAAAGGAGTGATGAAAGACATTTGGTGTTGTTTTATAGTTTGTTTGAAACTATCTTTGAGCAGGCTATACATGTAAAGCCGGGTTCTATGCTGTATGCTTATAGGTATATGTGGTCATTACATCACTGCAAGAATGTAAACAACTTCAGTAAAAGGTGAGGACACATTACACCGATGTCAGGATGCTCACCTTCACTTTCTAGGTTTCCATAGAAACAGGAGGCGTTAAAATATGAGAATAGGGCATAGAGTAAGATACAGGCTGAACTTTAATATTCAGCGAGTCGGTTCCCGTGTACTTTTACATTATGAATTTCATCACAGCATGCGATCTAATGTTGCAGCCCAGTGTTAAACAGCCACAGAAAAACAAATAAAAGCAACAGAAAAATCACAGCTTTTATGCCTACGGCACCACAGTTGGCAGGAGGTCATGGGGTCTAACACCATGGTACAGCTTCAGCTGCAGAAGTACGCAATGCAAAATGGACAACAGCACTGGACACAGACGAGCAAAACTGCGATGCTGCGATTCCACAGGAGATGTAGAAGCGACTATGGACGCCATGCTGTTGAATAGAGACCATCAGCCAACCAGGAAATGCAAATCAACAGAAACTGGCAGGGTTCTGTGTAGGAAGTAGGATGATTGGCACGCCCCCTTCTGCCCCCTCCCCCCCCCACACACACACACCCCCGAGCCCCGCCTCACACTCACCAGGCACTGTAGCTCGTACTCTTTGATGATCTCAGAGAAGCGCTCTTCCTGGTTCATTCCCGAGAGAGTGCCAAACTGCCAATCAAATCAGTCGCATCGCATCACACCAAGATCGCACAAGCATCATTCACATTAAGTGTGACATCATCTCAGAACACAACCCACTGCATTTAGCTTCGGCCATGCAGACCAGGGTGCAGAATCACCCAGAAAGATACTTGGATTATGGTAATGATAATTTATGATTTTTCAAAACAAATTCAAATACATGAAATCCGACAAGAAAAGGCAATTTCTTTACCTACATTCACATGCAACATTGTTAAGAAGGGAGGACAAGCCACCATATTAAAGCAAAATATATGAACCAATAAAAAAATAAAAACCTACCATTACAATGATATTATCGGTAATGGCAAAACAATAAACAGATGACACAGGCTCAACACGCCAAAGGATGGGCATTACTACTTGCTGCACTGCTTACAATACTACCCGCATCGGCAAGTAACACCAACAGAGACCAGTCAGCCGGCTGCAAGCGGGGCTGACCCCAGGTCAGTCTCTTACTCTGTCCAGGAGCAGGGAGTCCAGGTCCCTCTGCAGTTTGGAGACGGTCCCCTCTGCCTCGGAGAGCTTCCCCTTCAGCGCGGCCAGCTCCCTCTCCAGCCTCTGGTTCTCCTGTCGCAGAGCAGGAGCCGTTAAGTCAGCGGGACTCGACACCGCCACGCCCTGACACCCCACACCGCCACGCGCGGAGAGCACCGCAGAACGGGTAAGGAGAGCCGTGTTCAGGAGATAAAAGCGCTTAGAGGGGGCCAGGCGGAGCGCAAACAGGACGGAGAAACAAAATAACACACGGGCCGGAATCACGCGCTCTAATCCAATTCTTTCATTAGCTGGAATCTGGGCTTTCACCAACAGAGAACAGAGAGAGAGCTTGTCATAAACGTACTCCCCAAACAAATGACATTACATTACTGGCATTTAGCAGACGCTCTTATCCAGAGCGACATACAGTTGATTAGACTAAGCAGGAGACAATCCTCCCCTGGAGCAATGCAGGTTAAGGGCCCTGCTCAAGGGCCCAATGGCTGTGCGGATCTTATTGTGGCTACACCGGGGATCGAGCCACCGACCTTGCGCATCCTAGTCACGTACCTTAACCACTACGCTACAGGCCGCCCAAATACATCTACACACAAATATATATAGTCTTTTTTTGTCTGTGAACACACAGTTGCCAATGGTGCATTCACAAAATATGGAATTTAATTAGAACCTCCCAGGTCCTGAAAACAGCCAGAATTAACTTCCTTGTGAAGACAAAAGGAACAGTTGCATGTATTTGTAAGTCAATGTTAAAAAGACAAATGTTGAATTCAAACCACAGTCAGTCATACGACCACCGCCTTCACATTCCTAAAACTCAGAGTAACTATAAAATGAATCCCCGAAATAAAATAAATAAACAACACAAGAGACACCAGGCTGTTGCGAGGGAGAGGCTGGACACCGCTGAGACGTCTCTCACCTGATTAGACGCGCTGATCTCCTCCCGCAGGGCGGTGTCCTGCGTCTGAAGGGTCTGCACTTCCTCCTGCAGCTGGGCCCTCTCCCACTCCACCTGCTGCAGCAGCACCTCGCTCTCCTGCTCCGACTCGCTGCGCAGGGCCGTCAGCCTATCCCGGTACTCTTGCTCCAGCCCCCTGCCAATCAGAGGACCGCACACGCTGAGACACGCCCCCTCACCGTCCGTCCGACCTATGAGCAGAGAGGCTTCTTGGCCCCTCTACTTCGCATACCCAATAGGACCCTCATTCTTTCACGCACCATCTGCATAGCACTTGCATATCTGAACGTGGACAAACACGCAGATACACATACACCAAATTCCAGCTAAATGGACACTTTGGTCTACCGATACCCATTCCCAAGTAACTAGGTTGCACTACTGCTTGTAAATTCTTGGAATTGTTTCACATCAATAAAATGACCACTCACTTAAACAGTTTAGCTCAATATATATATATATATATATATATATATATATATATATATATATATATATATATAAAAAACAAAAAAACAAATGTGTTGCTGTTTTGTTATTGGCGGAAGGAGCTGAGAGGTCAAATGTCTCACACCGCCCACCAGAGCCTCCTGTTTTCAGCGTCTGACGGAGACGTGCGTTGTTGGCGTTCCCCTGCCCTTGAACTTCAGGTCAGTCCGGTCAGGCAGGCTTCCCGTGCGGATGAATCGTGACAGGGGCTGGGAAGCGTGGCGGGAATGTGGCGGGTAGGGGCGGGGCGAGGAAAGCGGACGGACCTGATTTTGCTCTCGTTGAGCGTCTCCATGGTGGCGTGCCGGTCGTCCACCTCCCGCACCAGCTGCAGGTTGCAGCGCTCGGCCCGGTCCAGGTCCACCTTCACCTTGTTCCGCTCCCTGCAGGCCTGCTCCGACTGCACCCTGCGGAGGGAGGGGGGTTTAGGGCACGCGTGTGTACGCGTGTGTACGCGTGTGTACGCGTGTGTACGTGTGTGTGTGTGTCAGGGATTGGGGGGTCAAAAACACAGGGACGCCATATATAGTCCAATAAGCAAATACTTTAGGGTCTTTACAGAGTCTGTGGTAAAGATCTAGCTCCCCTGATCTAAGAGACTTGTGTTGTATTTTGCCTGAAAAAAATCATATTATTTTTTTAAAATATTAATTCTTACTATTCAGATTCCATACTTTTTCTAACCACAAGCTAAAGCCACAAGTTTAATTTCTGATAGAACTGATCAAAATAAAGCACACAGGTCTTACCTGGTAGATCAGGTAGAGGTAGAGACTTAACTGAACTAATAAATGGCTGTTTTCAGACAGAATTAGGGTTTTATATTTTCTATAATGAAATGGCAGTTGCGAATGGAGGTCAGCTTGAAAAGCCTACAGAAACAACCTGCCTGTTCAGCCCTGGAGGGGGGGACCGAGTGAGTGGGATAGGGTTTGGGACGGGTTGTGTTCGGTTGAAGACCTACTGCAGGAACTGGATCTCGTTCTTGTAGGAGATGAGGGCGGCCTGGTGGATCCCGTTCCCACTGACCAGCAGCTCGTTGTCCAGAGCCAGGGTGAGCTCGGCCAGACTGACCTTCTCGTCCAGCGAGAAGTCCAGTGTCTGAGAGAGACAGAGAGAGGGGTCACTGCACTGCTTAGACTTCCTCAGCACACACACACACATGCAGGTAGGCACATAAACACACGTGTGCACATACACGATCATATGCCAGAGTTTTCCATTCTTGGACTGAAGTGAATTAATTGAAATACAAATGACCCCACACATGTACACAGTAATACACCCGGGTCTCAATGGAAACAAAGGAAGCAGGACAAAGGAAAAAAATGCATAAAATAAGATCACTGACAAACTACAAAAGCAAAGTCAAAACACTGCCAAAGTAAGACACACGTTAGCTTATTTCTAATAACACAACAAAACTAGTTTCTATTAAAATTGAATATTTAACACAACCATGACGAGTTATGCAGTATTAATATCCTTCAACTGTGAGGGAACATCCCTGCACATCTTCTCCAATTCCTCACACATCAAAGCACTTCAGTGCTGCTCTGAATATTTCAAACCCTCGCCACACCAGAGTCCACCACAAGGGGCCGCACTAGCCTCCTTCAAGCAACAAGCCAGACAAGGCAATCGGTGTTTCAAGGCCACTGCAAATACTTGCGTAACCACGACTGCACAAGAACTACAATAAACTCTAAACCCCCACCTCTTTATAAAAAAGGAGAGTTCAGTTGAGCGTACTGTATGGAAAAATTGAGGTGTGTTACAGAACCTTTCCGTGCGGTCAGGTTACATAAACGGTGTTGGTTTAATCGGGTTCACAGGACCACCCCGGGGAGCTCACCTGCAGGATGTCCCTGCTGTTGCGGATGCCCTCGTCGCTCCAGGTGGTGATGATCCGGTCGGCGCTGGTGAAGCCGGACCCGTCGTCCAGCCGGGTCAGGAGGCGCTGGCCCACGGTGGGCGACAGGATGGAGGGGGAGGTGGAGCGCACGGAGCTGTCCTCGAAGGCCTGGGGATCGGCGGAGAGAACACGGGCCATGGTCAGCGTCCGGGTCCGGGGGTGGGGAGGGGGCCGGCACCCCGGTCCGGATGCTCAAAACAGCGGGGACTGGGGCTACCACACGGCTAAGCTACACAATGTTCCTGCTAGGACACACTAGTCTCTTGTGCTCGGAGTTCCTTAGGCTCTCTCTCTCTCACTCACTCTGTTACTGTTCAATGTGCATTTCTTGCTCAGCTGGTCCCCCACATTGTGTAATCAAACAATTCCAAGAGCTTTGAGAGAAGGAATTAAATTTTTTCTTGCTCAACTAATAAACGCATTTGGTGCCATAATGCATAATCCAGCTTAGCCCAGATTCAGGGTTCCCCTGTGTGTGATGAGCTGCTCAGGCCAGGGAACATGAATAGAGAGATATCTCTGGATCAGGCAGCGGGGTGGTGAGTGCTTGAGCAGCATTTGGCCTAGCGAGGGCCCACAGTGTCTGGAGCTCTGCCTCCTATTGCAGCGACACATGGACTCAAGTTTACAGAATCGCCTCAGTCTATCACAGGAACCAGGGCTACGATCAGGGTGAGAAAAACGCTGCAAGTCAATTCATAAGACTACACGCTGCTGTACAGGAAGTCTGTCTACAGAGCAATATTATACAATGGCTGCCACAAGGACAACTGGGTACAACAGTGGTAAACAAGTGCACCTCCAGCATATCTACCAGCCAAACACAGCTGCACAATTCAGAGAAATGTTGTGAACAGTTTAGACTGAAGGTCATGCTCAAGGAAGGACAAACAGTGTTGATGTGGATCGTGTTCTAGCTGACAAACTCTACTTGGGGATGAGGGGATTTACCTGTGGGGAGGAGAGCTTTCCTGATGAAAAAGGGCTGACATTGTTCCTCACGCCCCAGGCTAAGAGGCCACAGGCCGGCATTAGGCTAGAGGTGCAGTACATTGTCCTGACTCTGCGTTTGGAGGTCTGTCTGTCTGTATGCAAGCCAGAGAGTAGTAACCTCACAGGGAATGCGGAAGGCTGGAGTTTGCTCCACCCCCTCATCAGCCAATTAGTTAATTGGTGTCTGCTTGACAAACATAAACTGATTGGCCACCATAGACAGGGCGTGCTCCTTCCTCTCATTGGACAGTTAATCAATCAATCACCTTGCAGAGCTTCTAAAGTGACTTTATTTAATTTTAAAGTACAGAAAATCATTATTTTTGGCAAAGTTTGAAGTGTCATAAATCCCAGAAATCTTTTTCTCCCAGATTCTTCAACCTATACCTCGGTTCATGGATTCATGGATTCTACACAGAATTTAGGTTTAACTCTCATGTCCAACAGTCTAAAAAGTGCACAGAATACCAAAGAAGAAGAAGCTAGGAGACTTATAATTTATTTTTTGTTTTGTTTTTTGCGTTGTTAATGAGAGAGGTCAGATGAGAAGGGCCAGACTGGTCGAAGGTGACAGCAACGCAAATAATGCATGCATTACAACAGTGGTGTGCAGAAGAGCATCTCTGAACATACAACGTGTCAAACCTCTAAGTGGATAGGTTACAGCAGCAGAAAACCAATTAGTCTAATAAATACCTAATAAAAATAAATGTTTGCATTCTTAATCCTGTATTTCACTTTGGACAAAAGCATCGACTGTAATAAGACGAAGCCTTGTCTCAAATGGAATACTTGTGGATGTTCTAAGTAGTTGACTTTTTAGTGCACTTGTAAGTACAATCTTATAAGTACACAAGTATACAATTTGAGACCGCGTGTCAGAATCTGTGCTTTAATTGCAGGCTCTAGACTTCACTCCTGTGGTGCACCAGGCCTTCAGCTGTAAGATTATCCACTGTAAACTTAATTTGACAAGATAATTGTACATGCCTCCTAAAGGTGATTTGCTTGTGTGTGTTTCTCTGTGTGCCTGATGTAGGGGGAAGTGGTGTTGCGGTGGGATTGCGGGTCGGTGTCTGACCTGCGTGAGGGATCGCTGGGGGAGAAGGCGGATGGGAGTGGAGGAGGAGGTGGGGGTGGGGACAGGTCCGTGCTTGAACAGGCTCTTCTGGACCTCTCTCACGCTCACCCTCCCATGCTTGTCCTTATCCAGCCTCTTGAAGAGAGTGTCCAGCTCCTACACACACACACACCCCAACACACATACACACACACATGCAAACACACACACACAGACACACACAGACACACGCAAACACACACACACACACCCACACGCACACACACACAGACACACACGCACACACACACACATACAACACACGCGCACACAAATACACACACACAGACACACACACACAAACACACACACACACACACACACAGACACACACATATACACACACACAGACACACACACACACACACACACACACACACAGACACACACGCACACACACACACATACACATACCACTTACTCAGCATTGCTATGACACAGTGAAACCACATTATAAGCTCTTGAGCCAACTTTGCATTAGCAGTAAATGCTTGCTGCATCTGCGGTAGGCCTCCAGTCTGGCTAATATCATTTAATCTTTAACATTGTTAAGAAAAATAAATATCTTTCCTCCGTGATGGATGAAACTAAATTGTGTTCTATTAATATGCCAGAGCAATTGAATTGGAAAAAGTACTGATATGCACTTTGTCAAAACACACAATTGCATTACTGTTCAGATGGTTCAAATGATTATAAACTATAAAATGTAAATATGGTCAAACACCCAAAAGACTGGCCCGTGAATAATCAAATACCAGTAGTATGACTACATAGATTACAAAACCAGTGACGACAATAGTGTGGCAACAGTGACAATAGTGTGACCTTAGAGTATTTTGCAATGGTGCAGTTAGAAATCATCTGTTTCTTATTAGCATTTGGGGTTTTTTGAAGGTAGTCTTCTTTTCCATGTTTTAACTCCCATCTTACACTTTGAAGCAGGGCTGCCCATCTCTGTTCTGTTCTGGAGACTTGCTATCTTGTAGGTTTTAATTTCAACGCTAATTTGGGACTCCCGACTCTCTTAATTAGCAGCTTAGCCGGATCTCTAGCTGTTGAATGAGGTGCGCTTAGTTAGGGCTGGAGTGAAAACATACCGCAGGACTGTGTTCCTCCAGGAACAGGGCTGGTCAGCCCTGCCTTAAAGCATGCAGTATGTGCACATTTTCTTTTGGATATGAAAACAAACCACTCCAATTCTTGTGCCCACAGGAAGTAAATGCGTAACTGAAGGTTTCCAAATAAAGAACAGTAGTTTTTACTTTCAGAGCTGGGTTTCATATAAACCCAGCAGCTCGACACAATGGTCCGAGCCTGGGGCAGGCAAGAAGGGTAGTATCCGTTTCTGAATTTCGTGCCAACTTTTGTTCTCAATTGCCGTAGCCCTTTTATGTATTGACATTTTTGAAAAATGAGGACTAGTCTTGCGTATATTACTGTGGTCTGATATATGGTTATACCAGCGCTAGTGTATTCAGCCAATAAGCTAATTAGGTTGATTAATTAGCAGCAAAAAAACCTGCCTGTACACCGGCCCTGCGGGAGAGGACCTGACCAACCCCGCTCCAGACCGCCAGACTGCCCTGCTGTAGTGAGGCCTACTCTACCTCATTACATTACATTATAGTCATTTAGCATACACACTTATCCAGAGCGACATACAAACAAGTGCACATTGCTCTGGATAGACCTCAGTGAGGCCTACCTCAGTGCCCAGCTCCCAGGCCGAGGCTCTGGAAGACCGCCCTGCTGCAGGGAGGTCTACTGTACCTCAGCGAGGCCTACCTCAGTGCCCAACTCCCAGGCCGAGGCTCTGGAAGACCGCCCTGCTGCAGGGAGGTCTACTGTACCTCAGCGAGGCCTACCTCAGTGCCCAGGTCCTGCAGGCCGAGGCTCTGGCACACGGCGGACAGCTCCGGCCGGGTGAGGAAGCCGTCATCGCCCACGCTGAGCTCCTCCCACCCCGCCTGCCTCTGCCCGCCCCCTGCCTCCGGGGCGTTGGGCCGCGGGACCGGGGAGGGGCGGGGCGTTTCCACGGAGTCCCGCTTCCATCGCTTCAGCTGGCCTGGGACACACGGAGGGGGCAGGTCAGGGGTGGGACATCACCGTACTGAGTTTCTACTGAAACATCTTGGGTGATCATCGATGAGAGCATACGGTCACTGTCACATGTGAGTGGGACATAGTCCTGCAGTTCTGTGCCAGCTCGTACTCACCTTGAGCCTCGAAGGTCTGGTGAGGGCCGTCCTTGGTGCTTCCTGTCTCCTCGTCAGACTTCAGGCTCTGAAAGAGGGAGAGGAACGTGTCAGAGCCATACCCTTAGAGAACCCCCACCATACCCTCAGAGAACACCAACCCCCCCAGAGAACACCCTCCATACCCCCAGAGAACACCAACCCCCCCAGAGAACACCCTCCATACCCTCAGAGAACACCAACCCCACCAGAGAACACCAACCCCCCCTTAGAGAACACCAACCCCCCCAGAGAACACCCTCTGTACCCTCAGAGAACACCAACCCCCCCAGAGAACACCCTCCATACCCTCAGAGAACACCAACCCCCGCAGAGAACACCCTCCATACCCTCAGAGAACACAAACCCCCCCCACATACACACAGGACATCCTCACCAGCCTCAGAGGTACCCTGGTGTTCAGCACACAATCAGGGGTTCCCCAGCATCTCTGTAGGTCTTACACCTGTACCAGTGCATAACCTCCACGTTAAAAAGCATTTCAATCCTCTCCGCTACTGAACGCTCTTCACTCTGCGTTCACGCCGGTGCTGTGGATCCAGGGTTGGAGCTCATGCCACAGGCCTCCAGCCACAGGGAGCTGTGGCGGCGGGGTTTATGTAACCTACGTCCCCGATTTACCGTCCCCACCCCTCGCCCTGACCTGAGCACAAACTCACAGCTGTTTACAAACCCCAACACCACGTGGATTTCCTTAACCCCCGAGAGCATCTGAGCACAGACGGTGATGTTCACGAAAAACTGTGCTCGGCCGTGTTTGGAACACGCAGCCTATGGTGAGGGCTCAATCTCACAGTCCCATTAAACCACATACAGTAACGCGAGTGTAAGTACGTGTGCGTGTGGTTATTTCACATGTGTGAAAATGTATGTGTGTGTATACATACGTGTGTGTGCGTATGCGCATGTGCGTATGTGTTTGTGTGTGTACGCGTATGTGTGTGTGTGCGTATGTGTATGTGTGTAAGTTTATGTGTGTGTATGCGTATGTGTTTGCATATGTGCATGTGTGTGAATGTGTGCGTATGCGCATGTGTGTTTGTGTCTGTGTGTGTGTGTACACGTACATGTTTTTTTTTCCACGTGTGTAAATGTATGTGTGTGTATGCCTATGTGTATGTGTAACTGTGTGTGTGTGTGTATGTGTGTGTGTGTTTGCATATGTGCATGTGTGTGAATGTGTGCGTATGCGCATGTGTGTAAGTTTATATGTGTGTATGCGTATGTGTATGTGTAACTGTGTGTATGTGTGTATGTGTGTGTGGTGTATGTGTGTGTGTTTTTTTTCACATGTCTGCATGTCTGCGCACATGAGGCTGCTGCTGCTGCAGGGGGAACAATGCCACAGGCAGGAGGAATTCCACCCTGCCTCCATTACGTCCGCCTGGCCGGGTCAGAACAAGCGGGAGACTGTGATTGCGGGCCTAATCCCGGCTCCTCCGCGGCACGTAGCTCCGCGCTCCCACGCACTGGGGCTTACGGCCTAATCCACATGTGTCCGCCGCATGCTTAAGCGTGTAATGACGCTCTCCGCCCCAGGCATGCACATGCTTCCCGCAGCCGAGAGCTGAGCGCAAGACCGGCCATCTCAACGGAGACTTTTAAAACGCGACAGCTTCCACAGGTATTCAGAATGATGCGTCCACATTGGTCTTAGTTCAGCCGTTCGCTGTGGTCCAATGAGCTCTCAGGCTGATGTCAGGTCTATGGCGGTTGAGCTGCATTCTATTATCCTAAAGCTCCCTCTAGTGGTGGAAGAGAGGACGTGCGAGAGGCTGCCAACTGAATTGAGCATTCTCTACCACCGACCTGGACACAAGTCTCTTGTTGAGAATCAAGATTTCACATAATTAGACCTGCGTGTATATAAATATTAATGTAAATGAAATGTATACCTCAAGATGTCCATCAAAAATCATTGGCCAGCATCTATGTTGATATTCAGGTCGACAGCATTAAGGAGGTCTTGTACCTCTCCGTAAAAAGGCAGTTCTGTCAATTTAGAAAGTGCAAAGCAGGCACTTTAAAGAGACTACCAATGAGGCCAATAGTAAAGGTTATGAAATCAGCCCTTAAAAACACTGAATGTAAGTGAATTTGACCGACTTATATACACGCACACATTTATACTCCGTTATGTCATGGTGTGCCATTATGAAATGTCTAAGCTTTAATTATTGATTGTACTCTAAAGAGTTAGACACTGAGCATCCAGCAGTGAGTGTTAAATACTACACCACAGGCTGCCATTGCTTTTCCTAGGACGTCACTGGATTTAAATATTGAACAGCGTTACGTAACAGCCCCCATGATGCATTTCAGCTGCCATTATTACATTTTTTGGAAAACCCCGCCACCAAAATGCTTGTCCTCTCATTCAAGAACAGTGCACCGCTTTTCAGATTATTATTATTGTAATGCTAATTAGTGTCATTCGTATCTGTGTTGTTATAGTGATGACAGGGAACTTATGAGGATTACTTTCAATGAAAGTATAAATAACAATAATGAATAATTGTATTTTTATTGGGTCACTTCACAAAGTCCGTTCTGAGACATGTTACAGTATAATTATTGAAGAACACTAACAAACATATCAGTGATAGAACCTGACCCTCAACTCACCTTAAGACATAGGAGTTATTAAATTTAAATCGCCAGTGAATATTCATAGCTACTAAACGCAAAAAATATGAATGTATTCCTGCCTGTGTGAAGCACCAGTCCAAACAGAGCAGACTGTGAGAGACAGAACCCCAGCACTTCAGTGAGCAGGGCCGCACAGAACAAGCACAAAATAAACTCCATGCAATATTAATTAGGGCCGGTTCAATAATTCACATCATGGAGAGGCTCCCAGGAGAATTACAACAGGATATGTTCATGTTCACAGCACAGAGCTTCAGCGCAGAAGAGCTTCTCCCTCCTCTGGCCCTGACGCTCCGCAGACCGACTGCCTTCCCTGTGGTCCGAGCAGCAGGATCGAGTGGAGCGATCCAAACGAACACCTAACAACCGCCAGCCTGCTAATGGTACACTTCTGTCCGACCCGGGGTTGAAATCCATAGAATATTAAAGCCCCTTACGTAACACTTAAACTGCTACAAACGTTAACTATTCAAGAGCTTACCGGTTGGAAAAGGGCTTTTTCCCGGGCACCCAATGGGAAAAGAGCGCTGGGATCCGGTAGCGTTGCGTGACGATAGCCAGCGTGGCTTTAAGTAAGGCCTAATCTCCCAGGCAACGGGGCGGTTATGTAAACGCTCGAAACATTTCACAGACAAAATCAAATCTAGGATGAACGGATGGGCTTCTAAAACGAGGCATGTGTGCGAAGTGGTGGCGAACAAAATAAATTAAAACCGACCCCAGCTTTGCGTAACTGTACGGTGCTTTATTTCTTGATCTCCGGCCATTTTGGAGATCTAGACCTTGGAGCTCTCCATCTGTGGTGTTACTGAAGGGGTTGAGATAACCCTTTGGCTCAAGGGCACCATACAGTCCCACTCTGGAGTTTCCAGTTCACCGCCTCAACTGTAAAATCCATGTACTTGTTCCATGAACAATAGCACCATGCTGATAGCTATATGAAGTGCAAATCAATGTGAAATCCATGGTGAGCTGACCTTTGGACCACAGCCTTTGTGAAGCAGCTGCACTGACATAAACACAAACAGAGATTCCTTCTGTCCATTTTTCTCACTTTATCAACATAGTTCTTCAGTGGCTGAAAGGCATCATTTCAAAACAATACGCACACACACACACACGCACATATGTGCAAACATGCACACACACACAAGCCAATTGGTGCCAGACAGATCTCAATCCATTGTCAAATAGGCACATTTCACACACAATAAAACACACATTTTACAGATTTCAATTGTAAATTGGCTGAAGTACTGCCAAAACCCTGATCAGAGGACACCCCTCTTCCCCCCGCCCAGTCTGGGGCAGCTGCAGTTCTACCCCCCAGGGGGCAGTTGCAGTTGGGTTACAGCTGTTCACTCTCAATAGGAAACCATAGAGACAGGCGACCATGGCCACACAGGAAGTCCAGTGCTGGTTTCTTCCTGTCTCTGCCACCTCTCTGTTCTCCAAAGCTCAGTGTCTGGTGAAAGTTCTGGCTCCAACAGCAGGGGTACGGAGCAGGGTAGCAGACTCATTTCAACATTCCAGGCTAATGTGTCTGCCAAAAACGGCCAGACCCTCATATCACATGTCCGTTTCATTCGAAACAGAAACCACTGCAATCACGCATTTTGGAAAAACCCTCCTCCCCCACCCCATCCCTGTACTGAAAAAAAAAACTGCCAAGTGGCATCTTACAACAAATGGGATTCAAAGGAAATACAAAACTGTTTCAGCTCAGGAATGAGTCCGTCTCATTTTCACAAAGAACGGACAGATTCCAGCTGGTTTCCAAGCCCGCAAGTCAGTCCAGAAGCAATTCTGGCTAAGAAAAAAAAAAGAAAAACAGAAAAGGCAATTCTGGCAGCGCTGGGCTGGAAAGGGTTTGATCTCGCAGGCAGCCTTAAAAAACCCATCTGGGCCAGACTGTGACTCACAGGTGAGTGAACTCGGCCCAGACGCAAGGCACTGTTTAAACTTCCTCAGCCCTGGGGGACCCAGGTTTCCTGTGCTGGGGTTTAAGTGCCCTCTCCCCCTGCCCCCCACGCTGGCACCGTGGACCCCCTTTCATTCACAGCAGAATAGGGGAGACCTGAGGACAGACGCCCCTCCTCCCCTCCTTCCCCAGGTCTGCCTGTGTCTTTGTCCTGCAGGGAAGGCTAGCTTTGATCTGCTGTAACAGGAGGAAGGAGGCAGCCCAGCCTCTGGAAGCCAGCCCCGCCCCCCACTCTAACTGCACCCAGAGCCCCTCCCACAGAAAGCTCACTGCTGCAGATGTGAAAGTATGTGAATCCCCCTCTCTCTGCCACACTCCACCCACGCAGAGGCATATACCAACACACACGCGCACGCACATGCACAACAAAGGCTCACACACACTCACACAGACACATAGAAGAACTCTCACACACACACAACAAAAGCTCATACACACACATACACTCACACACACACACACACACACACACAAGAGCTTCAAGGACTGCTAAACCACAACACGCTCAACATTTCCCTAGACAACTTACAATACATATTTTAATATCTTTGGAATGTCTTTTTAAATATTATGCTTGAATGGCTGGGGAAAAGAACAGGACAAGGCCGAAAGTGACTTTCAATGAGAGCCTCCAAGAGCTCCAAACAACCAGGCCCTGTGTTTACGTGTTTTGTGCTTGAACATCGGCTCGGCTCATTTGATGAAATCAGGACTTTGATGGATTGGTGGGTCTGCAGTTAGCACCCCTCAGCTAATTAGTATTGACTCTTTGGAGGCAGTAAATGACTATAAATAATGAACCCTATCCCAATCGGGCGTCCAAGCACGGACCCGGGCGACGAACACAGGGACGGCGTTCCCCACGGCACTGACCTCGACGCTCTCCAGTGAAGTGGAGCGCCTGAGCTTGGCCCTCCTGACGCCGCCGGCGGGAAACGGCTCGGCCTGGTCCGGCCGGAACGGGGGCGTCTCTTCCGAATCGCCGGTCAGCTCGGAGTCCGGCCCGTCTGGACGGGACCGCCGGCCGTAGCGCTTCGTCCCCTTCACAAATTTGGGCTTCACCTCCTCCGGTACCACTGGACGAGGAGACCGGGACAAACACAAAATGGGTAGATTGACACCGCTGTTGTGTCGGAAATTCAACAAAAATGTACATGCATATACGGCTTAAATCAAGGCTGCCCAACTGTTAATGGAGATAAAAAGGGTAGGTATAATAAGCTAAAGGTTCAGCTTACACTTTTTCAGTCATTATTGTTATTCATTATTTCTATGTGCATTCATTCTGTAAAATTGTTAATAAGGACCAAAATAAATACTACTACTAAATTAGTACTACTACAATCTACCATCGTGTAGGGTTTCACTCCAACCCTAACAAAGCACTCCTTGTTCAACAGCTAAAGATCTTGGTGAGCTGCTACTTAGGATCATTTGCGCCTAATTAGGTTTGAAATGAAAACCTACAGGATGCGAGATCTCCAGGAACAGGGTAGGGCAGTCCTACCTTAAATTAATATTTCACCAGGAATAGGCTGACTTTGGCATTTCCCATTAAAAGCTGGTGGACTCTGTATTCTTTCCATTCTTCCTCATTTATACAGCCAGCATATAACTGTGTATCTTAGCCAAAGGTAAAATTGCAGTGTCTCACCCTAAATTCAAACCTGCAAATCCTCTGAATCCGTCATTTATCCCTTATAAACACACACAGCTGGTCACAACAGATCGATCTGTGGACAGTTACCATCCAGAGATTATTCAGGTTATTGAGATGATTGAGACGGTTGATCTTTTGCTTCACTTGTGGTGTACTGTGTGCATTTCACTGTATACCTATAATATCATCACATTTATATGCAGAATTTAAAAATATATTCTTAACTTTTCTAAGTATTTCTGAAACACTCTACATTAATATTTTCCTGTATATGTTGCGTGGCATCAGATTCTGAACCTGGATCATTTGGCACTTCTTGAACTTTGAACTTCGTCATGAAAAGCAGATGTCTAAAGTGTTTTCATAATGTAGCCAAAATATGTTTTCTTGAGATTGCACATTAATGGAGGTCACACCCACATCCAAAACTAAAGTAGAAGGCTTTTCTGACCAAGAGCCATTTGTGGTTCAGTGCTTTAGCTTTTTAGCTCAGAAGCACATTCCTGAAAATAGACCACCAAAATCCTTTGATATGCCTTTGGACTAAAGCATGATGGGACACTTTAATTGACAGGGTTCGTACTCTTGGTACTCTTACTTTGCAATTGTATTGTATTTTGTCCTGACAGCACCTCATTTTCCAAAGGCTAGATGACCACAGCCGTACAATATTACCAACAGAAAGGCATTTGAACAATGTTGTCCCGACCAAGGGCTAATGTGAAAGTCATTCAAGCAAAGTACTATGTTGGGTAGTTTTAATGTTTAACCGACCAAGAAGCGGTTTCTTCTGCCCAAAGGGCAGGGAACGCAAATAAGTAACTAAACTTGATGAGAATTTTGATCACCGGTAACTACTTTATGAAACCCCCGTCGTCTGAATGCCTCATTGTACATATTGTCATTAGTGCTTTTCAAAGAATACTTGCAAGTTGCCGATATCATAGCACTCTCAAAACTGCACACGAGCACGGGTGCAGTTACCTCAAGAATGACAAGCTAACTAATGCTGAGAAAATATGTGTAATCGCCAAAATTCCACCAACATTAACCTTTCCATATGGAGCGGATTAAAATTAACCTTAAAATAATTCTCCAAGCTTGGTTTACACCATGTGAATGGGGCATTATGCCTGTTGCAGTAGATTCCCTCTTGTCCTTGCTCTGAGCAGCAGTATGAATTCCACAAGAGAACACAACAAAACCACTTGCTAGTTGTTTTTTTTTCCAGAAAAAAAATGTAAGGTGATTGTGGAAGTCCAAATACAAAACCAGCAAAACCGATTTCAGTAGTGTTTCTTATAGCCTCAGCTGAGGTGGCTTAATGTAGCTTTTATTTTTATTTTTTAATTAATACCTTTGTTAGAAATCTTGTGTGCACCCACCACCAACCTCTTGTTTCACACTGGTATTAAAATGATAACAAATTCAAGGACAGCATGAGTATATGTCCAGCTCAAAACTTCCAATCAACTTTCCAAAACATTCAGCCAAAAACAACCAAATAAAAAGTTGTAAGTTGTAAAACCAAAAGCAGACTCTGCTTTGTTTGGTTGGGAAAACTCACTTTACTTCAGTGGTTCCCAAAATCAGTTCTGGGGATCTGCTGCATCTGCTGGTTTTTGTTCCAACCATTTTTGGCAATGTCTGAATCGTAAAAAGCTCCTAATATTTTTAATGAGACGCATCATGTCTACTGAAGACAGATTTAGCCTCTAAAACCCACATTATGTCAGGAATAGTTATGCACAATATGAAAACTAAATGCTCCACATTCACACCACAGGACATTTAATCACTCAAACCAGCGACTGCTTTCATTCTCTGTAACATGCTATATACATGCTACATGGTACCTTCAGATGGAGTTAACATTTTTAATTTAGACTGGCAGGTGAAATACTGTACTGCTGTAACTGCTCAAAAAGTAGACACATGGTCACAGAAATAAAAACCATTTGTAGAAAATTATTAATTTAAATCAATGGAAACAAGCAAAGCCTGCACCATGTTCAATTATATTTGAGGACAAAATTACAGCGCTTAAACACATTTTCAACAAAATCAATCAAGAAATTGGTTGTGACAAAAACCAGAACACACAGAGCGTCCCCAGAACCAAGTTTGGGAACCACTGCTTTACTCTTATTACATAAACGGGGGAATTTGTTTTAAACTGTCACATTGACTGCTCGACCATACAGGCACGGGGACCAGCAATAACCAAAGATGTTTACGGATCTGCACATTGTTACTTTTATCGTTGGAGTAAACCGTTATTTAAACTGACTGCGTCTCCATAAGGTTTTATTTAATACACACGTTCTACAGTCTGCGTTCACAGTGGGTTCCCGTCTTGAGGAACGAGATGATAAAACTGCAAACCTTTGATTCAAAAACCATATGGCCTCAACACCAACATCTTAAAGAGAGCAAAGGGGGACTTCTATGAAAATGATACCCATTTGTGTACTCGGCTGGACGTGCAAAGCTTTTTGCACATTTGGGCTTGTTCACGTTGTGTGTATTGTGCTTGGAGTGAGAAACTACAAACCTTCCAGCAGCACACAGCACATTATTCCAGCATCATTCCAACACTTTCCCTGAAAGCACCATTCAATTCCAAGCTGTAACCTGATATACAATGCGGAGCAACTGCAAGCTGCATGTTATTTTTTACAGTGAAATTCACTGGGCTACCCTGTAATTCTGGAATAGTACCTGGCTCCAGGTAGCTGGTCTCCTCCTCGGACGTGCTCAGGTCCAGAGAGCGGGAGAGAACAGCCACAAAGCCCTCCTTAAACTCCTCAAAATTGACCTGCCAACCAATCACAATGACACAAGTTACATGGAGAGTTTGTGGGCCGACAGTGCAGTATAATGGTCAAGTCCTAATGTAAGTTTGGGGAGACCCCTTTGTATAAAGTGGTATGCTAGGTGGTATACTAAAGGAGCTGGGTTTGTAACATGGGGACTGCAGGTTATGACCCACGGTGGGGCACTTGTACCTTTATGGCCTGAACTGCTTCAGAAAATACAGGAAGCAGTATGTCATATTTGAGAAGATTTTTAGTATGGAACACCTTACCTGTACATTTCAGAACAGGGTATTTGAGTTTGGATACACCACTATAATATATGCAACTGGCATAACCTTTCACATAATCATAACATTACTGCACATGTAAAAGTAAGCCTGAAACTTTGAACTGACCAATCAACACAACAGCTCGTCCCTCCCTCCCCAAACACAGCCAGCAGCAAGAGCTAAGATGCAGGTCATGTTTGACAGATGGGGGGGTTGCGGGGTGGGGGAGGGGGGTCTCTTTCGCTTACCCGGGAATAGTGGTGGGGTCCTAGCAGGGTGCCAAGTAGCAATGGGAGGTGGCCTTCCAGGTGTAGCTTGTTGCACAGAGCAGTCAGCTCCTCCTTGTCCAAGTAGCCGGTGCCCGTGGTGTCGCAGCTGTCGAATTCCTCCTTCAGCTGGACCACATAGCGATTCTGCTCCTCCTCATCCATCCCACAGCATGCTGCACAGCCACTCCTGAGAGAGTGAGAGAGAGAGAGAGAGAGAGAGAGAGAGAGAGAGAGAGAGAGAGAAATGAGATGGGTCCGTTATTATTGCTGTCTGTGAGTGCCCTTTCGTTTCCTTACCACTCTTACACACACACACACACACACACACACAGCTTCCAATCCAGGATATTACTTCAGACATTGAAAACAGTGCAGTGAAAATAGTGCCCACCTATCCCTTGCTCTCAGTTGAGCCGTTAGCATTCCACAGAGGGACCCAAAGCCAAAAACATCTGCACGAGCCGACAGTCTGGCATTAAATTCCAACGTCGGTTTTTCAATTCCGGCAGCAGTTACGTAACACGGGAACTATGTCGCCGTTAACTGCAAAGGCCGAAGCCGGGAAAACGGTAGTTTATATTTGACGCAGAAGAGTGCAAGCGTCGCGATTCACTCTGTTGACCTTTATATGTGACCGTAATTTGGGCGGTGAATTCAGAAGATGTCCTATAAAAACAAATTGTATGTACTTATAATTTATAATAAGTTAGAATTGTTGTGCAATGTTAAAATATAACTAAGAAAAAAACTTTAACTTCCATGTTGGCTATGTGCAAAGGTTTGTTGCCAGCTGTTAGTTATTGTTATGATAGACTTGTTTACGGCTAATTCGTCATCTCACCTGTTCAGTCCCTCCTGCACTGAGACAGAGAATAATCTCAGCCCAGGAAAATTTGGTCGTATTTAATTTGCTCAACAAGAGAAGTGCAATTATCTTGTTTGTAATCGAGTTTAGCGGTTTTCCTGCCAATTTTCTTGCTATATGCTATTCCACAAGCAGAAACAAGTGATTGTTTTCACATTAGGCTACTGTAATCAGGAAAACGTCTATTCTGTGCTATAGGCTGGCAGAAGCAACTCCATAACAATTGGGCTATATAAAACACACATCCACATTCAGAATTAGCAAACTGTAAAATACATATTGTTTAAAAGTGTATCACTTTAATGTATGCCTATCTTATGTACTGAATATAAGCCAATCTATTACACAGTAACTGTTAGCCTACAATGCTACTGTGTACAGAACTAGGCTACACTAACAAGAGCACGGCCGTTTGAGTTGATATGTAGCCTATCCAGGAATAACTGAGGTTGTGTTAAAATGCTGATGCACATAGGAATAGACTATTGCCCCTTTTCGATTTGCGTCGTAAACTGAAAAATATAGGCTGTTATCACACATGTTAAAACGATGGTTTCACTAAAGTTAATACAGCCAATGGCTTAACAAACAACGGCACAAGAACGTAAAAATAACGTTTCTATTTATAGGTGCTAACCCTTCAATTCACAATCCCTGCCACATGCACAGGAAAAGAGAGCTATTTTCACGACTACCCCGAAGTACTTGCAAGCGTCAGTCCTGTACGCTTCACCATGGGAACGGAGACCCAACCATTGCGAAACAAAAGACCAGACAGAATAAGGAAACAAACTTTCCAGACAGTCCACAGATACAAATGATCTAACTGTATGAAAGCTCGTTCGTTAAATATAGCAGGTTCATCTACTACTTGTTAAACGAATCGATGCACAATGTAATGAACCTTGGCTAAAGGATAGCTATGGCACGCAATGTAACATAATGCTTTTTGCATCTCACCGTTCGGTTGTCCACGCCGCCGCTTCGAGTCAAAACTCACTGTCGTTTCCAAATGCGTGAATGTTGTCGCATCGTTAACTCAAATGCTGGGGGCATTCCAGAATTGGTTTCCGTTAACGGATGAGCTCAGTTTCCTTCACATTTTGTAGAAGTTACCAAAAGCATTTAGGTCTCCCGCTATATTGTGCGGGACACTGTACCGTGAGCTCTCCAGCGCATTTGGTCCTATCTCGCAGTGGTTGGTACGGGGCGGTCCTGAAAGCGCTGCCAATCATCCAGTGATGCTGAGGGAGGGAAGACGCCTCTGGCTACAGTTCACACTTCGTAGCCCCTGCTGGATAGTACTGGATAGGCGGTTGGGTGTTTTTTCAGAAAGACTGTGTTACAGTTATAGCAGTTCCTCGTATATGATATTAGTTTGCTCATTTTAGAGATGAAAAAAAAAAACATTGTCCACTGTAAATGTCCAAATAAAGAAAAAGACTAACGTTGGAAACCAGTTCACACAGGCCCTCTACTCCTGAAAGGTCTGAGTCAAAACATTACAGTACATATAATCAGTGTTGGGGAAACAACAATGTCAGAAAAAAATGTATCCAATAGGAGCCCTGTAATTCCATAGAAGAATTCTATTTCGTGAAAGAGTTCTTTATCTGGCAAATGGTTCTTTGTCTGGGAGCTTTCACACATCACACATATTATAGAGGGTTCCATAAAGAACTAAAAAGGGTTCCTCTCCAGAAACAAGCCAAATAACTCTCTCAGTGTGTACTCTGAAAGTATAGTTGGACAAACAAACTACCAGTTACTTCACACTGAAAGTTTTGCAAAGCTACCCGAAGGAGACATGTTTCCAAAACTACAATTACCTAAAAAATGTAAACTTTGTAAAATATATAATTTCACAGACATGATGAGCAGTGCCTTCATTTTGCACACAAGGACAACCAGCAATGTGTGACAATTGCCAGTTAACCATTGGCACAGTGCTTCTCACCATCAGGATTATAGGGAAAAGAGAGAGGTGGTATTTAGTGAAAGGGGGTTGAAAAAAATATGTGAAGGCCAAAAGTAGTTGGTAATACCTATACTTCAAAATGACAAGAATGAATGACTATAACCACAATACAAATTTGCATGTACAAGAACTACCAGCAAATTGCTGCAAAATGTGAGTGAAACTACTCCCCAATACTGTATGTAATATTATGAATATGAGATGGACAATAACAGCTGTAGTCCCTGACCGGACGTGGTGCACCACCACATACATGAACACCATGACTGAGGTTGGCATTAGCCTACTTGGTGAATCCCGGCTTGCTTCATTTCAGGTCTAGATTCAGGAAGTGGATACACATTTAATGGATGTAAATATAAATACGGGGGCATTTGGTAAGCGAATGGAACTACACTACAAATCACAGTTGTCAGAAATTAGAGGCTATTTATGGAACTGTACTTGCAGAGCTTGTCTTCATGCCTGACTCACTTTTTCCTCCAATAATGAATAATAATCATTCCACCTCTGCCCTCTTTGAGATCCTGCCACACACTGTGACTTAATTGTATAGAAAATGGGAAGCTGCAGTGACATACACTGGGTCTATATTTCTTTACTGTTCAAAGATAGAACATCTCCCCATGTCTGTGAGTTCCCTTTCTTAAGACAGAGAGGAAACAAGTAAGGAATTCAGTGGCCATCTGCCCACCGAAGGTCAAGTAACTACCAGAAGCATACAGCCACAGATACAGTCACTATCCCAAGGCCGCCTTTTCCTCTGTTTGCCCCAGTGTGATAAAAAAATAAGAAGATAGCTGGACCGTGCTAATGAAGAGGATCCTGTCCAACACCTCTTTGAATGTGACCTTTGACCCACAGAATGAAACCTGGCTGATGTGCCATCGGTCTGAAATAGCACCCTCCTACACAGTGCTGACCAACCCAAAAAGAGTGACACATGCTAATTTCCCCAAAGAAAAAAATTACATGCTCTGACGATAAATGTTCATGTTGATTCAGATCATAATGACTCGGCACACAGTCGTACCTGATTGATGCGGAGACAGAGGACCTGGATGGGCATTCCATGGGCAGCAGTTGGGCTGGTCGAGCAAGGCTGAAAGTGTGGGAATGACTTCATCTGTGAAGAGGCCTAGCCGGTATGCCTGAGCACGGTTTTGGACATCTAATCTAATACCACGGCTAAATGTAGACCCCTGAAACAATCGCTTGCACACACTAAGTCCAAATGTTCTTAGAAGAGCTTAAGTTACACAACTGTGCAGATAAGTAATCTCAGAACAGATGTGCACGCAGACACTTGGCACTGTGTACCTGGTATGTTAGGTGATGACTCAGCATGTAGCTAAAGCATCAGACTTCACCATTCAATCTGAAGGTTTTAACCTTCAACTTAATCCAGAATATTGTACTGTAAACGCCTTTATAGTGGTATTGAGAAATTGGAGGATAATAATATTTTTAAGACAGGTATAAAACATAGAAAGCAATTATGCCACAATGCGAACTATGGCCTTCAGGGTCATATATGGTTATTTCGACTTGCGCATATATTATATCCCATTACGAATGAAAAGATGTTTGAATATCATAAGTTCCGTTAAAATCCACAAGAGGGCAGTAATGACAACATCAATCGAGGAGGTTCTCTCGAGAACTGAAGTCTGAACTCTAGCCTTGATATGATTCAGAAGTGGGACAGAGGCAAATTATGTCACAGGTGAAGCACTGGCTACAGCCATCATTTAAATATGATTAGCATTTTTTGAGCGTGCGTGGGCGAAGAATAGCCTGGTTTATAATAATGGAGGGAACGAGAAATCCGCTAAGCTTTACGTTACAGCCGAACGAATAGTGGTGGTCACACCATAAGCTCTATAAGAATCACGTTGGACCGACTCGGAAAGGCCACTCTTTAAGGAGGGTAAGTAAAGACTGCAGATCAAATTTAACGGTCGTAAGTAAAGTAAGTTGTCTTGACTACGAAGAAAGTCTTTCAACCCATGGTCACTCTGAAAAATGTGTGCAGGAGGACATCAATGGTATAGCGCATGAAAGCGAGAGATACGCGGAATCTCGGTTGTTCCTTGTGTTTTCGAAATGCCCAGTGTCATTAAATGAGTTTAGTCGTTTAAGTGGCTAAATACGTAAATCTCATGCAATTTTTAGTCACTTGTTGAAGAACAGGTTTTCCCCTACCGGAAATATTCTCCAAATTTATCGATATTCAAGGAACGCAATAAACTAAATATTAAATGTTTTTCCAATGGAAGCAGACTGCACCTACCCCTATGATTAAAGCGGGTCCTCTATAATAATGTTTTGTAAACTAAACTCACGATGAAGCAGTAGCCTATCAGGAATTGTATAGGTAATTCTATATATTTGCATTTGTATCAAAAATGGTGCTGTCAAAAACAATATTGGATATATATGTGAAACACACACACACACACACACACACACACACACACACACACACACTCTGTTTTTTCTACTGATGTGTTTTCAGAATAGAGCGAAGAGCCGTGAGATGGGAGGTCAGCTGTCTGTGGACAATGTGCATGTCGTCATTGTTGGCGGAGGCTTTGGCGGCATCGCGGCTGGGCAGCAGCTCAAATCTCACCGCATCCCGTTCACCCTGGTCGATCTCCGGGACGCGTTTCATCACAACGTGGCGGCGTTACGGGCTTCCGTCCAAAGCGGTGAGTTTCGGTGTTCCCTAGACCGCACCCGCATCCATTATTAATACTGATTATTCTTATCCGCCGTTATGTTATGTTATTATTCATGGTGTGCAGGAGCTCGTCTCCCGAAACATATTGTGCGGTTTTGGCAGGTTTTGCCCAGCAGACGTTCATACCCTTCCAGGAGACATTTGGGGCGAGTTTCCGCCAGGGCCGCGTAGTGCAAGTAGACCCCAGGGCCCAGGTGGTGATTCTGGATGGAGGAGAGGTACAGACCTGTCAAATCAGGTGCTGGCATGCATGCACTTTTAATTTAACAAGCACATTTCTGTTTTGACACCAGAACAAATACTGACGACACTGTGGAACTTGACAGGCCAATGTTGTGAATGAATCTTATCAAATTAAAATGTATTTATAAAACAGATTTTGCAAATTGTTACTACACACTTCACTGAAAACTAAACCCCAACAATAACAAGCCTTTTTGCCTTTTGTAATCACGCAATGGTCAACAGTTGACGAAAACTTGACTGAACATGAGGAAATTTTTTTTGCGCAAACAGCCTTGTCGTGGATCCTTTAGTCTAAATCCTTGGTAGACCGAATTGAACTCTTGGAAAATGGTTGGAATAGTGCAGATAAATCGGTAACATGATTATCATGCCAACATAAACACAGGATGCACGGGCAGGGGCAGTAGTCTGGGTTTATCATCACACTGAGGTCCCGTACAGGAAATCCATTACTCCCATCTGATCCTGAGCACTGGCACGGACGGGCCTTTTCCTGGGAAGTTCAACGCCGTCGCAGACCACCGCTCTGCCGTTCAGAAGTATGAAGACCTGGTGAAGGAGGTGAGTCTCGTGGGATGGCAGTCTCCTGTTCACACACTGCGATTGTAATTGTGCTTTATGTCTCAATATTATACCTGCGCACCATACCTGTGTGCCAACAGCGGCTACTATAGCAACTGAGTGTGTGTGGGTGGGTGGGTGGGTGTGCTTGTTTGTCCAGATCCAGGAAGCCAGTTCAGTGGCTGTCATTGGCGGTGGATCAACAGGAGTGGAGATGGCAGCTGAGATCAAGACGGATTACCCTGATAAACAGGTCTGGACCTGTAAATACACACCCAAACTCAGCGTTTTTATTCAATTCCTTTCATACTTGAGCTATCGATATTTAATTAAATTACATTGTTTAGATTTTTTACAAATAAAAGTAAAACAAAAATGGTAGAAAAGAAAAAAAGCAGCAGGCAGTGGTGTTGCGGAGGAAGGCCTTGGTGCTTTGTGTAAATTTATGAAAAGGTGTCATTTCCGGAGTGTGCCACAGCTCAGCACCCCTTAAGTGTTTATGCAAAACGCCTACAGGCAATGACTTATGCTGTATCACGGAGGAACCATGTCTGTGAGATCGAACCAGGTGGGGGGGTTCAACATGTTTTGTGGATTGATCCACTGCTTCGTTTTTTATTAACTGATATGAACCCAGCAGAGTGAACAGCTTTGGGATGCAAAATGATTTGAATAAGTAATTCCTTAGAGAAGACTACCTGTGCTTTGGGAGAGCTGGCTAATCCACCCCAACCTCTCTCTCGCTCTCTCTCTCTCCCCCTGCCTCTCTCTCCCTCCCTCCCTCTCTCTCTCTCTCTCTCCCCCTATCTCCCTACCTCTCTCCCTCTCTCTCTCTCCCCCTGCTCCTCTCTCTCTCTCTCTCTCCCTCTGCCTCTCTCTCTCCTTCCCTCTCTGTGGGTCTCCAGGTGTTCCTGGTCCACTCTCACATCGCCCTGGCCGACCCTGAGCTGCTGCCCAGCGTCAGGCAGCAGGCCAAGGAGGTGCTGCTGGAGAAGGGTGTGGAGCTGGTGCTAGGTAACCACACCTGGTCACACCTGGTCACACGGTCACTTGTGCTGCCATTCTGTAGCGCAGTTTAGCACCTGAACGTGCACTGCAGAAGGTGACGTCACCCCTTGGCACCTGAATTAGACTTGGATTCATCCTCTCCACTGAGAACATTGGCCATTAGCTCAGACACACTTAAGCGTGTGGATGGTAAGGGTCAGAGCACTGTTCTACACTGGGCCTTCTGGCCATGCCTGTTGGGGTGTTCATAGTAATACATTTTACAGCAGATTCAGCTCAGTCAACTACAGATTACATGCACATACTTGTTCACAGGCAGCTTTTCTTTAATGTATTTTTCTCAAACCAATCTGTGCTCTACATTACTGAGCGAGCTAGTTTTCGAAACCCTTCACGATTAGTTTTGTAGTTCTAAAAGGTGCTGCCTTTCAGACTTCACTGGGGGAAAGAAAGTACCATGGACTCATTTTACCTCCTTGATTTCCGCCCTATCCAATCACTGCCCTGGCTGTCACTGTAGGACAGAAGGTGTCAAACCTTTCTGACCTGGAGTTGAACGTGACCCGGAAGAACATGACAGTTCTGACAGACAAGGGCAGGGAGCTCACTGCTGACCTCGTCATCTCCTGCATCGGCAACAAGGTCAACAGTGCTGCCTACAGCTCTTCTTTGGGTATGTATATGTGTGTGTGTGTGTGTGTATGTGTGTGTATGTGTGTGTATGTGTGTGTATGTGTGTGTATGTGTGTGTATGTGTGTGTATGTGTATGTGTGTGTATGTGTATGTGTGTGTATGTGTATGTGTGCATGGCAGTTGTTGTTTCTCTTCCATTGGTCTGAGGGTTGTTGTTCGTCTTGAGTCTGTGGCTTTGCCGGCATTGTTAATTTCTCTGCTCCTACTGTTGTTACTGCCCCTTTATCCACCAGGGGGAGACATTTCATAGCTTTCAAAATCAGTCTGAAGACCAGGGGAACAGAGGGCCAATGGCTCCCTCCTCTTTTTATACCCCCTGCCATGTTTTTTTTTATGTCAGCAGGTCTTTTAGTTCAGCACAGATAGTTCCCCTCAATTATAAAGCATGGCAAAGAGGTCTGATGAATTTAAGACAATGGGTTGAATACTTGTTGCTTGGTCAGATAGCTATTAGTTCAGGTTGTGGCTATTGAAATGCATTGTATCTTTTAGGAATGTAAGCTAGAATTACTACTGGTGCAGAAATCATGTTTCACTCACATTTACTTCATTGTGTTCGCAATTGTTTTGAAAAGAGCCTTAACAATGTGATTAGTCATCTTACCTGAGCTTAAACTGTCAACAACAAAAAGTTTTCTTTACATTATTATATGCTAACATTATTATAGTTAGACTAGCTAGTTGGTGGCTTGCACAAAGAACTAATATGTCCTTCCCAATTCACAATGACACAATTTCTTCTCCCTGGTGTCCTTAAAAGTCTATAAGATAGGAACCGCTCACTTGCTGTAATAAATCTCAATAATCTGTCTATGCATAATAGGCTAATAATGAAAATGATAGTGTGCAATTTAATATCGGCTAGTCATGTCTACTGGTTGTGCATTTCAAACACATCTCCAGTGCATACTTTAGTTTGAGCTGCATTTACCTAACACATCTCCACCAGGAGGACAGACATTCACCCTGCAGCAGTGAATGACGTATTCTTTTTATCAACTGTCATTGCAGACAAAGCCCAAGTTCAGTTCAGAACTGGTGCATGCGTCATTCAGAGCCATCCACCGGAAATTCCTCACATTCCCCATCCGTCAGGGGTGTGTTAGGTATCCGGGGTGGTCACACCCCGCCATACCTCCATGATGGACGGGTGGGTGTTGTTTTTAGGTGGTTAGGTCATGTTGTTGAGAGTTTGCAGTTTCAGTTTTATACTGATTACATGTTCCATGTAAATTCCTAATCACTCATTGAAGCTACTGTGTTTGTTGTGTGTCCTTAATTGTGATTCATTGTTAAACTATGTGTGGGCAGGTGTGTGCTGTGCTTGCATGAGTGTGTGTTTGGGTACGTGTACATGCTTGAACTGTGTGTGTGTGGGGGTGTGTGTGTGTGTGTGTGCGCGTGTGTGGTGGAACGTGTACCTGCTTGAACTGTGTGTATGTATGGGTGTGTGTGTGTGTGTCTGTCTCTACATGTCAACATTTGGGTGTGTGTCAACGTTACAGGTGGTTCCCTGGCTAAAAACGGCGCGCTGAAGGTAAACCCGCAGCTGCAGGTGGAGGGCTTTGAGAACATATACGCCGTGGGCGACTGCGCAGACCTCAACGAGCCCAAAATGGCGTACCATGCCGGCCTACACGCCGGTGTGGCCGTCACCAACATCGTCAACAGCCTCTCGGGCAAGGCCCCGACCTCCTACAGGACGGGTGAGAGAGTCTAATCTACACTGTATCCTCAAACTCAGTTACCACACTGAACTGTCCCATTCCCACGCCCCCTTCCTCTCCAAGGACTCTGCATCGTCCCACACTCCTCATCATCATCATCGCCAACCTGAATCTGCAGTCTGACTGCCTTCAGGAATAAGTATACACTCACTGACCACTTTATTAGGTAGACATGTACACCAGCATGTTAATGCAAATATTTAATCAGCCAATCATGCGGCAGCAACTAAATGTGTGCAGACGTCGTCACAAGGTTCAGCTGTTTTTCAGACCAAATGTTGGAATGGGGAAGAAATGTGATCTCAGTGACTTTGACCATGGAATGATTATTGGTGTCAGACAGAGTGGTTTGAGTATCTCAGAAACATGCACAACAGTCTCTAGTGTTTGCAGAGAATGGTGTGAAAAACCAAAAACATCCAGTGAGCAGCAGTTCTGTGGGCAAAAACGCCATGTTAATGAGAGAGGTCAGAGGAGAATGGCCAGACTGGTAAAAGTTGACAAGAAGGTGACAGTAACGAAAATAACTACACATTACAACAGTGGTGCGCAGAAGAGCATCTCTGAACACACAACGTGTCAAAACTTCAAGTGGATAGGCAACAGCAGCAGAAGTAAAAAATAAGTCTTATAAATACCTAAAAGTGTTCCCTGAGTGTACATAATAACTATATAAGCATTTTATTTACCAATTTTATGTGTCATAATACTGTCGGTGGTATTGGACCCGTAGTTTTCAGCTTGCTTGAACTGCAACAGGTCTCAGTTATTAGTTCACACGAGCCAGTATCTACCACTCACACCCGCCCCACCCCTTTGTCACCTCATTCCTCTCGCAGTACGTCTCTGTCACAGGGAAACTACGCCCAAGCTTCCCCCCTCCCCTTGCATGACAGGTGGTGTAAGTCCACAGTGTGGTTCTCTGGATTCCAGAAAGGCACTTCCACACAGAATGTTATCTGCCCAAAGAATCATACGTACACATACACAGCGGAGTGGCCTCCAGGTATGGAAACATTCCTTTCAGCAGATACACGAGTGGCTGCTTCAGTCTGTTTCACATGCGTATTGCCATCTGTACATTTGTAAACCGACACTACATTGTTTACAAAGTATGTAAACGTAAGCTATGTTCTGGCACAGTTCAGCTTAAGTGGATTTCCCATGGGTGAACTGGCAGTTTACTGGCCTTACTGGGAATTGAACCTGGATCCTTTCTTGGACAATTGCTATACAGAGTAAGGGCCCAGTGGAACATTTCCTGTTATCTGCCCATTTTCACCATTGCAGAATGTGCAACTTTCTTGCATTAAAAAGCCCTGTTTAACAGGTCAGTTCGTCAGCCTTCACTGATTGCGAGAACAATGCCACTTTTGGCATTCAAATGGGAATGTTGGCAGTCTCTGTGCTTCCTGCATAGCATACATACACACAGCCGTCATTCCAGTGGCAGTCTTACTGAACCCGCAGACCTCTGCTTTTCAATCCGGCTGACGTGCTTCGAGTTTGCAGCTGTAATGTGTGTGTGTGTGTGGTTCTGTGTTTGTTTTTGTATCGCTATCGCAGGGGTGCAGAGGACTGAACCAGTGTAATCTATAATGAAAACTAAAATGAAAGTAAGTGTTTGTGCACCCCTGCTCTAACGACACGGGCCCGTCTCTGCGTTCCTCCGCAGGGGCAGTGACCATGCTGCTGGCCATGGGGCGGGATGACGGGGTGGGGCAGTTCGGGGGGGTGCAGCTGCCCCGCTGCCTGGTCACTCTGGGTAAGAGCAGAGGTCTGCTGCTGTGGAAGAGCTGGAGGGAGATGGGCCAGACCGCACCGTGAGAGGCAGGGGACCGCGCGCGGTCCTGAGATCGCACCGCCAGCGACTGGTCAGAGATTTAACTCCACATCGTTTCACGCATTGCCCCAGATCCTGGAGATCTACCACCCTGCAGGTTTTCATTTCAACCCCAAATCGGCACATCGGATTCTACCGGTTAGCAGCCCGACGAGATCTTTTGAAGGTGTGCTTTAAGGCGGGAGTGAAAACCTACAGGTTCAGGAAAGCCCTGCCTTGGACTCTTGGTGCTCTGCACCAATATTTTGCTAGATTTGTTTTACATTACATTCTGTATTGCCCAATTTCTTGGATTTTCTCATCTAGTAGTCCTTTTATTTGAGAAGTTAAACTGCCAAATGCCTTACTTTAGGGTTGTTCTCTTTGCAGATTTCATTTCAAGTTTCATTTGGTTGGCAAAAAAAATAATTTAATTAAATTCACAATGACAAAACATCTCGTACGGTCAGACTGGACCAGATGAGAATCATGAATTTACGATGTTAGCGCTTGCATTTGTCAAACTGTCGAGTGTGTGCACGCGCGCGCATCTAGAACATCTTAAAATAAATCAATTTTTAAAGTTCCTGTATTTCTACTTTATTCAGCATGCCTGTAATTTTCTGGGCAAGTGCTTAGTTAGAGACCTGCATGGATACATTTAGTTTATCCAGCACTTCAGTTTCACAAGATCAGGTAAATACCTGAGCATTATTGTTTAGCATTAGCATCGTTGTGGTTTAAACCATGGAGGCTAACCACCGGCTTTCATGTCTTGTACAGGAACACTTCTGTAATCCGCTTAACCCACACAGTACAAACTGCAAGAATGATGGCAAACACAGCAGTAAGATTGTCCAATTTTTTATTTTTTTAACATTTGAATAACATTTAAAACATAAAAGCCCTTCTTATGTTACATTCAACACCAATACGATTGCAAAGGCGACCATATGAGACATCAGGTTCACTGAGAAATGCCTGGGCATGTGTCATTGCTCTAAAGTGGCGAAGACTTGGCTACACATGAGTAAAACAGCAAGGTGCTATCCGCAGCATTTACCCTGAAGACAGAGAGGAGAAATGCTTGGCATCACTTGGCACAAACTTAAACTCAGCATTTAAACTTTTCCCCTGAATGTCACCGGTGGAGTACATAAGTGCGAGTCGGGTGCAAATTCAGTTCGTAGGCAGTGGTTGAGAAACTCCAACAATGCGGTCTCTAAGCCGAAGGAAAATTAAGGTGTGCTTTTTACGAGCCGTCTTGGCATACCTGAACGTAGCATCGAGAAGACTATAAACACCATGATGCAACACACCAGCACTGACCGTTGATGGGACGGATCAATCTGGCTAGAGACACCGTCTTCCTCGTCTCATCGCCTCTGCTGATTGGACGGCGTTTGCCAAATACTATAGTTCTGATTTGGTTATAGCAGCAGCACTCCACCACAATCCTGTTCAGTGTTCACACACCAATGGGGACATTACATAAAATAATTAAAATAAATACACAATTTATTTTTCTATGAACGACGCTAGGAGCCTCGTCAGTGGAAAGTAAACCTACTTTTCACACCAGCATTGGTGAGCCCCACACCTTAACACCAGTCCTGATACACAAAAATACACGGCTACGGTCAATCGCATTGGAACACATACACACTGAACAATGTTTTTTTTTTAAAAAAAGACAAACTGCACATAAGATCAAGGACGACTTATCACAAGCAATTGGACCATTTCTGGAGTAGTCTTGCCATCAAATACAAATACATTCATTCATTTATCACTCTCCTTCCACCCACAGATATCCCCACCGAAGAGATAAGACTACAGAAAGATATGCAATACAGACACCAAACGACAGCTCATTCACCCTCCCATAGCCCCTCCTTATTCGCCAGGCCCGTCTAACTCAGCTTTACATAACCAGCAACAACTGTGCAGTCCCTCTGGGCAGAGGGGGGGGAAGGTTCTAGATCGAACAGCGCGCGAAAAGGACAGCGTTGAGGCACGGCGTCACTGGAGGCCAGGCGTCACTGGCTCCTCAGGCGTGTTCAGATTCATACACATTTCTCAGAGGAATGCGGTTTGGCCGGTCGGCATGGAAACTCGGTCCGGATTTAACGCTTCCACATTATTCCCTGCGAAACGCAAACGCAAATCACGGTGGAAGAGGCGTCAGATCATCGCACTGTGCCACTTCATCTCCACAACAAAAAGCTTCTGCCATGGCGGGTGTAGAGTCTTAATACTGATATATGGGACACAAGTCTTTCAATTCACTTGCAGTTAATGGGGCTTCACAATCCAGTACAGTGGGTACAGAGTGTGTCGTACAAAGACGTGTTTGTGCTCATTTACGCTGCAGGAAGTCAACATGGAAAAAAATAAATTGTGCCTTTATGGAATAATTAAAGTGCAGCGATAAAACGGGAAAGAAAATCCTTCATTTTGTGCAGCACCAATTGTACAACTGCAATCGAATCGAGCCAACTGATTGGATGAAACCGATACTACAACTGATACAGTCAGGCTGTATCCGAGGCCTGGCAGAGAAGCTCCCTTTGTAAAAAAAGCACCAGGGCGTGTGCGAGACTGGCCACGGCAATCCCCTCATTCATACATTAACCAGACCCACTGGTGTGTTCACCTGTAAACCACGACAAAGCCCGTCGCTTGCTATGCAAACAGGGCGACAAAAAAAAGCACCATCCTGTCAAAACGAGGTTGCCGGTGGCAACATACCCACAAGTGAGAGGTGGACTGAACTCCCTCATTAACCTCCGGAATAACCCCTGATCAACCACGCCATCACGTTCACCTGTGCTAACCCCCGTGTGCCTGCCTGGCTCAATTTCGCACTGAATTTTTTTTTGTCTTGGTACATTTTACCGACACAGTCCTTTGGGTTGCCTGTACAAACAAGGCAGGAGAAATTCCGCCCACAAAGCCCGATTGCTACAGTTGCAGGAACCTGTAAATCAAACCAAAAAAAGTCAGTGTGCGCTACGTTACGGACGGCCCCTCCCTCGCGCACAGGGCCGGGGGGCGGGAGGGTACACCCGAGGGGGCCCCTAATCCGCCTTGGGGCCCTTGGCCTGGGGGCCCCGGAGGTAGGCCTGGTAGAAGAAGGAGGTGAAGAGCAGCAGGTAGCTGAGGTACATGAGGGAGGCCCACACGATGTTGTCCAGGTAGGAGGGGCAGTGGCCCTCCTGCATCCACCGGTAGACCAAGCCGCTCACGGTCAGCCCCATGGCCATCTGGGCGATCTGCGAGGTGGTGATGATCATGGCGTAGGGCCGGGGCACTCGCACGCCGGCCGCCCGCAGGGCGTAGTAGCTGTACATGAGCGCGTGCACCAGGTAGTTCATGGTCATGAACCAGCCGCCGCCGGCCACGCGGTCCTTGTAGGAGTACCAGGAGTAGAGCAGGACGGTGATGTGGTGGTACCAGTGCAGGAAGATCAGCCTCTGCTTCCGCAGCACGATGAACACCGTGTCGCCTGGAGGAGAGGGGCAGAGAGCTGGTGAGGACAGGACGCACACGCACAAGCTCACGCTCACATACCACTGAAGGCTGTGGACACACACACACTTGCTTCTACAGTTTATATATAACCATCCCTATATCTACATTAGGAAATCAATCCAATCAGGGGAGCAAACAACCAAGGGCATTACAAACCACCAGACAACATGCAGACCTGGGCTGGGCCCAGTGGGGTTTGTTAATTATTCAACCCTTTTTATTTCAGTCTCCATTTGGAACGCCCAATTGTCTGCTTTTCCCATCTCTGTAACATCCAATTTGGGAGAGTGCAGAGGAGCTTGTGCGGCCTCTGAAGAGTGAGGCTGGATAAGGGCTAGGACAGGATGTGATGTTAATAAAGCGGCTTCATGTAATCTCACACCAGCACAAACGCGGGTGACTGATAACATCTACGGCCAGTGCCATGGGATGACGAGGCTGAACACGGTCTAATCTCCAGCACGTTCCGGAACATCAGAAGCACCCTGCCCAGTCTCACCGGACCTACCCGTGCAGGGAACAGCCAATGGAATCCAACCAATCAGATCATCTTACCACTCACCCCCCCACCCCACCCCACTTATTCGCTCACTTAGACCTTCACCCACCTCCACCTCACTCACCCAGACCCCCACCCCACTCATTCACTCCCAGAGCCCCCCCTCACTCACCCAGCTCAGGGGCCTTGCTCAGGACGAAGGCGTACGCCCAGAACTTGCTGACGGGGGCGCTGTAGAAGCTCTGGTCGCACACGGACTGCTTGAAGCCGCTGGTGTTGAGGATGTGCAGCATGTACCAGCCGGTCCGCAGGGCCCCGATGATGCTGAGGAGCGGAACAGAGCAAGTTAGTGACTGACCACATCAGCGTACCATAAGACCCACCAAAACTTCATATACCCCGTTCAGAGAGCCTTAAGCCAGGGCTGCCCAGCCAGGTTCCTGGAGATGCATCGTCCTCAAGGTTCTCATTTCAACCCTAATTTGGTATACCCGATTCTAGTAATTAGCAGCTCAATGAGATCTCTAGCTGTTGAATGAGGAGTGCTTTGTTATGGTTGGAGTGAAATACTGCAGGACTGTAGATCTCCAGGAACAGGGTTGAGTAGCCCTGCTATACATACAATAGGGTAATCAGAATTTCTCATTTGTCTTGGTCTCATTACATTACATATCATGTCATTTGGCTGACATTTTAATCCAAAGCGATTTACAGTTGATTAGACTAAGCAGACAATCCTCCCCTGGAGCAATGCAGGGTTAAGGGCCTTGCTCAAGGGCCCAAAGGCTGCGCGGGTCTTATTGTGGCTACACCGGGGATCGAACCATCGACCTTGCGGGTCCCAGTCATGTACCACTAAGCTACAGGCCGCCCCACATCTCATTTTGGTCAATCATATCCTGACCTTTTTTAAATTGTATGGCTATGGCTGCAGCCAGCAAATACTTGAGGTTTTACTGCAGTCTGATATACTGTACATCCATTTAGAAAGCCAGGGTAACTGGTTGGAACAAATATATATGCATCAGCCCTCTGGGAGTGGATTTGGCACCCCTGGTATATGGCAAATGACAGGACCAATAAAATAATGTCACTTGTATACAGAAGCACTCAGCCACAAGCCACAAGCTATTGGGCATGCATCGCCCATATGTATGCATGTATACAAATCACACATGCACTTCCTGGGTAATTGAATGCCAAAATAAATAACGACGAGGAAGAAATCCGTTATGTCAAATTCAGTGGAGGCACAGGCACAGGTTTTTAGCGTGTTTCAGAAGTACGTGCATGGTCCCCCCCCCCCCCGCACCATCTTAACACCAAATTGAATCAGACCAGACACACCGGTTTGGTTTACTTGTAAAATGTCTGCACCTGCCAATCACACCACTCCCACATTTCTGAACATGAACACGCAGCACCATCCCAACAGGTACGATTACATTGCCGTGGCGAGTGCCCAGCGCCAGAACGTACGCCCGGCATCAGATCACCCCTGGCGATAACACTCCCCAAAAACCAAGACAACACAAGCCTCCCCTGTCATTTCAAAAGACCCATTGTTTAAACTGCTGCGTTTCACACACAACAAAAGCGGCCTGCTCGTGAATAAGCCGTAGCCATGGAAGAATGTCCGTCACAGGTAGCAGTCGTGTGAAAACCTTTCAAGAAAACTGACACCGTGGTTTTGATTGTGAAACAAAGACTCAAGCAAAAGCCTGACAGGTAATAAATATTTCACAGAGTATTTCAAATGTTCTCAAGGCTTAAATAATATTTCTGCCATTGTGCTCACTTACACCATTTGACAGTCACTTAAATGTGACCTGCTGCCTCCACCCATATTAGGGAAGAGGACACAATTTACCTGAACACTTCCTCCAGCACATTAGCTTTTCAACCCCTCTTTAATGAGTAAAATTTCAGTAACAAAACATGACTGACCAACCAATGAAACTGTATGAAACCAGATGGAACACTGTGCCTCAAGTTCCTAAGTAACAAAGAAAGTGAAAGTCAATCTTTTAATTGAGAACACTCCAGAAAATACCTTAGAGGTTAGAGACTGGGATGCTGCTAACAATACAACATGGAATATGAAGTACTGCTACTACGAGGAGAGAAGAAACCAAAACGGCTTCGCCTAAGCCAACATGAGGGGGAAATGTTATAAAAACATTACCATGACCACTAGTTTCTTTATTGCTCATTAACTCAAACTCCAGACCAGATTTTAAAAAGTTATACATTTTGTATATATAAAAATTAGTTAAAAAAAAATACTTTGAATGCATTTTTTGATTACCAAAGAAGAAACACCAGGGGTAGGAAACCAATGTTTTGCCCATTTGCATGAATTTAGTGACCAATGGTTTTGGGATTACGGGGGCATCTCTGGGATTTCAGGTCAACCATGCTGCAATGCCTGTGCGGATTAGGATTATAAACCTGCTCTGAAGGGTTGTGGATGCGTGCACGCCTGCACACACACACACAGTTTACATATAAACATCCCGATAGCTATATTATGAGATCAATGCAATCAGGATAGCCCGCACCGGCAATAGCATTATAAACCACCAGTGCATGTTGGCTTTTACGCATTCAGGCAGAGTCATAATGGCGGTGTCTAACAGCGCTTGCTAATACTATAAGCTCAGAGGACCGACGCGTTCACTTTCTGAGTACCGCGCAGAGAGCGTGCTCAATCTTAAAGATGAAAAAAAAAAAAAAAAAAGAAAAGAAAATCAATACAGGCCATTAGCTACCATTATATCCAGTAGCAGCCAGAAAGCTTCGTCTTGTGTGTAGGCTAGATGTTTCCAGGGAAAGGGACACGGGCAAAAGATCACCTCAACGTCATCAGTGGTTAGGTCTCCAAGCAAATCCCCTAACAAGCTCTCTTTAAAATGTGCCTGTGGGTGGGACTGCATGCACAGATTTGCATTGAAACAAGACCCCAACGCCATTCATTATAAAAGCAATGGTGTGGGCTTCACCTAGATTACAGGTATAACTGTTTTCTGTCAGGCCATTGTTTCCACACACACTGGGCTTCAGGTCTCAATGGTCATACCGATTCGTACCTAGAGGAGAGCTCTCAGTACGCAGTGTATTCATTTATGGGTGTCAAACCAGAGTCCCAAAAGGCCACAGGGTAGATTTAGGCCAATTTAGGCCTCAAAACAGCAATGGTCAGCCAAACTGACTTCACTTATTAAAGTGCTGTAACACACCCCCAAAAAAATTAAAATAAAAGAATAATAATAATTCAACCCCGGCAGACAGCATCCTTGAAAGAAATAAAAAGTACTTTGAAAATTAATTATTCATTGTCTATTTAAGCTTAATCAATGGTTTTTGTTTTTTTCCTAGGACCCAATGCACAAGAAATTAAAACTTTTATTGTGCATTTCAGACAAAGATGAATACTTAACCAAATAACTTTACTTCTAGTTGTCTGCTAGGAACAAAATGCCATATCTAATCTAAAAAATCCATATCTAATAACAGAACAAACTTGCTAACGGAGGGCAAAAACACATCAATACTCAATTAAAACCTCAAATGAAATTAATCGCTTGTCTGTATCGACATCTGGGAATCACAGAGTGCCCCCGGACGGGGATATGAAGCACTGGGCTAAACCAAAGTCTCTCAAAAGGGGTGACCCATTCAAGAGTTCATGCAGCTATTGGGGCTAGTGGCATTTCTAATCGTTTAACCACCAAATAATTTACTTCAACCAGTGGTCCTCACTCCTGTCCCTGGAGAGCCGGTGTGCTGGTTTTTGCTTTCGCCTTAATGTCAGCAACCAATTCAGACCCAAGAAACCAGATGAGGCGAGTTTAGCCGTGCAATTAACTACTTTAATTGATAAATTATGTGCTGAGCAACAAGAAAATCCAGCACACCCTGCAGCTCTCCAGGACCAGGAGTGAGGTCCACTGACTTAAACTACATTTTTAAGAAATTCCTCAGTGACAGCCAGAGACTATCTGTCATGCTTTACTTTAATGTCATGAACAAGGGCTGCACCAAGCTCATTAGCTGCCATCATTAAGCCAAAATAATGGATAATCTACAAACCTACCCTATGGGAACAGGCAAAGAGCACTTCCACGCAGGAAAGGACATGATATGTGAAAACTTTATTCTACAAAAAAGTAAATGGGTGGGGCAGGGGGTGTTCACCTACCTGAAGAGCGCCAGGCCAAGTGACCACAGCACCAAGGGCTTACGCAAGTCCAACTTCTGCCTCTCCCGCATGAAATGCTGGCCCCCAAATATGGCTGCAGCGTAGAGGCCGCAGAACACGAAGGACTTGCTCCTGCAGAGAGGGAATATGAATGTCACAACATCCAGACACAGTCATACTGCACATCCAGCTCACAATTAGGCCTGGACTGGCATCTGCAATGTCAGTGAACTTTAAATGGTAAATTAACAAGTAAAATGCAGTAGCCTACAACGTGGTTAATGCAAGGACTGCCCTTAGTCTGTGTTAAAACATGACCACGGAGAAAATTAACCGGTCTCTTATTTGCAAGCCAAATACATACTGTACGGTTATGCGTTCACCTACAGGACTATAGGAAACCCCTGCAAGAAAATCGCCGTCAACTGGCCCAAGGAAATTAACACCATTGTGGAGATACCACTGGTGCGTGTGGTGCTGAAGGTGAGCGCGTGAGCAGCATCGAGACAAGGCGTGCGCCAATGACACGGAGAAGGACGTTTTCGGCTCTTCCTCGTCTCCGCAAGAGGAGTGGCCGCGCCGCTTTAACCACGGAGCAAAAGGCATATGACATTTCCATGGATACGTTATGACAGCTGTGCATTGTATGCCAAATGCGAGGCTACACCGCGTAACCGTATATATTGAGGCGTAATTCCGCTTCAGCTTGCAATCTCGGTTGCAAGTAATCAAACATCCCTATCCACTTCAGCCGGTTCAAATCAATACACTGCTCAGAGACAAATAATTATATAATTGAAGTAGTAGTTATTATCATAGTAATAACAATAAATAAGCAACTGAAATCAAGTTAACATAACGTTGTTCGTTTTGTTGGCATTTGGACCATTTCATGCAGCCTTCTCTGCCGAAAACAAACGTTTCGTGCAAGGCAACTGTCAGAGGCATGCCTTAACTTACAACTACACATTACAAGACAAGAAAAAAGGGAACTATTTCGCCATTGCTCAAAAGGTTCCGTTTCTTAACCATCCCTTTTGCGGTTTGAGATGTTGTAACCTTGCTGACTGTCTGTAGCATACCGATTACTGATGTAATAGGAATGTGGCTAGCCCGGCAGCAGGTTGAGGGACTGCTCAAGTTTACCGAGCCTGAGTTAGCCTACGAATTCTTAGCCACAACGAGTAAATTGACACAAAAACAGCCAACTCAACACCATATAGTCCAGCCAGTGAACGGACTTGGAACAGTCAAAACTTTGCATTTTTGATAGTTTAAAATGTTCAATTCGACGTGGATAGTATTGAACGTGAGGACAATCTTTATAACCGAAACTCAAAATAGCCTAAATGGAGATGATGGTAACAATTATATAGTTGAGACGAGACAAGCCAAATATAGGCTAGGTTAACATGAGACTACTAATGGGGTAGCCTACACGATTATCTTGTTCACCATCAGGTCCTAGGTTTGCATCACTAGTGATTGGAGACAGAATTTCACTTTTGATACGAAGTAGCAAGAGAAACGTGTTAGCTACAGCTAACAAGCTAACTCGCCAACATGTGGCTGGTTACAACAGTAAAATACTTGTAACGAGCTAGATATTTGTATGTTCCTTTTATTTAGGAACAGTCGCGTTATTGGGCAATGAATCGATCGGCTACAAATATGTCAAATTAAATTAGACAGTGTAACCACCCAAAAAGCAATCGACTGCTAGTCAATGATAAGATAATCACGGGTTTTACGTAATGACTAAATCACTCTAGCCCGTAAGCAATCCGATCAGCTAACTAGCTTGCTGAAACACAATCCCCTCATAAAATTCACAAATGGGTTCGGCAATAGCATATAGTTATAGTTAAAAATACACCCCAGGAGAACTGCATAGAAAACTGATTGACTGACTATCGAAAGGACCACCTCAGCGACCACACCTTGCGGGTAGCCCGTATACGGATTTAGTTCAGAGGAAACGCAATTAGTGTCCCATCCAAGTGATTTTCTCACCAATTTTCTTGCATCCATTCGATTGCGACTCTTTCGTCAAATCGCCGCTCAAAGTCATATTCTACTAGCTGATGGTCCGTCTCATTCATTTTGATCACCACTGGTACCGGTCCAGTAGGCTTGTCCTTACGGGTCTTCTCTCCTTCGATGCGGACCCTCGCTGTTTCAATACTCTGTCCGAACAACACGAAACACAGTTCGCATATAGCCTACATGTAATACAAAAATGGGCTATAGCTTCCGTCTATAACCTTTAAGTGGAATGGACTGACGAGTAAAAAAACAAAGAAGATCAAGGAATGTAGGCTACTCCACCTTGTAGACTTATTTTATTGAATGTGATGACACGAGTTCGGCAGTAGCGTACTTATAGCCAGACACACACTCCGAGAAATGGAATCGCAGGGCGGAGACAGGTTCCCCGCCCACCTTGGAGACGAAGTGCTTGACATGTGGGGAACTTTAAATCCGACACTTAAGGTTAGCTTAATTGACAATTGCCGCTATAAAATGGACTCCATTTTGGCTCT